>NC_081343.1:32640426-32707843 GCF_029784015.1 Lycium ferocissimum | reverse complement strand
ATTGGGGTTTGGTTAAAGCTGATTTTTTTAGGTTGTTAGGGCCGGGTCGGGTCATCGGGGCGTTGGGCTGGGGCGGTCAGCGGGGAGTTGGGCTGGACGGTTGGGTTTTGGGCTGGGGCGGTTGGGTTTTGATTTTGTGGAAGTAGGAGTAGGATTTGGCCCAAATCTTAGGTAGATGAATTAATTTCTAATCCCCTCTTACTTTAATCAATTAATTAAAATATGCTTCTTCGTCTTGATTAATTCCCTCAAAATGTATACCTATATAAATTATGACACAAGTAATTTAATATACGTATTTAGTTTAAAAATAGTGTAAAAGATAATTAATACGGTAATAAGTAAGATTAAAGGAAAAATGCCAATGCCAACATTGATATACGAATATTAACATTTTTTTTTTGAATGATTTTAATTATATTAAAAAAAATGTTTAGTCCTTTTCAATTATAAAATATGATGTTTTGGTCATTTTAAAAAATGTTCTTAACTTTAGCGAAATATATCTCGAAAAATAGGGTGATACTTGGCGAAAATATTCCAAACTCATTTTCGGGGAGTTTTTACGACTGAGAAGCATAGTGAAATTAATTAAATAAAAAGGAGGGCCAAAATTGGGTGTCAACACTCGCCGTATAAGAAACTTAATACATTCGTATCATTGAGCATCATAAGCTTAGTAGCTTCTAGAGATAAGATCATTGGAGAATATCATAGACTCGTAGAAGGATAGATGTTTGGCCAAAGAACCATGCCTTATGAAAGAAGGGTTAGCCTTACATACCTTTCCGTGCAACTATTCTATCACTTGTACGTTCTTCTTCAAGGCTCACGTTCTACCTTCATTGAAGTGTATACTCATATTAGATAATGGATAGCTTAGCATTCATGACTAATTCTAGAGAAAATCGAACAGCATCTCCGTTATTCATACGACTTCCTCCATATCATATATCAATTCCCAAACATCAATAATAACATTCACAATATCATCACAATAACCTTTAGTCAACTACATTACTCTTACTTCACCATTCACTCCAATTCATCCATATTCATGGTCATATCACATAATTCTGTTCATTCATTTTCAAGGTCTATCCCACGTTCTTCAATGTCATTTATAACAGGATTATAATCGTAATGTATCAAGAATCGTAACTCAACCCAAACATGTACTCAAAAGTGACACTACTTCCACATTCATGACCCATTCCCTATTTCCTTATGTAATCCAAGTGTTTCAACTTTCAAATACCTTAAACAACAAGGAAATGTCATAAAACTTTCCTTAGATGGTGTAGGATTGAACCTCGGGTGCAAATACCTCACTTGAGCAAAACCCTAGTTTTTCCTCCACTTGGGTTTCTTGCTTTGGATGAACTTTAATGGGTTTCTTATACTTGATTCACTTGGTTTGATGAAGTTGAACACTAATTTCTCTTGAAAACTTATGGGAGAAATGTGGAGAGATGTTTTAGAGAGAAGGGGAGTGAAAAAGAAATGAAATGAAATGAAACTTGGATCCTTATTTAATAACTCAATTCTGACCCGACCAACTTCTACGGACCAACATACGGTCCGTATAATTTATACTGACCGTATGTCTGGCCGTAGATTTGGTCCAGAGAGGGGTCTCAATCTGGGCTGGAAGTACGGCTGAACATACGGTCCGTATGTTTTATACGGCCAGTATGTTTGGCCGTATAATGCCCAGTGATTCCGATCTTGTTCTCGTCGACTCGTTCGATCTCCAATCCTTATTGAACCTTCTTAACACTTGTTTATCACCTCATTAACATTCCAAGAGACGTTATAACTCTTCTCCAAAATATCTTTAAGTCATCATTAACTCGTTACTCATAAATTCTTTCCGATACTTATCGTAAGCCTTGCCTTCTCTTTGGCAACTTTCTCGTCTAACATCGAATGTCTTTGAAATCTTGCTTAAGGTCATCAAATGCTATTTATTACTTATCGAAACATCATATACTTCGTACTCTTCGCTAGTCTATTCCCTGTGCATCAACGGAAAATTTTTCGAGGTGTAACAGTTGGTAGCGAGCTTCCGGCGTCACTCCTAAATGACAACTCTCGGCTACTCGATGGCCGCTTAGTTTGTTTATCTCCCCGACTAGAAATTGACCGGGACCAATCCTCGATTTTTTTGAATGAGAGTATGGCCGGTATCTCTCCCTCGAGGGCCTAGAATCCTGATCGTAATTCTTCCTCGATCTCTCAGAGCTTTTGTTCATGTTTACCGGACCCGGGGAAAGTTTGAACTGGTCACCCTCTACCCGAATCTTTGATTCTTATCTGTTTTGGACGTCCGCCCAGGTCACAGCCTCGTATTCTAGCAAATTTTCCTTTAGTTTGAACGAGGCCGTCGAACTTCGAGGATTGAGTCCTTTAGTAAAAGCTTGTGCAGCCCATTCCTCCGGCACTGGAGGGAGTTCCATCCTTTCCCTTTGGAAACAGTTGAAAAATTCACGCAATAAATTATCATCCCTTTGGGCTATTCAAAAAATATCCGCCTTACGGGCCTGCACCTTTTTAACACCGGCATGAGCTTTTATGAACGCATCCGCGAGCATTTCGAAAGAAGTGATTGAATGCTCGGGCAGATGGTCATACCAAGTCAATGCCCCTTTTGACAGAGTTTCTCCGAATTTTTTCAACAATACGGATTCAATTTCATCTACTTCGACATCGTTGTCTTTTATGGAACAGGTGTATGAAGTCACGTGTTCCTGAGGATCCGTTGTACCATCATATTTCTAGATATCCGTCATTTTGAACCTCTTCGGGATCAACTTTGGAGCCGCACTCGGAGGAAAAGGCCTCTGAATGTACCTCTTCGAATCTGGTCCTTTCAAAATGGGAGGAGCCCCCGGGATCTGGTCCACCCGAGATTTATATGTTTCCAACCTCTTCTCGATTGAGTCTACCCGCTTCGCTAATGTTTCGAGCATTCTCAGCACTTCGATGGACGAACCAGCTCCGGACCCATTGCTCTCGACCATCCGCGCTTCATCCCTTCTGGGTTCGGCAACACCTTTAGTCTTCTTCGAAGCCGTTTCATCATTTTTGCTTTGCAACTGGGCTATTGCGACTCCTTGTTTAGCAATAGCTGCTCTCCGTTCCTGCAACATTTCAAAGATAAGACGTAAGTTAATATCATCCGGGGTATTTGGCACTTTCTGGCCTTGTGCCCGGGACAAAGTAACTGAATTGAGAGTATTTAAGGGATCGGTAGCCGGCTGGGCGGCATTCTCCTGGTTCACGGTATTTTGTCGGTTGAGGCCCTCCCTCGAATCGACGGTATTTGGGTCGACGGGTTCCGCTGGTAATCCCCGTAGCCCACTGTTCTCGTGTTCGGCCATAATCTCGTTGTTGTTGACGTGACCAGATTGTCCATTGCTCGCCATTTGGTCCGTTTTCACAGAGACCAACAAAAAATTGAAAAATCTTAATGGGCGAGCAATAGAAACCGAGATCAAAGACCACTATTATCCTAGCCCCACGGTGGGCGCCAATCTGTTTACCCCGAAATTAGGTAATAAGATGACCCTATTTATAGTTTTTCTCTATGGGCCTTTCATACATCATAAATAGAATCGGATAATTCGTTAGAGGTGGAAAGTCGTGGCAATTGAATAAGATATAGGACAAGGTCATTTTCAAGAATTATTTTAAGGTACGAGTTGTTAGGAATACTATTCATGAACATTGGTAGTATGAAAATGTTGGGAAAGACCATGGGTAAAAAGAGAAATTTGCAAAATGGCCAATGGAAATAATGTGGAAGGCTAGGGGCGAAATGGTAATATTGAGGAAAGTCGAGGGGAAAAACGGGAATTTTACATGAGGTTCATGAAGGTTCCAAAGGTGCCATGCAAAAAAAAAAAAAAAAAAAAAAGAAAGAGAAAAAGAAAAAGATGACAAATAAGTCATCTTTATTTCTAAGAAATTTCTAGAGAGGGCATGTGCCCCAAACATGATCATGGGAATTATATATAAATATGAGAGAAGTCATCATTTAATTCAAGAAATTGGAGAATGAAGAACAAAAAAAAAAAAAAAAAAAAAAAAACAAGAAGGAGAGAATCGGCCAAGCAAGAGGAGGAGAAAAAAAAATTGAGCCATTCATTCTTGATCCAAAAATTCCGTTCTTCTTGAATTCTTACTAAGTTCAAGACCCTCTTCAACATGGTATAATTGTTTAAGCAAGAAAACCACTTTGGTGGCATGCGGAAAATTGAAGAAAAGGTAAGAATTCAATTCTTTTTCATGTTATGGAAGATTTATATATGTTGTAGTATGTAGAAATGAGTAGAATATATGGAAATATGAAAGTTTGCATGGTGGGGGTGCAAGTATGTATGTGGCCGTGTTTGTGTGTGTTGTTATATAGGTGAGAGGAGTTGAATTTTATGTTGTATTCTAGTTGTGGTTATGGTGAAATTTATATTGGAAGTGAAAGTCGAATGAATTTTGTTGAAAATGGTTGTACGTCATTATGGGGAATTTATGTGATTTTTTTTTTTTCATGATTTTCGTATAATTGTGAAAATAAGAATTTAAATGTGAACTTTGGTAGTTGTTGATTTTGGAAGAAAACAATGATTTGTTGTTGCATTCGTTGAAGTTTTGTGATGTATTGGTGGAAATACTTGAATTCGTGAATATTGTTTGGAATGCTGTTGAAATATGTTTGAATAACCTTGAGTTAGTAAATGATTATGAGAATAATGATATTAGCTTGATATGGTGAAGTGGGAATGGAAGGTGTCGCCTTATGTAGGACTATTTATGTTATAGTGCGTTTTATGATAATTGTTGATGTTGTTAAATTGTTGGGCTGTTGTTGTTGATATATTGGGCCGAGCTAAGTCTCGGGGATGCTATATGTATAGGGGAAATGCTGCCGAAATTTCGGTAGACAAACATGAATTTAAGTTGAACTCTTGGAAGCTATAACTCACAATTGGTAAACATGACCATTTGTAGATTTTGGAGAAAACGGGATTCGAATTTGGAAAAGCTTAAGAAGCGGAAAAGGTATGTAAGGCTTACCCTTTCTTTCTCTTGGCATGTCCTAGATATACTAGGCTTGAATTTGGACCTCGGGGACAACTCTACTCTTCGGAATCCACGTCCGAAATTGCCCCTTTTTCTTTCAGTGGAATTGAACCAATTATGTTGCTAAGGGTTGGAAAAGTTGTCTAAATACCTAGAACTTGAACAAATGGGACCCGACTACCTTAAAACTATCATGAATGATATTATGAAGTGTAAAATACGTAAATTGTGTACGCCACCTCATTTGACCCGAGGTAGGCCCACAATCCCCGAGACCTAATTGTACTATTCTATTTGCCTTATTTCCGTAAGATAATTAAGGAAACTTTTGACTATTGTTCCGAATTTGATATAAGTATCTGGTAACTCAGATATGAGCATTCCGGTTCGACCATTCTGATATAAATGCTTCGGTACGGACGATCCGATTTGAATATTTTGGTATAAGCATTCCGATGTAAATACTCCGATTTAAGTATTCGATATAAGTATTCAAAATAAATATTCGATGTATATGTTCGACATCGGTATTCGATCTAAGTATTTTGGTATAGGCATTACGATATGATAACTCCGATATGAGTACTCCGGTGCGAGCGTCCGATATAAGTATTCGCTATGTGTATTTGGATATGAGTCGTCGATCCGAGTATTTTAATATGAGTATGCTCTATAAGCGTTAATGTTCTTCATGTACGATCTCGGATCGCTTAAACAGTCCGAAGAGGTTTCTGTATTCCAAACGCTCATAACTTTCCGATACTAACTCGGAAGAACCCGAAACTCGTTTTCGAGCCTTCGAATGTTGGTAAGTGTACGTATTCATCGAGGCTAGATTTATGTGCATATGGTTTCTCACGACTCTGCTCGTGCATGGCTCAATGTATCTTTCACTGAGTCCCGGGCCAGGGCATGTTATGTTCTCGTGCGTACTCTACGGTATGATTTTGATTCACTGAGTCCCGGCCAGGACATGTTCTCGTGCGCATTCCCTTTGCATTGTTCACCGAGCCCCTCTTACTTGCGGGCCGGGACACGTTATCCGTATATGCTTATGATGATATGGGGATGGCGGCCAGGATGGCATATAATGATTATTCACCGAGACCCGCGATAGTAGAGGGCCGGGACACGTTATGTATACTTGGTACATGATTCTGATATGCATGATTCCATATTACCGAGTCCCTTAACAAAGGGCCGGGACACGTTATTTGCATATATGACATATGATTCTGTTATACATGATCCTATTCACCGAGTCCCTTATCGTAGGCGGGACACGTTATATGCATATGTGATCTATGATTTTGACATGCATTGATGAGTTTATCCACCGAGTCCCTCACGGGAGGGCCGGGACACGTTAGACGCATATGTGATATATGACATCATTCGAGCGTCTCTTCGTAAAGGGGCCGTTCGTATCCGTGTAAATTCTATATGATTCCGATATATGTCATCCTCCGAGCCTTCGAATTACGTACGGCTCGTATTCCGTTCGCTATATGACCTCATCCGGATCGTCCGATATATGCGACGCATTCGTATCGTCCGATATATGTCATCCTCGAGTACGTTCGTTCGTCCGATATATATTCGTCCGTTATATGACATCGTCCGCGACATCATTCGTCGTACGTTCGCACTCCGTCGACGTGTGACATCACCGGTGCACTCGTAATTTTTGCACCGCTTCGGACATGCAATCGCGTGATTGTAAAATAAGCATTTCGGTACTCGAACAACTCGTTTACTTTTCGTACTCCTTCGATATATGAAACAGGTATGTACGATTTGTGTCTGAAAATATAAGCGTCTGGTATTTTGTGTAATGTATTTATCTTTTAGCCTGTCTATTTCAGTTATAGTTCTGTACTTTGTCTTGTATACCTTACATACTCAGTACATATTCCGTACTGACCCCCTCTTCTTCGGGGGCTGCGTTTCATGCCGCGCAGGTACTCCCAGATGGGCTGAGGTTATTATAGAAGATGTGCCGGCGGAGTTGGTAAGCTCCATTTGCTCCGGAGCGCCGCCGAGTCGAGTACATATGTGATGGTTTCGAATTTGTGTTAGAGACTTTGCGAACGGCGTCGTGGGTATTGGTTGTCGATCGTAAGCGGCTCCGTCGGCCGATATGTTGGTCCGTGTTAGATCGAATTTTGTATGATTATAGGTTTGTTCGGTTTGGAAGCTACGAGAAAGAATGTTTCGAAAAATTTTACTATGCATTTATCTTATCTGATTTAAAAAGTTTAACGTGATTTTATGTGCAGCAAGAGTCTGAGGGTTCGCTCGGCCCTAAGTAAGGGTCGGGTGCCCATCACACCCTAGGGATATTAGGGTGTGACAAAGTGGTATCAGAGCGAGGTCTGTCCGTGGGGTTGTCGCAAAGTCGTGTCCGGTAGAGTCTCGTTTATGATGTGAAGCGCGCCACATTTATAAACGGGAGGCTACGGGGCATCTAGGAATTGTTGACCTTCTTTTCGTCATAGATCGTGCGATAGAGCCAAGTCATAGGAGAATGAAATAAGAAATTCCATCCGTAAGCCTTACATACGACGGAAGGAGGTAAGTGTGGATATATTTGACCGGTTACCGAGACCGGCGATTCGGATGGCAAGAATGTGATATGAAGTTATATACTCGTAAGGTATTGATGGCATTCGCGGTGTACAGATTTCGGATAATAAGAATTTGTGAAGGTGATATGGAAGATTGAAAAGGGCAAAACGGTAATTGCACAAGAAAGGACGTGTTACGAAAATGCCTCAGAATTCGTGAAACTTTGACTGGCTCCAGATTATGTAGTAAAGGACATGCGAGGAAGTAGACGCGATTATATCAGCGGTAAGGCACCAAATTCCACCAAAGTTTCGGAGTTAAGCGTGCTCAGGTGGGAGCAATTTCATGATGGGTGACCCCCCAGGGAAGTATGTCAAAAAATTTCACAAATGTTGATCCAAAAAAACAATGGGAAAATAGAATGTACAAGATGGTTGGAGACTATAAAAGGAGCCACCTAGCACGCAACAAAGTTGGAATAGAGAGAGACGGGGGAAGAACGCTACGGCTTTGGAATTAGGATAGGCTTGAACGACGTTTGGAAGTATTTTGTGGGCCAATTAATAATAACTATGTATATACATATGAATGCGTATGATGCTTTATTTGTGGCCATATTAGTGGACACGTATGTCCTAGTAACTGGCACTACAGTCAAGAAGGCCTCAATCGAGTAAAGGATACTCGGAGACCGTTAGTGTATAAGGAGCCCCTTAAAAAGGGGGGGAGAATATATTATATCGGACTTAGCAAGAATGAGTATGAAGAAAAAGGACAACTATAAGGAGGGATCCTCCCGAGTATTATGACACCCCATAAGATCAGTTGAACATTCGAGGACGAATGTTCTAAAGGGGGAGGATGTTATATCCCGTACTTCATACATTCGGATAATTCGAGAAAGTCGTGGCAAGATAAGGACAAGGTCATTTTCAAGAATTATTTTAAGGTACGAGTTGTTAGGAATACTATTCATGAACATTGGTAGTATGAAAATGTTGGGAAAGACCATGGGTAAAAAGAGAAATTTGCAAAATGGCCAATGGAAATAATGTGGAAGGCTAGGGGCGAAATGGTAATATTGAGGAAAGTCGAGGGGCAAAACGGGAATTTTACATGAGGTTCATGAAGGTTCCAAAGGTGCCAAAAAAAAAAAAAAAAAAAAAAAAAAAGAGAAAAAGAAAAAGATGACAAATAAGTCATCTTTATTTCTAAGAAATTTCTAGAGAGGGCATGTGCCCCTCACATGATCATGGGAATTATATATAAATATGAGAGAAGTCATCATTTAATTCAAGAAATTGGAGAATGAAGAACAAAAAAAAAAAAAAAAAAACAAGAAGGAGAGAATCGGCCAAGCAAGAGGAGGAAAAAAAAAATTGAGCCATTCATTCTTGATCCAAAAATTCCGTTCTTCTTGAATTCTTACTAAGTTCAAGACCCTCTTCAACATGGTATAATTGTTTAAGCAAGAAAACCACTTTGGTGGCATGCGGAAAATTGAAGAAAAGGTAAGAATTCTATTCTTTTTCATGTTATGGAAGATTTATATATGTTGTAGTATGTAGAAATGAGTAGAATATATGGAAATATGAAAGTTTGCATGGTGGGGGTGCAAGTATGTATGTGGCCGTGTTTGTGTGTGTTGTTATATAGGTGAGAGGAGTTGAATTTTATGTTGTATTCTAGTTGTGGTTATGGTGAAATTTATATTGGAAGTGAAAGTCGAATGAATTTTGTTGAAAATGGTTGTACGTCGTTATGGGGAATTTATGTGATTTTTTTTCATGATTTTCGTATAATTGTGAAAATAAGAATTTAAATGTGAACTTTGGTAGTTGTTGATGAATTTGGAAGAAAACAATGTAAGTTGGTAGTGTTGTTGCATTCGTTGAAGTTTCGGATGAAGTATGTATTGGTGGAAATACTTGAATTCGTGAATATTGTTTGGAATGCTTTGTTGAAATATGTTTGAATAACCTTGAGTTAGTAAATGATTATGAGAATAATGATATTAGCTTGATATGGTGAAGTGGGAATGGAAGGTGTCGCCTTATGTAGGACTATTTATGTTATAGTGCGTTTTATGATAATTGTTGATGTTGTTAAATTGTTGGGTTGTTGTTGTTGATATATTGGGTCGAGCTAAGTCTCGGGGATGCTATATGTATAGGGGAAATCTTTGCCGAAATTTCGGTAGACAAACATGAATTTAAGTTGAACTCTTGGAAGCTATAACTCACAATTGGTAAACATGACCATTTGTAGATTTTGGAGAAAACGGGATTCGAATTTGGAAAAGCTTAAGAAGCGGAAAAGGTATGTAAGGCTTACCCTTTCTTTCTCTTGGCATGCTAGATATACTAGGCTTGAATTTGGACCTCGGGGACAACTCTACTCTTCGGAATCCACGTCCGAAATTGCCCTTTTTCTTTCAGTGGAATTGAACCAATTATGTTGCTAAGGGTTGGAAAAGTTGTCTAAATACCTAGAACTTGAACAAATGGGACCCGACTACCTTAAAACTATCATGAATGATATTATGAAGTGTAAAATACGTAAATTGTGTACGCCACCTCATTTGACCCGAGGTAGGCCCACAATCCCGAGACCTAATTGTCTTGTTCTATTTGCCTTATTTCCGTAAGATAATTAAGGAAACTTTTGACTATTGTTCCGAATTTGATATAAGTATCCGGTAACTCGTATATGAGCATTCCGGTTCGACCATTCGATATAAATGCTTCGGTACGGACGATCGATTTGAATATTTTGGTATAAGCATTCCGATGTAAATACTCGATTTAAGTATTCGATATAAGTATTCAAAATAAATATTCGATGTATATGTTCGACATCGGTATTCGATCTAAGTATTTTGGTATAAGCATTCGATATGATAACTCCGATATGAGTACTCCGGTGCGAGCGTACGATATAAGTATTCGCTATGTGTATTTGGATATGAGTCGTCTGATCCGAGTATTTTAATATGAGTATGCTCTATAAGCGTTAATGTTCTTCATGTACGATCTCGGATCGCTTAAACAGTCCGAAGAGGTTTCTGTATTCCAAACGCTCATAACTTTCCGATACTAACTCGGAAGAACCCGAAACTCGTTTCCGAGCCTTCGAATGTTGGTAAGTGTACGTATTCATCGAGTCTGGATTTATGTGCATATGGTTTCTCACGACTCTGCTCGTGCATGGCTCAATGTATCTTTCACTGAGTCCCGGGCCAGGGCATGTTATGTTCTCGTGCGTACTCTACGGTATGATTTTGATTCACTGAGTCCCGAGCCAGGACATGTTCTTGTGCGCATTCCACTGCATTGTTCACCGAGCCCCTCTTACTGCGGGCCGGGACACGTTATCCGTATATCTATTATGATGATATGGGGATGGCGGCCGGGATGGCATATAATGATTATTCACCGAGACCCGCGAGAGGGCGTCGGGACACGTTATGTATACTTGGTACATGATTCGATATGCATGATTCCATATTACCGAGTCCCTTAACAAAGGGCCGGGACACGTTATTTGCATATATGACATATGATTCTGTTATACATGATCCTATTCACCGAGTCCCTTATCAGAGGGCCGGGACACGTTATACGCATATGTGATCTATGATTTTGACATGCATTGATGAGTTTATCCACCGAGTCCCTCACGGGAGGGCCGGGACACGTTAGACGCATATGTGATATATGACATCATCATTCGTATCCGTGTAAATTCTATATGATTCTAATATTCATCGTCCGATATATGTCATCCTATTCCGTCCGCTATACGACCTCATCCGGATCCGTACGTTCGTATTCCGTCCGATATATATCATCGAGCATTCCGTATTCGTATTCTCGTCCGATATATGTCGTTCCGAGCCTTCTCGTACGTTCGTCCGTCCGATATATGACATCATCCGAGCATTCCGTACGTTCGTATTTCGTCCGTTATATGACATCATCCGAGCATTCGTACGTTCGACTCCGTCCGACGTGTGACATCACCGGTGCACTCGTAATTTTTGCACCGCTTCGGACATGCAATCCGTGATTGTAAAATAAGCATTTCGGTACTCGAACAACTCGTTTACTTTTCGTACTCCTTCGATATATGAGACAATGTATGTACGATTTGTGTCCGAAAATATAAGCGTCCGGTATTTTGTGTAATGTATTTATCTTTTAGCTTTGTCTATTTCGATTTATAGTTTCGTACTTTGTCTTGTATACCTTACATACTCGGTACATATTCCGCATCGACCCCTCTTCTTCGGGGCTGCGTTTCATGCCGCGTGTACTCCCGATGGGCCGAGGTTATTATAGAAGATGTGCCGGCGGAGTTGGTAAGCTCCATTTGCTCCTGGAGCGGCGCCGAGTCGAGTACATATGTGATGGTTTACGAATTTGTGTTAGAGACTTTGCGATAGCGTCGTGGGTATTGTTATATCTAAATTTTTTATGATTATAGGTTTGTTCGGCTTGGAAGCTACCGATATGTTGAAAATTTTTACGTGTTATATCGATTTAAAAAGTTTAAATTTTGTATGATTATAGGTTTGTTCGGTTTGGAAGCTACGAGAAAGAATGTTTCGAAAATTTTTACTATGCATTTATCTTATAACGATTTAAAAAGTTTAACGTGATTTTATTCAAGACTATTTCTTTCTCCCCATATTCCCATTTGTTTGATTTTTTCTTTTTGAACTTACATCTTGTTTTAATACTCTCTCTTATTCCAAAGATATTCCTTCTCACGTAACTCTTTTTTACTTCTAGCAATTTAACATTGATTGGCAGTTTCATTCTTTTTCTCCCAAATACTTTTAATTATTATTTTTTCTGAAAAAATACCAATCTTGTAGTGTCAAGAAATTTTAAAACTTTCTCTATCTTTGAGCCTCTAAATACAATGATAAATGATACCAGTATAAGTTTTAGTACATTATCGTACATGTAGAGATTTTGGCATTATGGATCTTTTTCATATTTAAAATTATTATTGGATAAATTGTCTGCCCTTTCGAAGCCTATTGTAAAAAATATTGAAAAAAAAAAAAAGAACTGTAGAAATGGAACACACAAAAATAAATGTATGGCAAAATTAATCTAAAGAAGAAATAAATGAACTTAAGATACTTAAAAGTTAAATCCACCAAATAATCTCAAGAGGGGAAAAAAAATAGAAACAAAAAGCACCATTAACCTTGAAAGCACTCAAATAATTCAATTTTTGTTGTTATCGTGAATCCCCATAAACAAAAAAACAGCCATAAACATCATCACTTAAATCCAATTTTAGACCCATTTTTGGCCACCAAAAAAAAAATTTCTCCTAAGCCTCCCTTTCCATGCCAGTCCTTATTTTTTGCATATTAGCTACTTTTGTTGGACCTTAATAATTATGATAGCTACAGTTGGTGTTATATCCCTATCATTAGGTGTATTTTTTGAAAAAGATATGCATAATGATAGGAATATAATTAGGGAAAGTTTGGGCACATGTACCAGCAGAGGCAAACATAACACTAATTGTAGTCCTATTGTTATTTATACTCAGTTAGGGCGGCCCGACTATAAGACCAACAAAGCAATGGCTTGGGCCTCAATTTTTTGGGGGGTCTCATTTTTTCCTAAAAGATGTATTTTATTGTGTATATTACTCCCTCCGTCCCAAAAAGATTATCCTCTTTTGACTTGACACAAAATTTAAGAAATAAAGGAAGACTTTTGAAATGTGTGGTCCAAAATAAGCCTTAGGTATTTGTGTGACTGTAAATCATCTCATAAAGTTAAATTGTTTCTAAATATAAAAAGTTGACAATCTTTTTGGGACAGACTAAAAAGGAAAAGAGGACAATTTTTTTGGGACAAAGGGAGTATTAAATTTGAAGAGAAAGTAACTTCTTACATTTCAGTGTGGGGACCCTTGCAATAATTGGGGAATGGAATAATTTTTAGGGAATTGTGGCCTTACGTGGGTAATTGGGTACCTATTTTATTGTCTCATTTATATTCTAACAACTAATATTCACTCACTTTATTATTCCGATATTTACCTTTTTCATTCTTTCTTTTACCATTTTTATTCTCAATATTGAAAAGTCTCTCAAACAGCAACTTACTACCGCTTACAAGTTACAAATAAAAAGACTTAATTCTTTTCAAATACATATATTCCTTATAGAATAATGTTAACAGTTCCTGTAACTGTTGCCTTAGCCGAAAGACGTTTTTCGAAATTAAAATAAATAAAATCTTACTAAGATCAACAATTTCTCAAGAGAGATTGAATGGATTAGCTATATTATCAATTGAAAAGGATTTGTTAGAACAAATCGATTATAAAAACAGTAATTAATGACATCGCATTTAAAAAAACTAGAAAAATAGAGTTTAAATAAAAATATATATAATGATCTTTCCTTTAAAAAAAATTAGGGCCTCTCTATAAAGTTTGGCTTTAGGCCTCCAATCTTGTTGAGACAGCCCTGCTCTAAGTATAGCCAAAACTTTTCTAAAAATGGTACTCCCTCCGTTCCAAAAAGATTGTCCTCTTTTGATTTGGTACAAAGTTTAAGAAATAAAGGAAGACTTTTGAAATGTGTGGTCCAAAATAAACCTTAGATATTTGTGTGATTGTAAATCATCTCATAAAGTTAAATTGTTTCTAAATATAAAAAGGGTACAATCTTTTTAGGACATACTAAAAAGAAAAGGAGGACAATCTTTTTGAGACACAGGAAGTACTAAACTAGGCCTCTTTTGCAATTAACTACTTTTTGATAATTAAGAAAGCTAGGGTGCATGGCTGAAAAGTTTATTGAAAAGATCTTTTTTTACTTTTCTGCTATGCACCTTAGCTATCATAATTATCAAGGTCCTACAAAAATAGTATCTTCTCTGCTTCAATTTATGCGATACAGTTCGGATTCGATATTCAAAGAAGAAAATCTTTGGCCACGATTTATTTGTATCCATTTAAATATTTTAAGTTATTAATTATTATGACTTATAGTACTTTTTATGTAGTTTCCAAATATGTAAATTATTTTCAAAAAACTTAAAGATTGTGTGTATGAATTCACAGTCAAAATAAAGAAGCTTGACTCTCAAAATTCGAACTGTATCATATAAATCGGGACAGAGGGAGTAATCGATGTAAAAGATAAGGTGTGACAGGGAAAGAAAGCTATAATCTCATCGCGTTGTTTATGATCTAGATTCTTGTAATACAATTCTATCCACTTAGTAGACGATTGTTTTGGCATTGACATATCATCATTTTTGAATCTATTCATAAGCTAAAAAAGAATTGTTGTGGGAAAGGTAAAGATCTGAGATAAGTCCTTCTCTTTCTCTTACTATTTTGATAGAGGAGACTGCCCACGCTGAACACCAAACCAATCTCGATAATCCTTAAGGAAGTAACCCAGGCAACTAAACTCCTTTAGGTTAGAGGCTTCTTAGTAAGAGCTAAGTACAGATATGCTACCAGCTCCCCGGGTAGCCATCCGTCTAATGAGCTAACTTCTTGACCTTGCTATAGGCCTTCTGGGCCTTTATTTCCTTCTGGGTCTTTATTTCCTTCTTCTTGTTGCTTCTCGTCATTTGATTTGCATGGTTAGTTGCTACTTGTGGCGCCGCTGATGAAGCCACATCCGAAAAGTTTGAAGCTAACTGCATGTCGAGCGCTTAAGCGGAGATTGTGGTCGCTCGTTCCTCGCTTGTTTGAAAGAGCTTCAGATTGGATTTAACACTACATACGATATTCCATTCCATCCTTCACTAGCTCTTTGCTTGCTTGTACAAAGAGCATGCCTGAGGGGGCTGCTACGCTCACCGCGCACTTGCATTACCACTTGAGCCTCGCTACCGCTCCGCCCGCCCTCCTACGCTTACCACGAACTTGAATCATCACATGGCTGCGGGGAAGAATCAAGCTTCACACGACCTCGAAGAAGCCAAGAGACCCTCTCACTTCGTTCGAGCTGAATTATATCCACCCTCTCACGGCCGAAGGCTCCGCAACACGTTGGAGAGCTTTTAGATCCTGCCCTAAAACGCCCATTCCCTTAGAGTTCCAAAGCGCTTCTCATTCTCACCACAGCCTTCTTAAGCCAAAAGAAAGCTGGGCAAGAATCTCATGGTAGAACAAAGGGGGAGCAGAATCGTATCTGGGAGTGGTTCTTCGGATCGATCACAGATTCTTGGCTTGCACTCCAGTTGACCTCTCTTGTTTCCATCCCACTGTGAGAAGGTAGAGAGCAAAATCAACTCAGTAAACAATAATTACTATGCCTCTATTAGTAAAGCATGTACTTCTTTCAAGGCTTGCTGAGCTTCTTCATGTGACAAACATCGCAAAAGTAGTCTGTTGAACGATCGCCGATCAAAGGCATCGTAATAGTATACAATTTTGGAACCCTGATGGGTTTCGCAGTCGACCATTTGATAGCTCAGTTCCTGAATATACACATAATAGGGCTTCGATAAGCCCTACATGTAAAAGGGTTCTTGAACCATTCTACTTCTAAGCAATTAGAAGAGCACTGAATTGGACCTCCCTCAAATAGATGGATCTGGAATTAATTGTGGAACTGAGCATAGAGAACCGGGGGCGGGCAGGAAGATAGGCTAGGCAGAGTAGTCACTCTGGAGCAGGTTCTTCGACTGGATCAATGCATGTATGAACCCTAAAAAAATCCCGAAGGTCTTGTCTAGAAAAAACTCGGATTTTGTTGGGTTAGCTTTTTGGTAGAAAAGGCGGTCACAGGAAGAAATGCCCTACCAATGAATAGATTAGTCTACTAATGTCAACAATCTCTTTCTTCATATACGAGACCGTCTGCTTCTATATCCTAAAACTATAGATATGAAATAAAAAAGAAAGATAGATATTCCATGGTAGGAATGGGGCAGTTGCACTAAGGAAGAGAGCTAGGGATTTGATAAAGGTAATAGGATAGGGTTCCAAACCTGCCTTAGTCTTAAACAGGGCACAAGCTAGGGACATTACTATATGAATGAGACTTCATCCTTATTACATTACAAGCGATACCTCAAATTCCTAAAATGCTCCTTTAGTCTCGAGCTTATAAATAAGGCCGTGGGAAATTCTTTTCTTCCGGCCTTGTTGTGATAGGGGAGTCACTCTTGCGTTCTCTCTCTTGGGTAGGTCGTCTCGCTCTCTCTTGTCGGTAAGTATATCCGTTATGGTATTGGCATTGCCGTGCCGTTCCAATAGTGTTTGTGAATTAGTAGTTTTAAGGGCGGGGGGGGGGGGGGGGGGGGGGAATGAAAAAAGGTAAATAAAGACCTTAGTCAAAAGCAAGGGATTCCGGGGCCCGAACGAGAGCAAGAGGAAGAAAAGGGCAGGTATTCTCAAAAAAGAAAGAAAGGAAAACAGGCAAGGAGGTAAGAGCGAGTAAGACTAGGTTATAGAAAGACAACAGAGGTTAGATAGCTCTTACCAGAGAAAGAGGGTTTAGGTCACCCGTCCCCTTGACCCAGACACAAACTAATCCTTCTTTCTCTCGAATGTATGCCCAATTTTCGTCGAATCTTTTTGATCACCTTCAAAAACAAAGCGGAATTCCGTCTTCACATGATAAATAGTGATGCTCACGCAGCGTAGTCCTCCTTCGGGCACTTAAAGTAGACTATTTCTCGAGGCTGATCTTACCCCAAAAGCCTTTTTGCAAAAGAAGTAGGTAGCGAGATAGATGACTAAAGGCTAATGATCTTTGCCTCTTACTAGTAAAGGGAAAGGCCCTATATATCTTATTAGTCAAGCCTAAAGGCCCTTTACTAATGTAATAGAAGGTAAGACCGACTTTCGCGCAGCTGCTGCGCCTAGTTTTGTTACCTTTTTCAGAAAATATTGGCTACATCAGGTGTAAATGAAAATAGAACTACAGTTAGTGTTTTATTTGTTCGCGCCGATACACATGCGTAAATTTCCCCTAATTATATTCCTCTCAGTAGGTGAATTTAAGCTACTTTAACTATGGGCAAAATTGCTACTTTAACTATGGGCAAAATTTTCTCAAATAGACTTAAGTTTATCTGGTATATACGTTTATTTAAATTCCTTGCAATTTATGTTTAAAAAAGAATAGTTATACTTTATTGCACTTCTTATCACTCTCGAGCTATTATCCAGCTTTTCATATTTATTCATCAGAGTTTATATAATTAATCCAATATGCAACAACGTTACCCAACTAACTTACATATATTGCTCAATCAAACTACTAGTATATACTGGTGCATGATATTTAGTGGAGATGTTAATGTCTTTAGACCTCATTCTGAGAGAAAATAATACTCCCTCCATTTCAATTTATGTGAATATTTTCGGAGTACGAAGGTCAAACTTTATAACTTTGACCATAAATTTTGACATAGATTTTTGAAGTTTGTAAAAATAAAATTTATATGTTAGATACTACATATAAAGTACTATAAGTCATGATAATTTGCAATTCAAATCATTTCGAAAAACTATAAGAAAACCGTGGTCAAAGAACCACCTCTTAGACTCCCCAAATAGTAATAGGTTCACATAAATTGAAAAGAGGGAGTACTTGATAAACTTTGGCTAGATGATTGTCCATTTTGTTACCCGTCAAACTCTTTTTCTTGAACTGTTCGCTAAGCCACTTAATTTGTTCATTATTCAACCCCATTTGGAGAAAAATAATATAAGTATAATTGTCGTTGTGTTGTTATAGAGAATGACGTAGAGAAAACTGACACAAAGGAGAAAGTATATTATGGTTTGCACCAGCATGGAATCTTGGTTTTAAATGCAGCTACCGAGGATCAGATTCATGAGCTAAAAAGGGAAATCCCAAATATACATCTTCGACAAGTAACTGGAACTGAAGGAAGTAGTGACAAGAGTGATCTTCAAGATAATTTCCTTTACAAACCTTACTTCTTAGAGAAGGACTTGGAGA
This sequence comes from Lycium ferocissimum, assembly GCF_029784015.1. Lineage (NCBI taxonomy): Eukaryota > Viridiplantae > Streptophyta > Magnoliopsida > Solanales > Solanaceae > Lycium > Lycium ferocissimum. The sequence goes on along the minus strand of NC_081343.1, from coordinate 32,689,215 downwards.
AAGGAAAAGTCATCACCTTTCCCTCTCTGAAAAATAAAAATCAAGCACCATTTTTGCCTCGCCAGTTTGTGGAATTGATTCCCTTCTCATCAGAAAAAGTTCCAGAAATCTTGAACCATTTCTCAATAGATAGCAACACAAAGGATGCTCAAACAATCAAGGAAACAAACAAATTTTGTGAAGCGCCAGCTAAGAAAGCACATAAGCAAAAGTGTGCAACTTCTTTGGAAGCTATGGTAGATTTCAGCATAATCATGCTTGGAACAAACAATGTTCAGGCGATTGCAACACAGGTACAAGGGGAAAATCAAATGTTGCAAAAATACACCGTTAAAGAAGTTGAACAGGTAGCTGATGGAGTTAACATGGTATGCCACAAACTTAATTACGCGTATGCAGTGCATTTTTGTCATGGCGGAGGAAGTACGAAGACATTTATGGTATCTATGATTGGTGTTGATGGGACAAAGGTTAAAGCAGTATCAATATGCCACAAAGATACATCTCTTTGGAATCCAAAAGGATTGCCTTTTGTAGTGCTTAAGGTTAAGCCTGGAACTACCCCTATTTGTCATTTCCTTCAAGATGATCAGATCGCCTTTCTTCCTTATGAAGAGACCTTATAAGTGTTTGCTTCAGTCCTGGATCTTTAATACTTATTATCTGGTGAAATCCCTTCATGAATTTCTTGTATTTATCAATTATTGTGTTGTTACAAGACGTTGAAGGTTGATTCCCTTCTCTCATATTTTATTCACATGCATATTGTGCTCTCTCTGGACTTGATTGGATCTGTGAATCCTTTGCAGATCTATTATAATCTCTTCTAGATGTTTTATTATTTCTTTATATTCGTTGAAACCTGGTTTGCTTCTCTGTAGATCTGTTTTGAGACTTGATTAGATCTGCTTGATTTTGATCTCTCTAGATCTGATTTGTGTTGTTTAGTTAACCTTTCTTGTCTCAAGTATTCAATTTGTTTAGTTCTATCTAAATTATCTGTCACTTTCGAGGCTCTTCTTTTATTTCACGTCAAAAGACACACTTGATAGGAGACCTGGAGTCTCTTTGGAATCATGTCCCTGATTTTTAATGTGATTTTTTTCTTATTTGTGTTCGGATCCTAGTTGCGATTTTAGAATCTCATTTTCTCCATAAAAAAATAGGAGGACCTCTCAAACTTGGAACTAGTTTTTTTGTTGTAACAACTACTCATCATTAAATATATTATGTTTATGATAATTCTGGAGTCGATATAGTTCTACTCCTTTTGATGGGACTAGGTATGGGAGATGGAGTAGACGTTCGAATCTTGATGAATCTTTTTGTGAAGATTAGACTTGAATATATAGATGGTTCTTGTCTTAAGCCTAGTCCAGAAGCTCCTTTGTTTAAATCTGGATAGGTGTAATAATATGGTCGACAAATGAATTATGAGCGCTTTGAGTAAGAATATAGCAGAAAGTGGTGCATTGTGTCTCAAACTCAATGCATTACACTCATATGCGCCATGACGTGAACCCAACATCTTATCGTAGTGGTCTCGAACCCGAAGTATTATCCTTATTGAGAGATGGAAATCGAACCTAACGTCTTACCCTCATATAAAGGCATGAATATTTTCCCAAGATGCGTTGGGACTCAAGCCTAACATTTTACGTCATCTCAAATCAGGTTTGGACACACCCGCGGGCTACATCATCATCATATTATTCATATCATAGTATAACTAACATGCTCGTGTATTAAAACATATATAATCATGCATCATCGTATAGTCATAATAACATAATGTTGCTATAAATAATAATAAGAAAACATATTTGGTAAAACCTAGCTACAACATAATCAATATTCTCAAAAACATTTACCACCAAGCACACGTTTGCCTGAACATATACTAGACACTCAAAATATCTTTATAAAGTTTCTGTGCACTTTTATGCTATACTTTTAGAATAATAAACAATTTCGGGTTTAAGGTCTCCACTTAGGTAAACTATGAGTGAAGCACTCAGTTCCTCGGCTCAGTATAGAGACGTACATAAAGTAGTCAAATGCTTTTAATTTATAGTAATTATTCATAAACGTGGTCAATTGTGCTATAAGAACCGTCTCTTAAATTTGAGTGTCGGTCAAAGTAAAGGTAAAAGCTACAGTCAAAAGTCAACCATCGATCAAGGGGGCTAAATTTACGGAACCAATACGTTGTTATTACCAATAATCGACTGAGTCCTAATGTCATAAGTTCTCAAATCGCAATCCTAAGTCATTTAATCCTTTACTTTTGTAATTTAAGACTCAAACCCATAAATTCTACATCAGATCCCCAATCTCGACCAAAAACTTACACATACTCATGTATAACTTTGAGCATATGAACCTAATAGATGCCTTTAGAATATGGATGAGGATCCCCTCCGGTACCTATTTGGTGCAGTAGCTCCAGTGCCCTTGTTGATTTTCGACACGTGGTGTGACACTTATTAAATCTCATGGACAAAATCAGTTCCCCTCTCTTAATCTCATTTTTTATCAGATTGCCCCCTCTTAATCACTATACACACACCGAGGCCTCCTTCTTCTTCTCTCTTTTCCATACTCAAAAGATCTAATCGACCAATTTCTAATACTTATTTCAAAGTGCAAAATGATTTTTCAATTCCCATTACACTGTAGAAAATCTTTTCCTTCATATTGGGTTTAAAATTATCCCAACAATAGTTGATGAAATCAACTTAGTTATCTATTCGATTTTGATTTTTCGATGAACTCAACAATTGTTTCAATGTGTTTGCAAACCAACTGGGTATAGTTAGTGTTCTAAGAATATCGAGATAGGAGCAGAAAAATAGAGATACTTTATACACATACTAGAATGGAACCACTATGAATTGTTCATATAAAGAGAATTTTTTTATAGAAAAGCACGAGGCTACAAAATGATATATAAGACATAATAAAGAGATCATAAGACATCTGTGGCATATATGTCTACAAGCTTGCACTTGATGATAATAGTAGACGGACAGACCCCCCGCCATGCCCCATTATTTACACAAAAGAATATACCAATAACGCAACTGCAGAGTAGTGGAGAATGTAAGTCCATTTCGAAGAAAGAAGACTCACACTAGTTTGGGTCTCGGTGTGTGTATAAAGAGAATTAGAAAAGCCAAAGGAAGGGGCAATACGATAAAAAAAAAGATTAAGAGAGGAGAATTGATGTGTTGTGACGTGTGATTTAAAAAAAATAAGATTTTGCCAGATGTCAAAACATGTTGAAAATCAGCAGGGGCACTGGAGCAATTGTACCAAACAAGTACTGGTGGGGATCCTCATCCAAAGAATATCACGCTCGCTCACTTGCTAATAATACAATTTAAATTCAACATCAATCAATAATTATGTCTCGTGGGATAATTGGTGTTGAAGCTCATATTATTTATAGAAATGATTTTAATTATGTCCAAAATGTCAGTGATGTTATTACTAATGGAAATTGGGATGTAGATCAGTTACAACTTCCTGAATATCTTGATGAACACATCAACTCCATTAACATAGGTAATCAAGACCTTTTTAATACTCCTGTTTGGATGCCTAACAATAATGGTACTTTTTCTACTGCTTCTGCCTGGAGACATATTAGACAGAAAAATGAGGTTTTTTAGATTTGGCATAAACATTTACCTTTTAAAATGTCCTTCTTAATGCAGAGATTTTTGAAAAGAAACTTGCCTTTAATGATACTATTGCTTCTAGATTTGGGATTGACAATGATGCCAGGTGTTTTTGTTGTCCTATTGATGAAAGAGATACTATGCACCACACTTTCATTGGTGGTAAAATTCTTTGAACAAATGTGGAATTTTTTTGGAAATCCTGTTGGAATTTCTTGGGAAGATATACCTATCACGTGTATGCTTCAAAAGTGGTGAAATATCAAGCCAAAAAACTCACTTCATCAGACTATTCTACATGGGAGATATGGAAAGTAAGATGCTCAGTCATATATGGAGGTAACAGATGCTATACAAAGAGGATTCAATATAATATTCCAAAGAGGATTCAATATAATATTCTTTCTCATCTGAAATGGGTTGTCTCCAAAGCAAAAAGTAATATTAAATGGAGCTCCAGGTGGGAACTTATTTATCAACAGGTTATAAGCCTCATTTCCAAGATTGAATGTACTGTAGTTAAATGGTTGAAGCCCCCTGAAAATTGGGTGAAGGTTAACACTGAAGGGAGCAGAGATGCAAATGGAATAGCTGGAATTGGAGGAATTTGTAGGGATCAGAGATAATTATCATGGCCTTTGCTCGAAGTGTGGGTATGGATACTAGTAATATGGCCGAAGCCAAGGCGCTCTAAATGGCCTAGAATGGTGTTCTCAACATGGACATAGCAATGTGATTCAAAGATTGTGGTTGAGATGATCAAAGGCAACTACAATATCCCTTGGCAAATGAAGAACATCATTACTTGTATCCAAAGTATATCAAATACTATTACTTGCGAGGCTCGACATTGTTATATGGAAGCCAACCAAGTCGCAGATGCCTTAGAAAAATGGAGTATTACAAACGAGGATTTGAATATTTCTGCACACGCTGATCTTCCATCGAGGACCCTCGGACCTTACAGACACCATCTCATGCAAATGGAGACCTTTCGGCATAAACAGAGGAAGAATTTTTTTGTATAGAAATGATAGTTGAAATGGCAACGCTCTGGTACGATCAGAAGAGTGAGCTGCATTGAGTGGCAATGCCAAAACCAGAAAATTGGTTGTCCGAGAAGCTCCCTTTACTGCCCCTAAGCTTGCTGTTAAGTCTCCCTTCAGCCCCATGACCATGGATATGTTTATTCTACTTCAAAAGATGATGAAAAGCCAAATGCAATACATGTAAAGATCGGAAGTTATGATTCTCGTGTTTTTTTTCTACGTTTCCTAGCGGTCACTGGTTGCGAACTGGGTTGGAGGGTTGAGCTTTTGCTCCTCTCTAGCTTTGTAATTTCTGATTTATTGATATAAAGGTCACGCCACCATACGGCGATAATTTTTAAAAAATAATTATGTCTCAATTAAAATAATAATTATATACAATAATACAATTCAAATAGAAATAAAAATAAATTAATACCTTAGATATTTGTGGCCCAACATATCTTCCTCCTATCCGGAGCCGGTTAGATAGAAAGCTTTTAAAAACCAGTACACCTCGGTAACTAAGGAACAAGATGAATATAGAGGTTAAACGAGCATCCCCTAACTTTCTAAACCTCCAGTAATTATGGGCTAGGGCCCACTGTGTTACCTATTCTTTGATTTAATTTTTTTCATTTTTTTGTTAATCCTTTTTTGTGCGGCAATAATGACCAAAATAATCTTTTCCTATGACTATGGAAAGTCGCCTTTTATTTTAATGAAAAATAATTGTACATATCATCTATATTACATCTATGAAAGGTCGTTTTTTAATTTAGAGAAACTTAGTTGTACATATCTGTATATGGTAAAAACCGAAGCAATTTGTATTTGGTAAGAGCTGAAGTAAATGTCGCAGTTGTCCAATACAAAGTTGAGAAGGATTGAGGTCGCTAGCCTGGGATAAGATCGAAGGGAACAAAGACCGAGGAGTTGTGAGTTTTTCCAACTAAGTGTCTAAAACCGAGGGTATGTTGATAAGCACAGAAAACCTAAGCCTGAGGCAAAGACATTCAACACAGGCTCAGAGTATCCATTATGGGTCAGGCCACGCATCACCTGACTGTTCCGCCATTTGCGCTGACATTTGTACGGATGTCAGAACATCCGTACGGACGCCGTCTTATCCATTTTAGGGTTTTCTTAAAAGGCCTTTTTTAGTGTGTACTAAGGCCCATCTATTTGTGGCTATAAATAGGGGTGTACCCCTTTCATTTTAAGGTTAGCTTTTCATTATTCATCACTCTTGTAAGCTGAAAAAGGGGCAGTGGAATTTTCTTAGTCATTGGCTCGGGTTGAAGAAGCAATTTCCAAAACCGAACTAGTTTTCAGAGTCTATGAATTTGGTTTCTTAAGCTTTTGTTTACCCTTAAAATGGTAATAATTAAATTTGTAAGTGGTTTATAGGATACGTGGTTAGATCAATAAGTCGTGTATAACAATACTATGCAAATGGTAAACGTATATTGATGAATAATAGTAAATAAAGCTTAAGAAATGAAATTCGTAGACTCTGAGAACTAGTTTGGTTTTGGAAATTGCTTCTTCAACCCGAGCCAATCACTTAGAAAATTCCACTGCCCCTTTTTCAGATTACAAGTGTGATGAATAATGAAAAGCTAGCCTTCAAAGGAAGGGCGTACACCCCTATTTATATCTATAAATAGATGGGCCTTAGAACACACTAAAAAAGTCCTTTTAAGAAAACTCTAAAATGGATAAGACGGCGTCCGTACGGATGTTCTGTATGAATGTCAGCGCAAATGGCGGAAGGGTCAGGTGACACGTGGCCTAACCCATAACGGATACTCCGAGCCTGTGTTGAATGTCTTCGCCTTAGGCTCGGGTTTTCTGTGCTCATTAACATACCCTCGATTTTTGACACTTAGTTGGAAAAAATCACAACTCCTCGGTCCTTGTTCCCTTCGATCTTATCCCAGGCTAACGACCTCAATCCTCCTCGACTTCGTATCGGACAGCTGCGACATTTACTCCACCTCTTACCGAATACAAATTGCTTCAATTTTTGCCGTATACAGATAGTCCCCACACTTCTCGGATTGAAATTTTACCAAAGTGACGGGAAGTGGAACGATTACCTCGGCGGCTTCCTTAGTAAGATTTTCTTTGAAAATAGGCGGGAACTGAAACGTCCTTTCATGTCATGTCTCTCTGACGTGGGACACGTGTCCTCTCCTGGTTGGCTGTCCCTTCGGTAACCACCTCAAATCCTATCGCCCTTCTCTATAAAAGGTCGATCATTTTCACTTTTCACTTTTCACTTTTTACCTCTCGATTGTTCTTGCATCTCTTTGAATCTTGTTTCGAAATTTTGAGTCTTCTAAATTCTCTGATAAAAGCCATCCGCGACCTAAAATCTTCTCCATTTTCTGGAAAATCTTTTTTAATCATTCTTAACTTCATCTGTTTATCTCCAAATCTTCATATCTTCATATTTTTTGACTTCAAATCTTCATATCTTCATCCTCAAACCTTCAAATCTTCATACTCCAACCTTCCAATCTTCATATCTTCATACTCCGATCTTCCAAACTCCAGAAATAGCAATGAACACCGACTCTACTTTCCAAAACATTCCTTCAGGATCTTTTGCGAATGCCGAAACTATCGCCAGTCCCGGAGACAAAACACAAACTAGCTCCTTCAAGCCCACGACTAAAGACATAATCCCCTCGAGATATAATTTCAACTATGAGTTCACCGTCGAAATGGCTGTAAAGAAATCTGATCGGGGTTTAGATGTGAGACGTTACCCATCATCCATCAAAGAGGCGCACCTCCCCAGAGTCCGAACTGAATGTGGCTGGGATAACCACCCCATAGAGATTATTGCCCCCGGTGATGACGAAGCAATAACCAACTTAAGGAGGAGTTTTTATATGTTTACACGTACCCTTTCACCATCAAGCTTAACCCTCCAATAGATCCGGTTATCCTTGAGATGTGCTGGACATATGAAGTGTGCCTCGCTCAAATAGGCCCCAACGTTTGGAGGATTGTGGCCTGCCTCCATCTTTTGGCTGATAATGCCAAAGTTAACTTCACCCTGCACCATCTGATCCGGCTATATTGCCCAAGGATCTTCCATGGCAGAGTTATAAAGCTTTTCAAACGAGGGAGGAACCCCATTCTTTCCTGCGTTGATGAGAACAGAGATCGGGGCTGGTACGAGCATTTTGTCAGGGTTTGGACCGTGGACATTAAACTAGAGGATTACATGCCTTTCCCTGAAAGGTGGAACAACAAACGTAAGTTTCATGGGACTTATCTCCTTTTACGTGCCTTTGAGAATTTCTTCTAACTATTTTCGATGTTTCAGCTGATGGATGGCTTCCGGAGGCAATCTCTGGATTTACTAGGTGGATCGAAAGCAATTTCAGCCAATATCTGCACGAAAAGCGGACATGGAAAGATCTGTCCCATGACCGGTGGTCAGCACAAAATCATGTTATCTTTTTCTTCCCGTAGCTTCTTGTTATTTTCTTTCGTTCAACTTTCTTTCGATTTAATCTTTTGATATTCAGGTTTGGGCAGACGCTCTTTGACCCCACAGCCCGCACCAGAGAACGAACTCGGCACACTGGGTTCAGATTTTGATATTTCAGGATCAGCACGGCTCATTGCCTTGGCTAAAAAGAAAAAGAAGAAACCCAAGTCTAGGGGTCAGAAAAGAAAGAAGAGCTTGAAGGATGCCGCAGGTATATCCGAAGCTCGAGGTCTGAGGGATGACCCCGATGATGATGTTTGGGTCGCAAACATCGGGACGGATCCTTCTATTGCTGCTGCTACCGAGACTGAGAAAACTTTGGTGGAGGTCCCAGAGGAGAGTACTGTAGTTGATTTGCCGGGCTCTGCCACAGGTAGGGAAGTTGAGACCCCTTTCCCCCTGGTAACAAAATTTCTCTAAGCCCCGCTTCCATTAAGGGCCGTCAAGCTGATCGACATTACAGGCGACACTTCTCCCAAGGAGGCGCCTTTGGTTGAAAGGGCCAGATGGGCCGAAACAACCTCAGCACCTCCTCCGACTCAAACTACTTCACCATCTCCTCCTGCTCGATCTTCAGAGCAAGAGAGTTTTGACCATATGTTTCCCAAGGATGGGTCTATTGATAATCTTCCTGTAATGATAGAGGCCTCCGGGTTCAGCCACCTCCCTATTTCACAAGTGTCAAGGAGAGCTAATCGGTCTACTGAGTCTGGTTCCCGATCCTGGCTGGTAGATATTTTTTTAGCTCCAAGTGTAGAGCTGAGGAGGACAAGGTCGACCATGGTCACCGTTCCTGAAGATTGCAGTTTTTTGTCCTACCCCGTGGGGGTGGCTAGTTATTTACAACCTCTTGTGTCAGAGTCCGACAAAGAGAAGATGGACGGACTCTCATGGCAGTGCCTTCTCAACGAGGGTATGCATGCTGGCAGCTAGGTGAACATTTTCTCTCCCTCCTTCCAACAAGTTTCAATTTATTTGGTGTAACCTTCACTCGATCTCTCTCTCTCTGATCTCTCTAACTCTCTTCTTTCCTTTATTTTGCAAAAATTTGTCGTGCTTGTGAACGAAGGCTTTCTTCGAGCTCAGCATGAGATAGATGATTTACGGGCCCAGTTAGATGCCCAGGGCCGAGAGACTGAGAAGTTCAAACTTCTTCTCCAACAAAAGGAAGATCAGCTGAGCCAAATCGCCAGTCCTCCGACCTCCGAGCAGAGCTTGAATTAGCTAATAAGGAGAACCTTCGGTTGACAAATGAGCTCGATGACTCAGTCCAAAAGAACAAAGTCCTAAAAGAGGACAATAAGCAGCTCAGCCAGGGGAAATCCTCATATGCCACAAAGCTCGGTGAGTTAGAGGCTACTATCACCCAATTGAAGTAGGGACTTGAGTCCATTAAAGGTAAGGCTGCAAGGATAAAGGAGAAGTTTAGGCAACTTGAAGCCGAAAGGGCCACTGAAAAGGAAGCCTTAAAGGTTTCCCAAGAGAAGGCCGAGACTATAGCCCAGGCCAATAGAAAACTCAAAGTGATCTTGAGGCTGCTATTCGAGACAATGACAGACTTCAGGCCGAGCTAGTTGCCTCCAATGACATTCGGATTGCTTTGCGCGATAAGAGGTCTGAGTTGGAGGAAAATTTTAAAAAGGCTCAAGCCGACCTGAAGGAAGCCCATGATGAAGTTGAGGCTGCTGAGGCTCGATCTATCCTTCTAGTAGAACACAATTGAAATGGCTCACGAAGACAATGCCAAAAGAGCACTCGAAGATAGTTCCGAGGAAGGCCCTGAAGAGTTCAGCTCTGATGATTCAGGCTCTTCTTCAACAGATTAAATAGGCTCACAGGACCTTTGTATTTTGTTTTTTTTATCTTTGTAATTTTCACAAGTGTAGGCTTCGGCCCTTCATGATATATAAAATTTGTATGGGCTTTTATTTTGCCAGTATTTCTTTCAATCATTTCTGATACTTACTCATGTGAGACTTTGAACAAATCTTTGAGTAGGATAGAATTTATGATATTTTTCTGTATTGATATTTGTTTCGTTAAAAATGGCTAAGGTTTGACCTTAAGTCCTTAGCAATTTTTGTTTTACCAAATAAGCAGAAAAAACGAGCCAACTTAACTTTTGAGTTTTGGGGTTTACTTTAACCGGTTCCTTTTCAACTGATATCTTAATGAGGGCTTGTCCGTGGGAGCCTTTTTATGCTTTGTGAATTCGGACGTCTCTGAATCACTTCAGGCATTTGAGTCGAGGTCTTTAATTACTCGACCCTTTTTTGATTGTTTAAATTCTTTCTAAGTTGGGCTCGGCTAATTATAACCTTTGTGCCTTCATCTATTTCATGATGGCAGTCCCCAGCCGAGGGTAGCCCATGGGTTTTAATAAATAGTTACTCTCGGGTACATTCATAAAAGGGCACATTTGAAGTGTGCTTTTACCGAAGTGTGCTTCTTCATATTTCAAATATTTGTCTCGTACTTTGCCGTAAGGACTAAGGACTTCATCCGATCCCTTCTGCCTTTGCCGTAGCAACACTATCTGGGCACGATTCATTCGATCATTTGGACCTTACAACGAAACCTAATGCAGAAGGCTCGGCCAATACAAAAAATAAAAAGTGATTCAACTTAGACTTCACTTCTTCGCTTCTTTGAGCTTTCTTCGATCTCATTGTTCTTGGTGAGGGTATCATAGTCTGTTAGTGTTTGTGTGCGAAGCATAAGCGAAGAAACACTATAGAAAACGACATTGTTGAATCCCCAGTCCTACTACTTTGCTAGTCTTCGAGTCCCCGACACTTAGCCCAGTTTTTGAATTCTAAAGCAACACGTTGTACATTTTTGCCTCGTTAAAAACTTATCGGGAAACCCACTTCGAGATAAAACCGAGCTAAGGAAAAGAGTGTAACACGTGTTTTCAGACCTAATTGTACTATCTTCGAATTTTACTGTGGTTTGATCCTGCAAAGAAAAAGGTGAGATTTATTGAAATTCATGAAGGGTTTTTCAGACCTAATTGTACTATCTTCGAATTTTACTCTGGTTTGATCCTGCAAAGAAAAAGGTGAGATTTATTGAAATTCATGAAGGGTTAGTAGTTCGTACCTTAGCAATAATATTTTTTCAAGTGTGCTATGTTCCAATTGTTGTGCAGCTGTTGGCCATCTCCGGTTTCCAATTGATATGATCCTTTGTTGGTTATTTCGGTTATCTTATACGGTCCTTCCCAGTTCAGGCCCAGTTTTTCATCATCGGGATTCTTAATGTGCAGGGTAATTTTCTAAAGCACTAAGTCCCCAACTTGGAAATGCCAAAGGTTCGTTCTTCAATTGTAATATCTCCCCATTCGTTGTTTTTGAGCTGCTAAACGGACCAGCGCATTCTCGCGGAGTTCGTTTGCTAAGTCAAGCTTTACGACTATAGCCTCTTCATTTGTCTCGTTCGTCGCATACTAGAACCTTAGGCTCAGCTCTTCGACTTCTACAGGAATTAAAGCCTCGGCACCATAAACTAAGAAAAATAGTGTTTCTCCAGTACTTGACTTCGATGTCGTTCTGTAGGCCCATAGTGCCTCCGGTAAAACTTCCTTCCATTTGTGCTTTGACGACTCGAGTCGCTTTCTTAGATTTTGAATTATGGTCTTATTCGTCAACTCCGCCTGTCTGTTTGCACTTAGGTGATACGGAGTTGACAAAATCTTCTTGATCTTCAATCCATCGAGGAAGTCATTAACCTTATTACCTATGAACTGTCGACTGTTGTCGCAATTTATCTCGGTAAGAATGCTGAACCGACAAAGGATATGGTCCGAAATGAAGTTAATGACTTCCTTCTCTCTGACTTTCTCGAAGGCCAGCGCTTCAACTTATTTGAAAAAATAGTCAGTCATAAATAGAATGAGCCTTACCTGGAGCCCGTGGCAAAGGACTAATAAAGTCCATTCCCCATTTCATTAATGGCCAAGGGGATAAGACCGGATGCAGCAACTCCCCCGGCTGGTGTATCATCGGTGCGTGCTTTTGGCATCCATCACATTTTTGGACAAAAATTTTTGCGTCCTCCTCCATCCGGTTCCAATAATACCCTGCTCTGATAATCTTTCGGACCAAGGCTTCAGCTCCCCAATGATTACCGCTGGTTCCTTCATGGATCTCCCATATCACATAATATGTTTCCCTGAGACCCAAGCATTTACACAAAGGTCTATAGAAAGATCGGCGATACAACCGGTCATCGACCAAGTAGAATCTCGCAGATTTGGTTCGAAGGGACCTCGATTCCTTAGGGTCTGTTGGGAGCTTCCCTTGTCGCAAGTAGTCTATGTACTTACTACACCAATCCCATGTCAGGTTCATTGTATTTATCTCAACGTGGCCATTTTCCACAGAGGATTTCATCAACTGAACGACCGTGCCAGAATTGATTTCCTCCGCTCCAACCAATAAGCCTAAGTTGGCCAATGCATCTGCTTCATTGTTCTATTCCCTCGGTACATGTTTCATAGTCCATTCTTTAAACTGGTGTAAGATTACTTGAATTTTTTCCAAGTATTTTTGCATTCACTCATCTTTGACCTTGAAAGCACCATTGATCTGATTCACTATAACACCCCGTAAAGTTGAACTATGTGTGAATGTATAAAAATCTAGTGTTAAGATGATATTTTATCTATATGAATCCATTCTTGATGAATTCGGCTGGAAGATGGTCGTTTTGAAATCAAACCAACAGTTGAAGTTCTTAAGGGCTCTTAAGTTCACCTAAGTTTTGGTAGGTCTGTCTTCTGGGCAATTTTCATAAAAATATGTTGAGAATTTGGAAAAACTTTCTTGATGAAAGTTGTATATCTTTGAAATAGATTTTCAACGGTAGGTCTCCCAACTTCAACAGATCTCTGTACTAGGAGTTATGTCCGTTTCTTGAAGGGCGAAAAAGCTGAAAATTTCGCTCAATGTACGCCCAGAAAATACGACACGTCCTTTAAAGTACGAGACGTCCTTTTAGGTAGTCCTTCTTCCGTTCCTCACTTTTTTTGGAAGACAAAGTACGGGCTACAAGTACGAGACGTACTTTGTGGCCGTACTTTCACCGTTTTTGGCAAAAAAGGTTGTTTAAAATGGGTATGGTCTTATTTTGTTCCCATTTTTTTTTTCATTCTCCCAAACCCTAAGGACAAAACTCTTCTCTCCCAAACTCAAGGTACTCTATGGTAAGCCATTCTAAGCCATTCCAAGTTAATTTTAACATGTACCCAAGATTAGTAATCAAGAATTCATTATTCCCAACCTAGGGTTTTCTGATCAAGATTCTAGCTATGTTCATGAAAACCCTAGTTTTCGAAATTCCATGAAAACTTCAAGAAACTATTCATGTTCTAATCTTTCTCATCTAAAACCATTGTAGTGTGATTATTGAACCTTGGAAAGTGCGTTTGAGCGGGATTTGAGGTATATCTAGATTTTTCCAAAAATCTTTCTTGAAGTATGTCTATATTCCAAAAATCATCTTTTCAACTATGTCTACTTGTGAAGTACGTCTATATTGTGAAAGCATGAATTGTATTTGAGAATCCTTCCTCGATTGTTTGTATAAGTTATAACTCTTGTTTGGTGAAATTTATTCTGGAATTAAAGATGATTTCTTTTAGACAAGGTCATGCATTTGTAGGGTCAAGCCCGCATCAAACCTTATGAGAACTATACTACTTTGCGAAACTCGCTTTTCCCATTATTGGATGATTGAACTTATTCTTCTAAAGGTTGGACCTTAAACTTGTTTTGTTGTTGAATGGGTTTCTTGAACTTGAAATTGAATAAGAGATTTGAATAAGATTCTAAATCGGTTATGACTTGAAATGCCTCTATTTTGAGATGATGACTTGAGAAGTGAGATTCAGCTATAAGCCATGATTGATAATTTGGTAATATGCCATGATTTGTATTTTGTTGGTGCTTGGGCCTGTATGGGCAAGCTGTGATAATCTAGAGAACGATTAGCCATTATGGATCCTAACGTATCAATACGAGTATTCTTTGTGTCAGTCCAGAGGACGATTAACCTCCGTTGCTTTCTAGCCCGGAGTATCTATTATTGTGTCAGTCCAGAGGACGATTGACCTTCGAGATATGTCGCCCGGTGCATATGTTGTTGTGCTAGTCCAGAGGACGATTAGCCTCAGTGTCTTTTTAGCCGGAGTATTGAGTGATTGATATTTTGTTGCCTGTGAGTGGCTTGTGGTGATATTGAATTCGTAAGTGAAATACATGGCATGGTAAATGGTAAGGAGTTAAGTTAATGTGTCCTTCGTTGTTGGATTCTCTGATGACTCTTTAATGTTGCTGACTTACTTTATTCCTGGGTTTGAACTGTTATTTTCATTGATTTTATTCATCATATCTTATTTTGTTAACTATTGTCCCTTAGACACTCACTGAGTACCCAGTACTCAGGCATACCATTGTTGTTTTTTATGGTATGTTAGGTATCATTGAGGAGCAGGTTCGCGATACGCCCACGACTTAAGAGAACTTGCTGCTTTCGAGACTATTCAGTGAGCCCACATGATTGTTCGTGGGGCACCATTCTATCTTTACTTTTCGTATTTCAGTTTTGGGCTGCGTCCCGATGTTTTTAGATAGTCTTTACTATCTTAGAAGCTCCATAGACAGTTGTCAGATTATGGGTTGTGTGTTGGAGTCTTGTGTGACTCGTTGGGCGTTTTGCCACGTTTATTTACTAAGTTTCTGATTTGACTTCCGCTGGATTATCTCAAAGTATGATCATTCTTTTATTTAATTTATTAATGACTAGTTTTCGTGTTTACTAAAAGATTATCGAAAGAGATTAGATGTTTATTGATTTTATAAGGTGCTTCCGGTATTGTTCATAGCATCGGATGCCTGTTACGCCTAGGTTGGGTTTTGGGGCGTGACATTCACGACCAAAAGGGAGTCGCACTTTGCTTTGATAACTTCAGCCCCTAAGCTTCGAGCCAATTCCAAACCTGCAATTATAGCCTCATGCTCGGCTTCATTGTTAGTCAATTTTAAAGTCCTGATTGATTGTCAAATAATATCGCCTATGGGGGTCTTAAGAACAATTCCCAACCCAGACCCTTTCATGTTCGATGCTCCGTCCGTATACAGGGTCCAGATCCCTGAGGTTTTTCTCGAGGTTAACAAAAGCTCTTTTTCTACCTCGGGGACCATTGCAGGCGTAAAGTCCGCTACAAAGTCAGCCAAAATTTGAGATTTTATAGCCGTTATAGGTTTATACCCGATGTCATAACCACTTTTTTCTACCGCCGATTTAGTCAACCTTCCTGATAGCTCCGGTTTATGCATGATATTTTTTAATGGGTAAGTAGTCACTACACATATAGGGTGGCATTGAAAATAAGGTTTCAGTTTCCTAGAAGCACTTACCAAGGCTAATGCTAATTTTTCGAGGTGAGGATAACGAATCTCTATATCCCCTAATGTTCTACTGACATAATAGATTGGGAATTATGTATCTTCTTCTTCTTGAACCAAGATGCCACTTACCGCAACCTCGGATATTGCCAGATATATGAATAGTTGTTCATCTGTCTTCGGTGTGCGCAACAAAAGTGGACTTGACAGGTACTGTTTCAAATCTTCTAAAGCTCTTTGACATTTCGGTGTCCACACGAAGTCATTCTTCTTCCTTAGCAATGAAAAGAAATGGTGACTTTTATCCGAAGACCTTGAAATGAACTGGCTCAGAGCCGTTATTCTTCTAGTTAACCTTTTTACTGCCTTCACGTTGTTAACCACTTCAATGTCTTCGATAGCCTTAATTTTGTCCGGGTTAATTTCAATCCCTCGGTTCGACACCATGAAGCCCAAGAACTTACCCGATCTAACTCCGAAGGCACACTTCTCTTGGTTTAACTTCATGTTGTATTTGTGAAGTATGTCGAAGGTTTCCTGCAAATTCTTTAAATGGTCCTCTGTTTCCAGGGACTTAACTAGCATGCCATCAATATAAACCTCCATTATTTTACCTATCTGTTCTTCGAACATTCGGTTAACTAGGCGGTGGTAAGTTACACCGGCGTTTTTTAATCCGAATGGCATTACATTATAGCAATAAGTCCCATATCGGGTTATAAAAGAAGTTTTCTCTTGATCCATCCGAATCTAGTTGTACCTGGAGTAGACATCAAGAATGCTTAACATCTCATACTCGGCCATCGCATCGATCATTGGATCAATGCGAGGCATAGGGAATGAATCTTTCGGGCATGCTTTATTTAGATCTTTACAATCAACACACATTCTAAATTTATTACCTTTCTACAGCACGACAATGACATTAGCTAACCAGTCTGGGTATTTAACCTCCCGGATAGAACCTATTTTTAAAAGCTTTGTTACCTCTTCTTTGACGAAGGCATGCTTTACTTCGGCCATCGGTCTCCTTTTCTGTTGCACCGGGGAATTTTTTTTTTTTCGAGGCTTAACTTATGCATCGTCACTTCCAGTGGCACACCTGTCATGTCTAAATGGGATCATGCAAAATAATCATCGTTAGCTTAAAGAAATTTAATTAATTGACGCCTGAGCTCCGGGGTTAACCTCGTGCCCAGGTATACTTTTCTGTCCGGCAAGTGCACAAACAAGATAATCTGTTCCAGCTCCTCTATGGTAGACTTAGCTGCGTCCGAATCATCTGGTAGCACAAACGATCTGGGCACCCCGAAATCATCTTCTTCAAAGTTCAGGCTCATCTCTTCCTTTTCTTCGCCCGAGCTGACCTATAACGAGCCGTTTTGTCGTTACCGTGATTCTTCCATTTTTGCCCTCATTGACCCGTTCCCAAGTTTTGTTATAACTATTTTGACTCAAGAAGATAGTTGGCATGACTTCCTAGGCATCGTTTTGGGCTTTGGAATGTTTTCTAGAAAAATTTAGTTTTAAGAGAAAATAGTTTGACCGAGAGTTGACTTTTGGGTGAACGAATTTCATTCTGAGATCCATCGATTCCAAGAGGTGCATAGACTGATTTATGACGCATTGGTGGGACTGGTTCAGCTCCTAATGAACTCAGGTGCATTTTGGGACTTGGTTTGGGAATGGTTATTGAGGTTTGGGAGTTGACTTAGTCAACGGTATCTCCGTTGGGAAATCCGAGGTCACTGGTGCGTTCGTAGCATGTTTTTACATGCAGATGCATATTTCATTTATTGAAATCGGACCTCAGATGATTATCAAAAATCGGGTTGAAAAGTTGATTTTTGGCCGCTCGGGAGTTGACTTAGTCAAAAGTATCTCCGTTAGTAATTTCGAGTGTGCGAATGAGTTCGCAGCGCATTTTTTACCTATATCTACATATTTGGTTTGTCAAAATCGCGTTCCGGATGAGCTTTCAGAGTTCCGGGGTGAAAGATAAAAAAATCGGGGCATTTGGTGTCTGGTGACCTCTACAGCGGACCCTTTAGCGCTGGGGCGGCACCGCTACAGTGGCCCTAGCAAACCGCTGCAGCGGTAGTAGTGACCGCTGAAGCGTTCCCGCTAAAAACTGAAGTCGGGCCCAATATTAAAACCCTCATATTTCCCTTATTTTAAGTCCAAATGAGGCAATTCAAAATCAAAATTTAAGGACATTTCATGAGGAATCCAATGGTGCCATAAAATCTTCATTTTGAGGTCATATTGGCATAAAAATCGAGGAAAAATAGAGACTATGTCCGATTTGGACCTCATTTAGGATACCTTCTCTCTTGGAAGCTTGGGGATGAATGGATTCTTGATTATTTCTCAAGTTGTTTCCTATGGGTAAGGTCTAAATCTCATGCTTAATAGTTTCCATTAATTAATCCATCATTTTGCTTTGTAAAACCCTTTCTCTTCCAAAAATCTCTATGCAAAACCTAGGGTTCTTCAACCTAAAATTGGGGTTTTTCATGAAAGCGTTCTAAAAATGAATTGGCTTCCTAGATTATGAATTAATGATATTAATGTTGCTATTTATGCTAGATAATGATATATCTAGGCTTGTTAACCAATAATCTTTCATTCTAGAGTTGAAATTCTTGAATCAAAGTTAGGGTTCTTAGACCTAAATTTGAGGGTTTTCATATAGATGATAATTTGAAGAATTAATTCAGTATTCATATGATTATAGTAATGAGTTTTCCCTTTTGGTATTGAATTTGGTATTTTGATCATAAAATTCCTGTTTTGCCCTTGAGACCCGTTTTTCATAAATTAAGGGTTGGAATTTGACCCGAATAGAAAGTAGCCAATATGGGTATCATTATTCATGTTTTCTTACATAGAATTCACATGTGATAGAATTTGGTTTTTTGGAGATGCTTCGAAAGATAAGGCAACGTGTGGGTTCGTGGCACCTGTTCGGCCGCCAGGTAGGTTATGGTTTCCCTTTCGGTAGACTCCGGTTAGTTTCATATATTCGTGTATTAGAAGCAATGGAGAATGCATGTATAGAAATTGGAGATTTGGGATGGAATCTTAGAATGGTATTGTTGTGTGATTTGTGTGTTCGGGCTTGTGGCCTATAGATTCCTTAGGTTGTTTGATGAGATTTTTCGTTAATATCGGTGGATATATGTGACTTGGAAGTAGCGGGTAAAACCTATTATTGTGTCTAATGATGAGAAATTCCCGTAATATGTGATTTTTGAGTTATGCCATTACTAGTGAACCTAGTTGATAGATAGGAGGCTAAAATACACCAACGATTGTGATTGAGTTCTAAAAAGAGTTGTGACGAATGATTGTGAGTGTAAGGTGAGATTACTTGTTCTAAGCTAATAGGCTGATTTAAGGAAGTGGTAATAATGTAAATTGACCTTTGCGTGTAGGACTAGCCACCCCGTTATTTGTGTTTGATTGTTCAATTGTGTTGGCTTGATGCCATGTGTATTTGGTAGATATCGAATCCTACTTGTTGTCCTGATTCAGATAGGATTGACATACCCATTGTTGGTATTTGTACTTGGATATATTGTTGGCGTACCCACTGTTGGTACTTGAGTTAGTGCTATATCTTGGCAACCCCACTGTTGGTATTGTGATGTGATACGTTGTTGGCATACCCATTATGGTATTTGTGATATTGAACTCCACTGTTGGTATTGTGATGTGATACATTGTTGGCATACCGTTGTGGTATTTGTGATATTGAACTCGACTGTTGGTGATTGACATATGCATTGCACGCATTCTTTCACATTTATCATGCATGGACGATACCCGGTGATGATCTGGTATCGACGTAATGACCCTTCCGGTCGTTATGGAAATTTAGGACTCCATTGGGAATTTTGAGGCCGCGGGTGGATTCGAAGGGCATCTTTTTGTATGTGCGCATGTTACGTATTGTGTTTTGAGGCCTTGGATGAAATGTAGGGTGATAGGGGGAAAAACTGGACAAAAAACCGACCTCACTACCCAAAATGGCTAGCTGCAGCGGTGGGATTACCGCTGCGGCTGTACCACTATAGCGGAGCCTCGACCGTTGCAAGCAGCCAACCATTTCTTTGGTGGTCGTTGTGGCGGAAGGTAGACCACTATGGTGATACCGCCAAAGTGGTGAACCGACTGCCATAGCGGTCAGGCGGGAAAGTTAGGGATCGCTATAGCGGGACCGCTGCAGCAGCGTAGCGATCGCCGTAGCGGTCAACGGGAGGCAGTAGCCGAGTTTTAAATGCCTTAGTTTTATTTTCTAATTCATAACACCCCAACACACTCCCCAACAAACACTTAAAGAGAATTTTCAAGCTAGGGCAAGACAATCTTGTAAGGTAAGTTCCATTGCTTTCATTCTATCATTCCTTTCCCCTTCATTATTGTAATCATCCCCATGGGCCTTTAATGGTGAAATTGAAATAGAAACCCTAGAATATTAATGAACCTTCTAAACTTGATGGGTTATGGTTATTATCGCTTAGTTATCATCTAAATGCATTGGGTAGTTGCTATTTGTCATAAATTGAACATTTAGAGACATAAACTAAGTGATTGGAGACCTAGGGTTCTATAAAAATGGTGTCTTGCCATGGAAAACTGCTTGTAATGGGAATATTGATAGAATGTTGTAATAAATTGAGGATGAATGATTACTAAGGGTCCGGATAGGTTGTTTATCACTTAGAAAATCATCCACCCTTTGGAATGGGGTAAGGGAAAGGTATTCTTGCGTTGGAACTTATGATTTGAGTATTATGCTCATTGAGCCTTCTATTTCTAGACTTTGAGCGTTCTGAGGCTTTGAGGAAAGGAAAGGCTGTAGCAGGAGTGACTTAAATTGTTCCAGCTCTACTTTGAGGTAGGTTACGGTTTACTTGAGTTAGACTTTGGTTAGTTGAATATAAGTTTGTGATTTCGTTAGGAGAAAGCATGTCTAGTATTCATTACATGATGTTGTATGGTTGAGCTCCTATGTGTTGTGATTGAATGTTGTGTAGGCTTCATGCCATTATTCCTGTGTGATTCAACCTGCAGTGGTTGTATTTTGATGAGAAGTTAATATAGTCTTCTCGAGGGTGTCGTGACATGAAAAGATGAGGTGAATATGGATATTGAGAAGGTAGGACAAGGAACATATGTGGCCTAGATTATGGGCTCGTAGTCTGAGGATAGTTTCGAAAATAAGAGGTTTATTGTTATATCCCGCGTCCGAGGTTCGTTCCGGAGCGGAAGTTGTGCTCGGGTCCGAGGAGTGTTCCGGAACGAGTGGTACATGGACACCATGGGTCCCCTGCAGGTCATGACTACTGAGCAATGCCATCAGGTAGCATGTGTGTACATCGAGTGGGGGTATAGTGTACTTTTATCTCCGTTGTAGTTAATGTGCTTGTGATTCTTGGCAATTCGGTGGTTTGTTGTGTTCGTCTGTGGTTGACTTGTTGTGATGTATTGATATTCGTGTATGATTGACTAGCTTGTTTATTTTAGTGATTTCATAAGATATGCATGATACTAATCTTAGTCGGCCTATGATACTTACCAGTACATAATGTTTGTACTGATACTACCTTGCTGCATTCTTTGAGTGTAGATTTTGATATAGAGACCGCTCATCATCCTCACATCTAGTGTGGAGGATAATTGCTGACAGATTTTGGGGTGAGCTCCTTCTCATGCCATGCCGCCCGAAGATCTTCTACTTATGATGTATTTTCTTATTCTGGACATTATGGATATTTATTAGACAGATTTCAATTCTTAGACGTGTTTTTGGCTTAGAGTCATGTACGATGACTTTCGGATTTTGGGGAATTTATAATAGTTAGACTTCCGCACTTGTTTCATTATTTTATAGCATGACTTACTCAGTTTATTTGATGTGTGAAGGAGCATAACCGTTTGACTTGTTTAATATAAAATCAGACTTGAATGAATATAGACCGTGTGTGTTGGTTCGCCCACTAGGATTTAGTTGGGTGCCAGTCATGGCGGGTTGGGTCGTGAAAAAGTTGGTATCAGAGCTTTAAGTTCGTCGATCTTATCGTATTAGGACATGTCTTGCAGAGTCTTGTAGATCGGTATGAAGACGTCTGTACTTATCTTCGAGAGGCTACAGGGCACTAGGAAAACTCCCTTTCATTTCTTATTTTATGCTACTTGATTCTAATTGGTATATGCTGATTCAAATTGGTATCTGACTATCCTCATTCTCCCGCAGATGGCGAGAACACGCGTGGCAGCAGCTAGAGGAAGAGGTGGAGGCAAAGAGGCTAGCCGAGAGGGCGGCCCCCTCGGGGGTGGCATCCCAATGGTTGACCCCGTGCCTCTAGTGGTCTCTAACGAGGCAGCGAGACCACCCGGCCCGGCCCGGCGTGCCGGTTCCCCACCGGGAGGCTGCCGGTACCGCTCGGTGTACCAGACGTGATGGCACAAGTGCTGAATCTGTTGTGTGGGTTAGCACAGGCCGGAGCTATACCAGTGGGTCCAGCAGGTAGGGGCGCTAGGGTAGTGGCTCATATCTAGACAGAGCACAGGCTCTGGGGGTTTAGCACACAGCAGTGGTGGCACCTAGTTTGGATGAGGTTTCGGGTTTTGAGGCCTTCCCGAAGCCTGTTGCAGGGCCAGTGATGACTGGTGAGGAACATGATCTATTTTGGATGTTCACAAAAATGAAGCCTCCTGCGTTTTATGGTATTGAATCGAAGGACGCATATGAGTTCATCATCGACTGTCATGAGCGGCTCCATATGATGGGGGCCGTGGATAAGTATGGGATAGAGTTTGTGACGTTCCAGTTCTTGGGCGATGCCAAGCTTTAGTTGAGGTCTTATGTTGAGTGCAGGCCAGCTGGGTGTCTTCCGTTGACTTGGGTCCAGTTTTACTCTGTGGTTTTGGACAAGTACGTCCTGCGTACTTTGAGGGACCGAAGGAAGGATAAGTTTGCTACTATTGATCATGGAAACTCATCGGTTGCTGTGTATGAGTCTCGTTTCCACTCCTTATACGGATATGCTATTCAGTTGCTTCCCACTGAGGGGTAGAGGATGCGGCGGTTTGTGAAGGGGTTGAACACTAGGCTTCAGTTATCGGCTCTTCAGCTTGTAGCCACTAGGGTTTCGTTTCATGAGGTAGTAGAGCACGTCCATACTGTTGAGAGTATTAGGCAGGAGAGTCAGGCTAAGCATGTAGAGAAGGCCCATAAGGGTGGGATGTTCAGCAGCTCTTTATTGAGGGATCAAAGTTCACAGGTTTATTCAGAGCGTCCGGTTCAGTCCGCGATGCAGGTGTCAGTTGGGGGCCCATCAGGGGTAAATTATCAGGCTTCGAGTCGGCATGGGGGCTGCTGTTTGCTTCATCGGCATCTGCCTGTTCGGCGCCCCTACGCCGGACCGTGCTTGCTTCGAGTGTGGTGAGATAGGGCATATTAAGAGATAGTGCCCCCGGACTTAGACGAGTGGGAAAGGGGACTCGGTGTCGGGCTCCCGAGCTCCCATATGCACCAGATCGAGGGGGTAAGGATCGCGCACCGGTAGGGCGGGGCGGCCACACCGCGAGTAGGGGTGGTGCCCAGCCTAACCGAGGCGGTTCTTAGGCAGGTAGAGGCGGACAGCAGCCCGACAGGGGCGGGGCTCAGACTGGTAACGGTAATCGCGGGTGTACGCAGGCGATAGGGGGGCGCGGTCATATGTACGCCTTCCCAAGTAGACCCGAGGCTGAGGCCTCCGATGCAGTTATTACAGGTACTATCTCCGTTTATGACCGTATGGCTTCTGTTTTGTTTGATCCGGGTTCTACCTTTTCCTATGTATCTACCTATTTTCTTTGTGGGTCTAGATATGATGTGTGATACTCTTGATACCCCTATTTATATGTCTACTCCTATTGGGGATTCCGTGGTAGTGGATAGCGTCTACCCTGCATGTGCAATTTCTTTTATGGGGTATAGTACTTGGGCAGATTTGATGATTTTAGACATGGTAGATTTTGATGTTATTTTGGGTATGAGTTGATTGTCCCCGCATTATGCTATACTTAATTGCCACTCTAAGACTGTTACACTAGCCATGCCCGGGGCACCTCGACTCGAGTGGAAGGGTAACCTTAGTCCCTTCCCTAAGAAAGTAATATCCTTTGTTCGTGTTAGGAAGATGGTAGAGAAGGGGTGTTTAGCTTATCTAGCACATATCCGTGATACCAGTGCAGATACTCCATCCCTTGATTCGGTTCCAGTGGTACGCGAGTTTGCGGATGTGTTCCCATGAGACTTGCACAGTATGCCACCAGATCCTGATATTGACTTCAGGATTGACTTAGACCGAGGGACTCGTCCTATCCCTATTCCACCTTATAGGATGGCACCAACAGAACTCAGGAAACTGAAATAACAGTTGCAAGATCTTCTGAGTAAGGGGTTTATTCGCTCGAGTGCCTCTCCGTGGGGTGCTCATGTGTTGTTTGTTAAGAAGAAGGATGGGTCTATGCGTATGTGTATTGATTACCGACAGCTGACTAAGGTAACTGTCCAAAACAAGTATCCCATCCCTCGTATTGATGACTTATTTGATTAGTTACAGGGAGCTTCGGTGTTCTCAAAAATTGACCTAAGGTCAGGGTACCATCAGTTGAAGATTCAGGCGGAGGATGTTCCAAAAACTGCTTTTCGGACCAGGTATGGGCACTATGAATTCTTGGTTATGTCTTTTGGACTTACAAATGCCCCAGCTGCGTTCATGGATTTGATGAACAATGTGTTCAAGCCCTACCTAGACTCATTCGTTATAGTGTTTATTGATGATATCCTGGTGTAATCTAGGAGTAAGGAAGAGCATGAGAAACATTTGAGAATTGCTCTTGGAGTGTTGCGGGTGAAATTGTATGCTAAATTCTCCAAGTGCGAATTTTGGTTGTCTTCCGTGTCTTTCTTGGGGCATGTGATTTCGAAAAAGGGTATTATGGTGGATCCTCAGAAAATTCTGGCAGTCAAGGAATGAGCTAGGCCCATATCAATGACCGAGATCCGTAGTTTTGTGGGTCTGGCTAGCCACTATCGTCGGTTTGTGAAAGGGTTTGCTTCTATTGCTTCTCATATGACCTGTTTAACTCAGAAAGAGGTACCGTTTCAGTGGTCCGACGAGTGTGAGGAGAGCTTTCAAAATCTCAAAACATTGTTGACAACCGCACCAATTCTGGCCTTTCCCGTTGAGGGCAAGGATTTTGTTGTTTATTATGATGCTTGACGTTCTGGTTTGAGTCTTTGTTTTGATGCAGGAAAAGAAGGTGATTGCTTATGCTTCTCGGCAGTTGAAGGTGTATGAGAAGAACTATCCTACTCATGATCTAGAGTTGGCAACGGTGGTGTTTGCATTGAAAATCTGGAGGCACTACTTGTATGGTGTCCATTGTGAAGTGTACACAGACCATCGCAGTTTGCAACATGTGTTCACTCGAAAGATCGAACTCTAGGACGGCGGAGGTGGATGAAAGCTTATTTGAAGGACTATGACATCACCATTTTGTATCACCCTGGTAAGGCTAATGTGGTAGCTGATGCATTGAGCCAGAAGTCGGCTAGTATGGGGGTCTAGCTCGTTTATTTTGTTCTGAGCGTCCGCTGGCTAGAGAGGTGCAGACTCTGGCTAACAGTTTTATGAGAATGGATATCTCTAACACAGACAAGGTGTTGGCTTGTGCTGAGGCTCGGTCATCATTTTTAGAGCAGATTAAGGCTAAGCAGTTCGAAGATGCTAAGCTATGTAAAATACAAGATACGGTGTTGTGTGGTGAGGCCAAGGAGGCCGTGATTGATGAGGAGGGCATGCTGCGAATCAAAGGGCGAGTGTGTGTGCCACGTGTGGGCGACTTGATTAAGACCATTCTGATAGAGGCTCATAGTTTGAGGTATTCTATCCACCCTGGTGTCACTAAGATGTATCGTGATTTGAGAAAATATTACTGGTGGACTAGGATGAAGCGGGATATTGTGGAGTTCGTTGCGCAGTGCCTAAATTACCAACAGGTGAAGTATGAACATCAGAAACCTGGGGGTACATTACAGAGAATGCCCATTCCAAAATAGAAGTGGGAAAGAATAGCCATGGATTTCATAGTGGGTCTTCCGAAGACGTTAGGGAAGTTTGACACCATCGGGGTTATTGTTGATAGGTTGACTAAGTCCGCCCACTTTATCCCGGTAAAGATAACTTATGATACAGAGAAGTTAGCTAAGGTTTACATTTAGGAGGTACTTACACTCCACGGGGTTTCTATCTCCATCGTGTCCGACAGGGGCAGCACGTTCACATCCAGGTTTTGGGAGTGCTTGCATAAGGTGTTGGGCACGAGGTTAGATCTTAGCACCACCTTCCATCCTCAGACTGACAGGCAATCTGAGTGAACTATTCAGGTTGTGGAGGATATGCTTTGTGCGTGTGTGATAGATTTCGGTAGGCATTGGGATCAGTTCTTGCCCTTAGCTGAATTTGCCTACAATAATAGCTATCACTCGAGTATTGATATGGCTCCGTTTGAGGCGTTATATGGGAGGAGGTGTAGGTCTCCTATTGGGTGGTTCGATGCGTTTGAGGTGAGGCCTTGGGGCACTAATCTTCTGAGAAAGTCCCTAGGGAAGGTGAAGGTGATTCAAGCCAAGCTGTTGTCAGCGCAGAAGAGTATGCGGACCGCAAGGTCCGAGATCTTGAGTTTGAGGAAGGGGAGCAAGTGCTATTGAAGGTATCACCCATGAAGGGTATGATGAGGTTTGGAAAGAAGGGCAAGCTTAGCTTGAGGTTCATTGGTCCGTTTGAGATTCTCAAATGTGTGGGGGAGGTGGCTTACAAGTTGGCTTTACCTCCGGGTTTATCAGGCATTCATCCGGTGTTCCATGTGTCGATGTTGAAGAGGTACCACGGTGATGGTTCCTATATCATCCGTTGGGATTCAATGTTGTTAGATGAAAATCTGTCGCATGAGGAGGATCCCATTGCTATCTTAGACAGGGATGTCCGTAAGTTGAGGTCCAAGGAAATAGCCTCCGTAAAAGTTCATTGGAAGAATCGACCAGTGGAAGAAGCCACTTGGGAAACAGAGGCGGATATGCGTAGCAAATACCCTCAGCTTTTCGCCGAATCAGGTAACTCCTCCCTAGATTCTCATCCTTGTCCGTTCGGGGATGAACAGTGTCTTAATTGGTATCTGGTGTAACGACCCTTCCGGTCATTATGGTAATTTAGGACTCCATTGGGAATTCCGAGGATGCGGGCGAATTCGTAGGGCGACTTTTTGTATGTGTGCATATTTCGTGTTATGTTTTGAGGCCTTGGATGAAATGTGGGGTGATAGGGGGAAGAACTGGACAGAAAACCGACTTCACTGCCTAAAATAAACAGCTGCAGCGGTGGGATTACCTCTGCGGCGGTACAGCTATAGCGGTGCCTCGACCGCTGCAATCGGCCAACCATTTCTTTGGTGGCCGCTGTGGCGGAAGGTGGACCGCTATGGCGGTACCTCTATAGCGGTGAACCAACCGCCATAGAGGTCAGGCGGGAAAGTTGGGGACCACTATAGCGGTCACTTGACCACTATAGCGGGACTGCTGCAACGGTGTAGCGACCACCGCAGTGGTCGACGGGAGGCAGTAGCTAGGTTTTAAATGCCTTAGTTTTATTTTCTCATTCATAACACCCTTAGTTTTATTTTCTCATTCATAACACCCCAACAAACACTTAGAGAGAATTTTCAAGATAGGGAAAGACAATCTTGTGAGGTTAGTTCCATTGCTTTCATTCTATCATTCCTTTCCCCTTCATTATTGTAATCATCCCCGTAGGCCTTTAATGGTGAAATTGAAATAGAAACCCTAGAATATTAATGAACCTTCTAAACTTGATGGGTTATAGTTATTATCGCTTAGTTATCATCTAAATGCATTGGGTAGTTGCTATTTGTAAAAAATTGAACATTTAG
The DNA here is from genome assembly GCF_029784015.1 of Lycium ferocissimum. NCBI lineage: Eukaryota > Viridiplantae > Streptophyta > Magnoliopsida > Solanales > Solanaceae > Lycium > Lycium ferocissimum. Next base: position 32,661,578 of record NC_081343.1, on the reverse strand, counting down.
AGATATAAAGTAAGTGATTGGAGACCTAGGGTTCTATAAAAATGGTGTCTTGCCATGAAAAACTGCTTGTAATGGGAATATTGATAGAATGTTTTTATAAATTGAAGATTAATGATTACTAAGGGTCCGGATAGGTTGTTTATCACCTAGAAAATCATCCACCCCTTGGAATGGGGTAAGGGAAGGGTATTCTTGCGTTGGAACTTGTGATTTGAGTATTATGACTCATTGAGCCTTCTATTTCTAGACTTTGAGCGTTCTGAGGCTTTGAGGAAAGGAAAGGCTGTAGCAGAGTGACTTGCATTGTTCCAGCTCTGCTTTGAGGTAGGTTACAATTTACTTGAGTTAGACTTTGGTTAGTTGAATGTATGTTCGTGATTTCATTAGGAGAAAGCATGTCTAGTATTCATTATATGATGTTGTATGGTTGAGCTCCTATGTGTTGTGATTGAATGTTGTGTAGGCTTCATCCCATTATTCCTGTGTAATTCAACCTGCAGTGGTTGTATTTTGATGAGAAGTTAATATAGTCTTCTCGAGGGTGTCGTGACATGAAGAGATGAGGTGAATACGGTTATTGAGAAGGTAGGACAAGGCACATATGTGGCCTAGATTATGGGCTCGTGGTACGAGGATAGTTCCGAAAATGAGAGGTTTATTTTTATATCCAGCGTCCGAGGTTCGTTCCGGAGCGGAGGTTGTGCTTGGGTCCGAGAAGTGTTCCAGAACGAGCGGTACATGGACACCATGGGTCCCCTACATGTCATGACTACTGAGCTATGACAGCAGGTAGCATGTGTGTACAGCGAGTGGGGGTATAGTGTACTTTTATCTCCGTTGTAGTTAACGTGTCCCTGATTCTTGGCAATTCGGTGATTTATTGTGTTCGTCTGTGGTTGACTTGTTGTGATGTATTGATATTCATGTATGATTGACTGGCTTGTTTATTTTAGCAATTTCATAAGATATGTATAATACTAATCTTAATCAGCCTATGATGCTTACCGGTACATAGTGTTTGTACTGATACTACCTTGCTGCATTCTTTGAGTGCAGATTTTGATATAGAGACCGCTACTCGTCCTCACATCTAGCGTGGAGGATAATTGCTGACAGATTTTGGGGTGAGCTCCTTCTCATGCCAGGCCACCCGAAGATCTTCTACTTATGATGTCTTTTCTTATTCTGGACATTATGGATATTTATTAGACAGATTTTAGTTCTTAGACGTGTTTTTGCCTTAAAGTCCTGTACGATGACTTTCGAATTTTGGGGAATTTGTTATAGACTTCCGCACTTGTTTCAGTATTTTATGGCATGACTTACTCAGTTTGTTTGATGTGTGAATGAGTATAACCATTTGACTTGTTTAATATAAAATCAGACTTGAATGAATAGAGACCGTGTGTGTTGGTTCGCCCACTAGGATTTAGTTGGGTGCCAATCATGGCGGGTTGGGTCGTGACAATTGTTGATTGAGCGAAAATGATATTAGATAAACTCTTTTACTTGAGTGATTGTGAAAAGGCCGATGTCTGAAGATCTATTCCAGAATCGTTGATTTTATGAAACTGATGTTTGAGAAGCTGTTTTACTGAGTGATTGTGAGAAGGTCGATGTCTGAGGTTCAATTTTAGAATCGTTGATATGTGCATTTCATACATTCCCTCATATTCATGATGCATGGCCGATACCCGGTGATGATCCGGCATCATTGATTGAGTGAAATTGATATTTTGATAAACTCTTTTGAGTGATTGTGAGGAGGACGATGTTCGATGGTTATATGCAGGCATCGTTATTGCATGGCCGATTCCAATGTTATCCCGGAATCGTTTGTTAGTGCATGGACTTCGCAGGTCCCCCACAGTGGTGCCGGTGAGACTCCCCCTGTGAGCAATTAGCCGGCGTCTCGTCTGTCTGTTTAGCAAAGATCCGGGACGGGTGACACTCAGACTTCACGAGTCACACTGGGTTGTGCTACCGAGATGTCGATATTTCTGTGTGGAGTACATGTGTACACCTTATTTCCATGGCATGGCATGCCATGGCATTGCATCCATACATCTTGCATTGCATTGCATTGATACATCTTGTATTGCATTACATTATGGCTTGTTTGAGATAATTTGGTGTTTACTTGTGATGATTGGTTTCAGATTGATTTATTCAGACTTGGCACAATTGGGTTTAGATGCTATTAGGCAATGACGTGTACTTGGATCTGGATTTATTGGTTGAACTTGTTGAGGTATCTTATAGACTGTCCGTAAGATTATTTATATGTTTGGTCTCTATGTGATGTAGGATAACGAGTGTCTTGATGATGAGTTGACTACTAGACTGAAATGATCGATTTAATGATATGTGAGTTCCGATATCGTTGTGAGCTTTATTAGAGTGAAATTAATGCTTAAGGGTATTGATTTACAGTGTGTGATAGATCGCCGTATGACTTGATTGGGTTGTTATCATGTTTATCTGTGATTTCTTTTACTAATATGTGTTACTAACTATTGTCGGCCTATGATACTTACTCAGTACGTGTGGGTTTACTGATATTGCACTTGCTACACCCTTTTTGGGGTGTAGATTGTTTCAAGTGATTGATCGAAGCATATATGGAAATACACGATGCCTATCTGGAAGGCCTCCTCCCATTTCATTTCGGGACGGAGGTTGAGTCTTAGAATGTAGTGGCAATTCTGAAATCATTAGTCGCTCTTGTACTAGTCTAGACCAGGTCATGGGAAGTGGATCGAGTCTGTATGTGTTACATCATTGTAATTTTATTGATTCTTGAGTTTATTGAATATATTATGAAGTTTCCGCTGAATTTCTAAGTATCTATTGATTTAAATGAATCGCCTTTACTTAATTGATATGAAATTAATGAGAGGGTTCGCCTACCGAGGTGGGAAAGGTAGGTGCCCGCGCGATGCCGAATTGGGTCGCGACATGACCGCACTTCCATTCTTTAATTTCTATTTAGTATCTTTGCCTTTGGTTGATTCAACAGCTTTTTGGACCGGTTCCTTCTGAGTGAGGGGCATTTCTTCGACCGCGAACATCTCCCTTGCAGCAGGTTTTTCACCACAGACCGTTTTTATCCCTTCCGAGGTCAGGAATTTTAACATTTGATGCAATGTCGAGGGTACTGCCCTCATGCTATGAATCTACGGTCTGCTGAGCAACGCATTATACTTCATCTCACCCTTGATGACATAGAACACCGTTTGCTGAATAGTCCCGGTGATGTTGACCAGCAAAGAGATTTCTCCCTTAGTAGTTTCTCTTTCCATATTGAATCCTCTGAGAACTCGAGCTACCGGCACAATTTGGTCCAACAGCCCCAGTTGTTCTACCACTCTCCATCGGATAATATTGGTCGAACTACTTGGATCAATCAAAATACGTTTAACTTGAGATTTAAAAATAAGGATAGAAATTACCAAGCATCATTGTGTGGTTGAATGATGCCTTATGCATCCTCATCTTCAAAGGAAATAGATCCTTCGGGCACATAATCCCTGGTCCGCTTCTCTCGAACAATTGAAACCTCTATCCTCTTCATCATCGATCCTCGTGGCATATCCGTTCCTCCGATTATCATATTGATCACGTGTTGTGGCTCCATAGCCTCGACCTGTTTGTGATTTCCCCTGCCTTTGTAGTGTCCTTTGGCTCGGTCACTCAAGAATTCGCAAAGGTGACCATTTTTTAACAATCGAGCCACCTCCTCTCTCAATTGGCGACAGTCCTCGGTCCTATGGCCATGAGTTCCATGATACTCACACATCACGCTTGGATCTCTTTGATATGGATCGGATCTCAATAGTCTCGGCTATCTGGCATCCTTGATATGGCCAATGGCAGAGAAAGATCTGTGGTGTTAATGTTGAAGTTGTATTCTGATAAACTCGGGCCATCCCCATTGTTGGCTGACCAACCGATATCACCTCTAAACAGCAAACCTCGACTGCTTGATCCGCGATCAGCTCGCATGTCACCTTTACTCGAAAGATGACTGAGGCTGCTCCTTCCTTTGTCCGACCTAAATCTGGATTTCTCTGGTTGAGCATATGGTTGGTATCTATCCTTCGGTGGCCTTATCTCTGGCTCAAAATTCCTTCTGGGACCTTCAGAATTCTTACTTCCGTTTATCGGACCCAGTAGAGTTCAAGTTGATCGTCCTCTACCCGAATCTTGGATTTGTACCTGTTATGAACATGGGCCCAAGTCACCGCCTCGTATTCCAACAAATTTTCCATCAATTTAAACGAGGTAGTAGAGCTTCGAGGGTTAAGACCCTTAGTAAAGGCTTGAGCAGCCCATTCTTCCGGGACCAAAGGGAGTTCCATCCGTTCTTTTTGAAACCTATTCACGAACTCTCAGAGTAGCTCATTATCTCTTTCGGTGCTTCTGAAGATGTCCGCTTTTCTTGGCTATACCTTCTTGGCCCCCGGCATGGGCTTTGATAAACGCATCCGCGAGCATCTCAAAAGAAGTGATGGAATTCTCGGGCAGATGGTCATACCAGCTCAGCGCCCCTTTGGATAGTGTTTCACCGAACTTTTTTAATAATACTGATTCAATTTCATCCTCTTCAACATCGTTGGCTTTTATGGCCGAAGTATACGAGGTTACATGCTCCTGCGGGTCCGTCTTTCTATCATATTTTGAGATATCCAGTATTTTAAATCTTTTCGGGATCAACTTCGGGGACGCACTCGGAGGGAAAGGCCTTTGAATGTATCTCTTTGAATCCGGTCCTTTCAGGATCGGGGGTGCCCCCGGGATCTGGTCCACTCGAGAGTTGTACGTTTCCACCCTTTACTCAGTAGATTCTATCACGACCGAACTAGGGGGCCATGACGGGTACCCGGAGCTGACTACCGAGCACCACTCATTACGCTAATCGTCATACTCATCCTGGACACACATAATCTCCAAGGCAATACATAAATATACATAAGCCCTCACGACTGCAAAAATGATATACAAAAATATACACTGATGTATTCATGAGACAACTACTACCCACGCATACGTATCTACGAGCCTCTACTAGAGTACTGAGATATAAGGATGGGACAGGACCCCGTCGTGCCCAAATATGTACACAAAAGAATGTATTAACAAATGGCACCTCTGCATGAACACAGCTTCCATAGAAAGAAAAGGACGTCAGTACGAATAATGTACTGAGTATGTAAGGCATATACAATAATATGATAAAGAGATGCATGAATATAAGGTAAAGAGGTAACCTGTAACTGATTGCCTCTTAAGGCGGAGTCATGCATGCTAACTCATATGATAAACAACATCATATCATGTAAACATATGTATGTAACTGCCCGACCATATAGGTGTGGTGTGATCATTATTAGCCAGCGTCCGGGCCTCCCACGTCCGAGATAAACATCTCATGCCGCCCACTAGTGGTGTCTACCCATGCCATCTAGACATGGTGTATATGCCGCCCGCCTTAGCGGTGTCTGCCCGGCCATGTAGGCGCGGTGTAATCTCATCATTACATACTTATCATAAAGCATGCATTAGAACTCAAGTAAAGCTACAGCTCTATCGGGGTGACGTAAGGTCGAGAACCCCCGATTCCATTATGGAGTAGTCGTGATCATCATGTCTCACCTTGAAGGAACTAGCATTATAAGGTGAGTCTAACAATAATGAATAACATCAAGGAATCATATCATAAGCTTTAGAGTCTCTAGACGTAAATTCATCATCGTCATTATCATATTCATAACACGTCTCTTATCTTTATCTCATGAGAAGCTCTTAATAATCATAGACTCATTGTTCCCGAAATATAAGAGAGTCATGGAAAGATAAAGAAAGTCATGCCTTAGGAAAAAAAAGGACTAGCCTTACATACCTTTTCGTCTCCTTAACTCTATCAACTAAATGGTGTCCTTCGAAGCTGGCGGTTCTACATTCAAGAGAATTCGTACTAAGATTAGATAATCGGTAATATACTTAAGCTTAAGCTAAAGCGACTAAAAGCTAATGAAAATTGGGCAGCATTTCCTTTGTTTCTACAACTTTCTCTATATAATATAACAACTCCCAAGCTAATGAAAATTGGGCAGCATTTCCTTTGTTTCTACAACTTTCTCTATATAATATAACAACTCCCAAACATCCAAAATATCATGATCAATAAACTTGTTAAGCTAGATATTATTCAATTCTCAAAACTCCCTCTTCAAGTCATCCTTAACCATGGTTATCACCCAACGTTATATTCATTCACATATAATGCTTCTTCAACACTCTTAATATCATTCATAACAAGATTATACTCATAACATGTCAAAAACTATGATTCAAATCAAATTACCATTCAAGAATTTCACTATTCTCTTATTTGTACTCCATTTTCTACTTTCTTCCATAATCCAAGTCTTTCAACCATTCAATACTCTTAATAGCATGAAATGAACATAAAACTCACCTTTGATTGTGTAGGAATGGGTTTTGGATGGAAATGCTTCACTTGGAGAAAACTCTAACTTCAATTCCAAAGAAATTTCTAGCTTCCATCAACCCTAGTTAGCATTCTTGCACTTGATTCTACCAGTTTTTGGTATTTGATCTTTGATTTCCCTTGAATTTATGTTAATAGGAGATATAGAGAGTTCTAGAGGTTTCAAGAAGTGTATAGGAAATGAGAAATGAAAATAATAACTTGGGGTCTTATATTTATAATTGGGAAAATCTGACCCATCGTGGATTATACGGACACTTATACGGTCCATATAAACTTATATGGTCCGTATAAGTGGCCGTGAAATTGCACCAACAATCATCCTTTCTGCAACCATTATACAGTACCCTATACGGTCCGTATAATTTTATACGGTCCGTATAAGTGACCGTGTAATACTCCCAGTGATCACCCCTCACTGTGACGGTTATACGGACCACTATACAGACCGTATAAAGTTATACGGACCGTATAAAGTTATACGGATCGTATAATGGGTCGTATAACTCACCCCTTTTTCCAACTTGTCCTTGTCATTTCGTTTGATCTCCAATCCTTATGGAACCTTCTTAACACTTATTTAACACTTCATTAGCAATCTAAGGAGCATTATAACTCTTTCTCGAGACAATTTTAAACCAACATTAGCTTGGTACTTTGCAAAGCCTTTCTAAACACGGCTTATACCTTGCCTTCCTCAACGAACTTTCTTCTCTTGCCTCGAATGTCATTGGAATCTTAATTGAAATCGCCAAGTAACCTTTCTTACTTGTAGGGACATAGTATACATCTCACCCTACGTTAGTCTATCTACCATATGACAACATAAAAATTTTTGAGGTGTAACAGATTTGACCCGTTTAATCAATGTTTCGAGCATTTTTAGGACCTCGGTAGATGCACCTTACCCCAATCCGTTATCTCTATCAATGACCCGGGCTTCTTCTCGCCTTGTCTCGGTATCCCAATTTTGCCCTGCCGATGCTGTTCTGTTGTCTTTCTTTTGGAGCTGAACTATATCCACATGTTGTTCCTGCAACATTTCAAATATCAAATGTATGTTAACTTCATCTGTGACATCTGGCGTCTTTCGGGCTTGTGCCCAAAGCAAAGTTCTTTGAATTGTTGCTATTTAAAGGATCTGTGGCCGGAAGGGTGGCATTGTCTTGGTTGACGGTATTCTGGTAAAGGCCTTCGATCGAGTTGACAGCATTTGGGTTGGCTGGGTCAGCATAGGGTATGTTCGGGTTCGGTAGCTCAGTGTTGTTGTCATTTTCGGAGACTATGCCATTGTTGTTCATGTGCCCAGATTGACTAATGCTTACCATCTCGAAAGTATCCGAAACACAGACTTTCAAAGAACAGGTGAAAGAGGGAGTTGTAAATTAATCACCACTATTATCCTATGCCCCACGGTGGGTGCCAAACTGTTTACCCTTAAAATGGTAAAAATTAAATTTGTAAGGGGTTTACAGGATACATGGTTAGATTAACAAGTCATGTATAACAATAGTATGCAAATGGTAAACATATTGTCACGACCCAACCAGAGGGCCATGACGGGCACCCAAAGCTAACACACCAAGCACCTCTAAACATACATCTCATAAACATTTTACGGATGGACCATAAAGATAGCTCCTGGATATCATGATCTGTAGGGACATATATCACAATATAACGGCACATCTATATATAATCTTCAACATTTATGTCCATCATCACCAGGCGACAAGGCTACTAAAGTATTATACAACAATATGGAACATCTAGCTATGTACATCTGTCTACAAGCCTCTATATAGAATACAGAAATTCATAAGAATGGGATAGGACTCCGCCATATCCGAGTATATACACAAAATAGTAATACCAATAAACTGCAGCTCCGAAGCAAATAGAGCGCTCCTGAGACTCCACTGATGAAGCTCTTAAGGATCAAATCCGTCTACTTGCCACCATGAACGCAGCAACCACAAAAAGAGACGTCAGTACGAACAGTGTACAGAGTATGTAAGGCATGAATAACAATATAACAAGAAATATGGAACAAAACATGAGGTAAAGATAACCTGTACATCTGATTGCCTCTTAAGGCATATACCATGCATGCTAACTTTAACTTTTTAAAGCAACATTAGAAATATATATAGAAGTACACTGCCCGACCATATAGGTATGGAGTTATCTTGCCCGGCTATATAAGCACGGTATTATCGTACCCGGCCATGTATGCGCAGTGTTATATATATATATAGTGTCTTGTCTGGCCGTTAAGGCGCAGTAATATATATAGTATCTTGCCCAGCCGTTAAGGCGCGGTAATATATATAGTATCTTGCCCGGCCGTTAAGGCTCGGTAAGTATCTAAATTACACATATATAAATACATATAACATGCACGAGAGCCCAATTAAATATTACTACTCTATCGGAGTGATGTAAGGTCGGTAACCTCCAATTTATATTATGGAACAATCATCATCACTATATCTCAATTTGGAGGAACAATAATTATAAGGTGAGATCAACAACAATGAATAAAATCGAGAAAATCATGAAATAAGCTCAATAATCTCATAATAGCATTGAAATCATAAGCTTTGTAATTTCTAGAATTAGAATCATCGTCATCATGTTCATCCTAGAAAGCATCTCATCTTTAGTATCATAAGAAGCTTTTAAGAATCATGAACTTCTAACTTTTGGAAGTAAGAAGGTTATGAAAACATATATGGAATCATAACGTAGGAATCATGCCTTTTGAAAGAAAGGGACTAGCCTTAACATACATTTTCGGTCGCCTTAACTTAAACTATTTAACGTTTATCCTCCCAAGCTCGTAAATCTACATTTAAGAGAATTCATATTATTATTAGGCTTATCGTCATATGCTTGTCTTAAGCCCTCAAATTAATTCCTTTTAAAATCTGTCGAAATTCGGGCAACATCTCCCCTATTTATATCCCTAGCCCAAAATCACAATACCAACAAGACAAGCACAATAGCAATACTAATATCAACAACGTCATCATCAATACCAAAATATTTCATAAAACATCTCACACGATGTTTATCAACATACAACAACAATATACACTTCCTTTCATCCCAATCAAGGAGCATAATCTCATCAACACACTAAAAACATTAGATACTATCCATACACATGGAAATCAGCCCAACCACACGGCCACAACATGCTCAAAACAGTCCATAAACACAACAACTACAACACAACACTTTATGACCTTTCCTCCATAACTATTTTCACTTTTAAGACTTGCTAAACCTTCAAATCAACTCAACATAAGATATATGATGAATAAAATACCTTATACTTGAAGAACTTCAGCCACACCAACTTTCTTCAAGACCAAACTCACCACAACATCAAGTAGAAGCAAGAACAATCACCTTTCACGGACTAGTTTGGTGTAATCTTATTAAATGCTTGATTTAATGAGCTATAAATGTCTAAGGGATGTGATAGGAGGTTTATAGGACTCATAAGAATGTAAAATGCAGAAAAAATAGAGTTGATGGGGGGTTTTTATACCCCTTGAAAGTCGGTGGAACCGACTTTCCCAAGTGGGACCTGCGGAAGCCATTTGGCAGTTTGGAGGGTTATCTTAAAATTGCCATAACTCCTTACTCTGATATAGTTTTGATGAGCGGTTTGTTGCGTTGGAAAACAGACTCAAAGAAATTCATTTTAGGCTTTTGAAACACCTGAAAACTCCTAAAATACTTGGAGATATACCCCTCCAAAGTTGACCCAAAATTCTGTCCAAAATTCTGCCAACGTTTTTTAAAATTTTTGACAAACTTATTTTCTTCGATTTGCTTGGTCCCAGAATCTTTCAAAACTCTCCATACATGATATTTATCATTAATCATACTCTATAATGGTCATGTCCTTGGTTTCAAGGTTTTCCTTCCCGGTTACGACTTACGAGATCGTAATTCATCCTTTACTTCATTGTTATGAACTTCCCATGGCTTGTACCTTCCAAAAATTCATGGGACGTGTCCGATACTCCATTAATATGGTGAAGTACATGGCATGATCATGCCTTTAAAATGCAAGGTGTAACATCATTCCCCCCCCCCCCTTAGGACCATTCGTCCTCGAATGTTGTAGCTTGCGAGCTTACGACGCTTTTATTAGTTTCTTGAAATAGTTGTCCTCATTTAGTTCTTGATCTCCATGCTCTTATATTATGGGCTCATTACTTTTCTTTCATATTTTCCCAATTCTTTGTTGAACTCATTCATTAGTTCCATATCCTCATGTTCTTATGTATGTACTCAGTGGTCAACTGATATCTAGTTACTATCCTGGGACCTGTTGCCATTATGGTGGTCTTAACTCATGATTGCTACGGCTCCCTGCCGGTCTATGAGCACTCTTAATTATTGTACTCTTTTGCCTTGCTCCTTATTTCTCTATTAGTAGAAAAATTCTCTTGTGATATGCCACCCTTCCTTGCTTGCTTCTTTGGTGCTATTTTAAATTATCCCTTTTTATACTAGTCGACCTTATATGTATACCATATCATCTCCTTTTAATTCCTTCGTCGGACACCCGCCCCCCCTTAATTCCTTACAATATCATCATATTCATATTTGAACTTTTCCTCCAATTTTCTCTCCTCAGTCTTAGCATAATTACAAAATAAACTTATGAACATGGAACTAATATCCTACTTAATCATAATTTCCTTTCAATATGAGTATGCTTTCTTCTTAAGTCCTTGGTTCTCTTATACCAGTGACTAATTGAGACTTAAACTAATCTCCATTCTTCTTCGGCTCCTTATCGTCGTCCTTGCACCATTCTGTTAGCCATTTCATCATGGCGATTGTTTATATGGTTCTATGTTATACACCCTCACAATTGTTATAACCATCGGCTTGGAATTTCATGACTTACGAGGTACTCCCTAATCTCAAGCAGTACTGCTATCTTGCTATCCATAGGCACACTATCTTCCTTTCTTTTGAAGATTATTGAACTTCCTATAAATATTCCTCTTTTAAAGCTTTCATCTCTTCTAGTGCTACAAGTTCTTTTTAGTAATCCCGATTGTCCCTTATACTTATCCCTGGTCACATGCGGCCTTCCTCACTCCTTTTGCTACCTCTTGGAGTACTCAACTGCATATCTAAATGTACCTAAAATTTCTTCGACGTGAGTGATTCGAGTCATAGTCTGGAATGCAACGTACCGCATTGGCGAAACTTATTCTCCTTCCCATATTTGTCTCATAATATACCTGCGTTTAATCCATTCTCATTTTTCTTTAGCACATTCTTGACATATCGGTTCATCTCAAAATTTGACTCCTTCAATCGAATATATTTCCCTCTTTTGATCTTGGGAATATTGTAGTTCATCTTAGAACTGAATTTGTTCTTCCCCCCTTTTTAAAGGATGTTCTCATATACCCATAACCTTTGAGTGTTAACCGTCTTTGATAGTCATCTGGCCGACCTTAGCGATCCTTCAACTCCTCTATTCCTTATAATGCCGGAGTTCTTTTCATCGCATGGTTTAACTTAATTCCTTTTTTCTAACTGGATTCTTGTACTAAGTCAAATGTTTACACGTATCAGATATAATTCAGATGCTTTCTTTATTGATCACCTCTTCCTTTCATAACTAACAGTCCCCTAGGCTCATGAATCAATGATGACACCGGGATTCATTAGACTCCTTATGGAGTGTCCAACCTCCAGCCCTAATCTTCCTTCATAACTATCTTTGTACTAATGTCCTTGAGATTCTTCTTGCTATTAGTTCCCATACTATATAATTAGAAGTTGATACTCTCTACCATTCATTCCCACGACTCATCCTTTCATTAGCTTAGCTCATATTGTCCCGTAGTTCTCTTAACTACTTGTTTGCATCACAGTCATGCATCATAGTCCTTCTAATATTCTTCCAGTTCCTGTTCTTATCATGAAATATTCACGAAGCACACCTTTTCTTTCTCCTTGCACCTAGTCCGCATCTTCCCTTATGATACTACAACTTGTTTGTATTTATACATACCCCCCGTACGTTCATCTTACTTCCTCTATGATCGAATTTCTGTACTCCTTATCATGACTCTTATCCCCTGTTATTGATGTTTTGTCTCTTGACCAGACTTATTAGCCAATTAACCTTCCTCTCGTCCTTAGTGGTTACACAACTTCCTTTAACCAATCCATCAATCCACTTTTTCTTACTTTCTCCTTTAGGGTCTTTCTTGACTTTCTTTGCTCTTCCCCGCTTGCCATTCTATAACATTGGCCCTGGAATTTCATAGAATATTCTATTAGAAATACGAGTCCTTTCCAATCCTAAGATCGTGCTTTAAGAGGGGGTGGCTTTTCCACTTCCTAAATGAACATGTCGATATGGCTTCACATTTATCCTCTCGGATATACCTTAAGAGTCAGAAATCCCTTGACATCTTTCATAAAATCTGATTATTCCCTCTCGGGTTATATTCATACCCATCGTACCACTCATTCATCTACCTTCATACAACTATTTCCTTCAAAACATCCTTCACATCCTCCATTAGCTATTCCGCCTTGTATTACTAGCTCAATAATCTTGCAGCAAGAGGACTTCTGAAAAAGAATCTTTCTGTACCTTAGTCCTAATTTCGTCTTATATTCATATAGCCTTATACTCATACCTCCGTGCAACATCCTTTCCAATATACTTTATATGATAAAAAGCTCTTGTCGATATCTGGCTCTTTTAGTAGCGAACATCGTCATCTTAACTCTTCTACCCCTTTGTACTCATAAATCATTAGTAAATTTATATTCAAGGGTCGTATTTAAGCATATACTTATCCCTTCCATTTCTTGCTTCAAGAACGTTGCAACCCCCAATTAATCATACTGACATCTCATTAATAAAACACTTTGAAAGGTTTAATCGACTCAAGTTTCGCCCCAATCTGACCAGCAATATAAGGAGTTACATATAACAATGTAGAACCCGGATCAATCAATGAATACACATTATAAGAAAATACTGACAATATACCTATAACAACATTGGGTGAAGACTCCAAGTCCTGTCGGCCGGTCAATGCATAAATACGGCACTGAGGACTACTCAAGTTGGACGCTCCCCCTCTACCTCTATCACGACCTGCTAATGTATGAGTGTATCATCCCAGAGGGCACATCGATAACGATGATTCGGCTGCCGATCTGGTAGGCTGCACCATCCTTCGATGGCCTAGAAATGGACACTTACGCATAATATGGCCTGGCTGACCACAGGCATTGCAAACAACTGAACCCAAGCGGCAAGGTCCATAATGTGGCTTACCACATTGATTACATTGTGGTAAGGGTGGTCTCATCTAATCGGATTCACCTCTATACTGGGAACTCGAAACTCTGGAGATCTGACCCGGTCTGAAATAATTAGAATGATCAAATCGCTTGCCTGCAAATTGAGGAGGTGCACTAGCCACTGAATGGCCGGAGTGCCTAGAATTTTGCTGCTTTGACTCCCTCCGAACTCATTGTCAGCGCCTAAAGATCTGACCTTCTTACTATAACGCTTATCAGAATCACGCTCACCTCCTTGCGGCTGCTACTATTCTTCCAAATTCTGGGCATGGGCTTGAATGCGAGAGATATCCATTCCTTCCTGGAGTGAGGCCGTCAAGCATTCCTTAATCAAATGTGGCCCCAAGCCACTCACAAACCGATGTACACGGTCTCCCATATCGCCCTACCATGGCTGGGGCATACCTTTCCAACGAATTAAAACAAAAACTGTACTCTCGAGCACTCATATTCCCTTGTCTAAGATTAAAAAACTCTTTAGCTCTGGCTCATCGAACCTCTGGAGGCAAGTAATGTCGGAGAAAAGTATCCACAAACTCTTGCCATACCGGTGGAGGAGCATTGACTCCTCTAGAAGACATCCAAACTGTATACCAATGAACCGCAACATCTCGTAATCTATAGGAGGCCAACTCTACCGACTCCACCTCCGAAGCATGTATTATATGCAAGGTTCTCAATATTTCATCTATAAAGCTCTGCGGGTCCTCATCCGGTTTTGACCCAAAAACTCCGGAGGGTTCAAACTAATGAAATCACGGGCTCTAGCACTGACAGCCCTGTCACCATGTCCCGTACTTTGCCGCTGGGCCTGAGCAGCGACTAACTGAGTCAGCAAAAGAATGGCCTGTTTCATCTCCTGGCCCGTGGCATTTGGTGAGGGAACTGGGGGTATTGGAGTTGGAGCTGAGGCCCCTTCTTGCTCCTCTAAAATGGGTAAAGTAGGAGAGGTTCGAGATAAAATCTTATCGTGGAACTCACCCTTCTCAATATCTGCCGGCAGCTCCCATTCAATCCGCCTTCCGGCTACTGTCTTGCCCTTCTGGGCTGCTGTTGCTTTTCTTTTCACAGGCATCACTGAAATCATAGCAAATAATTAGGAAAAGGGGGTCCTGATAACATAGCTCTATCGCACGATCTAGGACAAGAAAGAAAGGTCAATCATTCCTAAATGCCCTGCAGCCTCTTGTTTATAAGTATGGCACGCTTCACACCTATAAACAAGACTCTACTGGATACGGTGTTGCTTCCAAATGCACACGAAAGTGTACGTGGTCGTACAAGTAATATGGTGATTATATAAAATCAGATGTCGAACCCACAGAGACTTATGACCAATACTTTCACGAAAATAAACTATTGCTACTACTTATGCAAGTAAAGAATAAAAGTTTTGGTTGTTTTGTAAACTAATGATGCAACCAGAATTTATGCTAAGAACGTATTTGAGTACTGCTTTTATCAAGATTTTAGAAGTATTCCAGGGTCGTGGTTTGTTCACCAATCCTATTGAGTCGTTCAAGTATCACCCCTTAGAAACTTTGTTCACAATTGTCAATTAACCAGATTATTAATCTCGTAGTATTCTCCCAAACCACTACTCACCGATTCAAGATAACTCGCCTCCTATAATCCTATGGTATTGACCTATCAAGAATGTAATAAGAGCACGACATGAAATTGATTGCGGTAACAAAGTATATTCCTATCCTAGTCACAAATCCTAGCCCAACTACAGAGATATTCAGATTACAATTTTGTTACTTCTTCTCCACATTAACAACGTCTTTCCCAAGCACGTATATCAATTAGTAAATAGAACTCAACTGTTGCGCAGACAATCAAGCAATTAAGCACAGAAGTAAAGAAGCAATTGCATATGAACAAGCTACTAAGATTGAAACACTTGTCAAACGTCAATATTCATGGCTAAGCCACAACCCCAGAATTACGGTGTTTAGTTACACATGATTCGAGAATGGAAGCAAGAATTCATGATTAGCATAGGGTTTCGATGTAAAGAAAAACAATAGAAAAGGAATAAAACCTAGAAAGAGTTTCACAAGTCTCAAAATTCGTCCAAGCCGTCTTTCTAATGTTAAAAATGACTATTTATACGCTAGGGTAAATATAAGATAAGTTGGCCCAATCCCGATCCAAGTAGGACAACTGACGCCGCTTGTGCGCTGGCTATGCATCGCATGGCCAGCGCATGATCTCCTCTGTGTGTTGCTTGTGCGGCGTATGCCTAGTACAAGGCCTGTATGAGATTCAGAGATAGGGTTTTTGTGCGCTGGCTGTGCGACGCATGGCCAGCGCATGAGACCCTTCAATGGTCGGATTCTGCCTTCAAGTGCTGGAACTTCCTTGCCAACATTCAATCAATGTGCAAAGCCTCAGAATTAATTAAAAACTGATCAGAATACCCTCCATTGGTCCTCGTTGTACCTATTCATATGAGCATACCAAAATAAGCTCCTATACAACAATTTGCATTCAAAACTGCGATTAAAGTACTAAGAAGTGAAATGCAAATAACACTAAATCAGATATTTGTGCCAAATATCAACACACCTCACTTAGACTTTGCTCACCCTCGACCAACCAATTATCATACATTCCCTAGTACTTTACTCATCCATGCCATTCAAACAGGTCTACATCAGGATTCGGTGGATATGAAAGTTTCACAATTGCATTAAAACATACACATTGAGCCACTTCTCTCAAAAGGCATGCCAACTGCTTCAAAACAACATTTTCTTACGCTTCCAAAAATTAGCAGCCAAACCTCTCAAGAAATGATATGTTCAAAAACATGCATATGACTCCAGACACCACTCAAAACACAAAGAGTCTGCTACTTGACCGAGTGGGAGTACTTCACCCATCTCCTATCAATTATGTGTCCTCACCCAAAAGAAAGTAGTCCATATTTCAAACAAAGTCGACAACATATTTAAATGGACATAAGTTGCACACAAGATCGCTCACTCTCACAAAGAATATCCACTGCTCAAACATGACGAACCATAAGCTTGCCTGTAGTGTAACCGCTCTACAAATTAGAGTGAGATGAGTTTAGGATCACTTAGGACTTGTATGGTTGTAACGTAGGCTAAGGGACAGGTAGGATATATTTTGAAAAATAGTGACTAACCTCCCTAAGCACTTTTAATACCTCACGACATAGTTTATTTAGCACCCTCCTTCATCAACCATGAATTTCAACCATACGCTACCAATTCTATCCCTTCAATCAATCATTTATTTTCTCAACTTTAAGCGCCATCCTATTTTCAACTAGCTAGTGGGACACAATATTAAGAAAACAAGTCACTAACTGGACAGTTTCTATTTTCTGTTTTCAGTTCTGTGTTTTTTTTTTATACACATTTCCCACTACTAGCATTCACAACATTCAAGCGCACCAATAGCCTTCCTTTCAACTTCATTCAATGAATCCTCCCTTAGTTTCGCTTCCCAACTCCAATTCCACAATTCACTATTAAAAGTGCCTAAGGAGTAGACAAGGATCAAAAATTGGTCAATAAGAACAACGGGGGTAGGCTAATTGGCTGTTGTCAAAAGAACGGATAAAGGCTCAACGGGATTGACTAGGGATATATAATTACACAAAGGGTAGGCAAGCGACATTTTGAAATTTGGCTAACAAAGAAATGCCTAGATCACTTCCTAAACTTCTCTCTCACTTTCACTTCACGAACACACCGGGCAAGTTCTAGTCATCACTGTCAAGCATGGATCATACAAGAGTTTCCTCACATCACACACAATCACATAATCGATACAAGACAGATTTATACAACTCTCTAATCAAGCAACTATCACAAATTATGCTAAGTGAGTCATATATGAGTCAATACAATTCACTACAAAAGTGTTTCAAGAGAGGTTTCTTCTTTTCATGCATGCTTTTAAAAAGTCATCAAGAACAACTCACAGTTTTCACATTCCACCTCACCTGAGCACCTAGCATTCGAGTGGTCTAACAGGCTTGGCTCCTACGACTCCATTTACCAAAACTAAAAAAAAAAAAAAAAATCTAACCCGGTTCAAAGGTCCCCCCTTAGGAAAGAACCGAGGCCATAAGAAAATCCAAGGCGGTGAATGGTGTGTGCCACTAATGAGGGACTCAAGAAGCTACAGAGAAAATCTAAAATGACCCAAAATATATTTTTTTTCTACTCTAAGGCTAACACAAAAAAAAAAAAAAAAAAAACTACCAAAAAGAAACCTATGGCAATTGATCACCATCCTTAACCTCAAAATGTTGTTACAAGGGACGTATTTCCCACCCCACAATTAAATCATGCTTTTCCCTCGAAGCATATAGATGGAAAAATTTAAAAACCAAAGGCAAGAAATACTCCCTGTGGCCCTCTAAGGCCTAGTCGTCATCCTCGTCAGACTCAGCCTCGCCATCAGACGGCTCGGCATCTTCTTCCTCCTCATCGTTAGCATCCTGTGCTTGAGATTTTTCATCACTACCTTCCTCCATCTCAGCTGCTATGAGGTCAGCGGAGCACAAATCCTCATCAGGTGGCAGCCTACCCTCCTCTCTAACGAGAACTCGTGAGTAAGTGGTGTGTGGGCATTCCGCAAACACACTAGAGAGGTCTAACTCAAATTTCTCACTCCCGATCATCATAATCTTGTAGATTTGTGCCTACACAGTAGACTGAGGCGATCTTTCTTGGGCTGGAGTCAAATTGAGCTTAGTGCACTGTTCGAGAGACTTGACAATAGAGATGTCGATCATATTATCGGGGCACTCAAGCACTCTATCATGCGGACTCTCGAAGAGAGGTGCCAACTTTCTTAGGTAGGCAGTGAGGGTATTCCCAAAGCTCAACCTGAGGGACTTGCCTTCTCTAATGTGTTGCATCTCCCTTAGCATCCAATAGCCAAAGTTGACAGGTTGCCCCGTCAAGAAGAAGTATATAATGGCTACTCTCTCCTTTAGCACAATCGTGAAATGGTCAAGTGGCATGATACGATAGTTGAGTAGCCTGAGCCACACTCGGGCCTCCTTCAGAAAATCACCCATCAGCATTGTCTTGTGCAACCTGGGGTCCTCTCTATATCTGGCCCACTTGGCCTTGGAATCTTTCCCACATAAAGTCTCCTGAATGGCCTTGTAATCAGGCCTTTTTATGAATTCCAGCAATGGGGCAATCAGGGACCCCTAAATATGCACACAAGGTGGAGGCTGTTAGCGGCACATACACACCCCTTACTTTGACAAATGACTGCATCTCACTGTCCTCTGTTCTGGCTAACTCCAGATTGGCATACATCTCCAACACCATGTCAATATTCACGGGCCTCGGATTTTCAAAGACACCCTGCTAGCCCATTTCCATTATTTGATTGTAGATCCCCCAAACAAATTTCTTCAAGGCCACTTTGTTGACGGGCCTTCTATGAATGTACCCATCCTTCAAAAGTAACTCTTTGTACCATTTTTCTGCATCCCCAAACATTATAAGATAGGGACGAGGCCTCATAGGAGACGCCTGAGGAATGGGGACTATCGGTTGCTTGCTACTGCGGGTTGTTGCCCCTTTCTTGGTGGCAATGGCCTTGCCCCCTCTAGGTCTCTTTGATCCCTACGAGGGACCCCCCCCCCCCCCCGTCAACTTTATCTTTTCCTTTGGTCACCATTGTACCTGTAGGGATTCACAACATAATCATCCAACGTCGTTAGAAAATTTAGCCCAAACGACCCTACACTTATTGCACACTAACACTTCACTTTATCGTCCGCAAGTTAAGCCCAAGTATGGGCTCGTGAAACACCCCACACTTACTACAAACTATGGTGCAAAAAATATGAAACAAAGAAGTTAACTAATCTAGAGACTAAAGCGAACAAAATTAATGAAACCAAAGGGAAAAAAACTATCCTACAAAACAAGGAAAATCATGTTGGAGGATCTAGGGTGGTGGTTCACCCTTCACTTTTAGTGCTTTTTTTTTTTACCTATGGGTGTTCATGGAAATGCCCTATGGTTTTGAATGTTGTTTCAAGTCTATTTGCTACTCAAGACTTCACAAAAATCACAAGAAACTTGATTGAGGACTTTTATCAAACAATTTGTGGGCATAGAACTATCCCTTGAAGTTTTGCAAGAATGGAGGGTTGTAAAACCCTCCCTTATGTTTGGGAATCATTGTTCTTGCATCCAACACCCATTACAAAGACAATAATACCAAACCTCCACCCCAATTCGCCCAACCCCATATACCTTGGTTTATCAATCTCCCATACTAACACAAAGGGGAAAAAGGGAAAGGGATTTCATTGGTGAAAGCACACGAAATCTTATCTTGTGTTGCAATGTGAGATGATTTACACCACCTTCCTTAGAGTTGAAAGGGATTGGGAGAGGGGTTTGAGGAATTGGGTTCGAGTGGGAGTGTTTTGTAGAGAGAGGGTGAGAGTTTGTGAGAAGTGGGGGTTATTAGGGGTCATCCGTGTTTAATTCTTTTAAAAGAAATCGAACCGGGTCGACCCGTGGGGGTTATTGATTGTTGTTTCCTTGCCCCGTGCTTGTATTACCCACAAAGTATATGGATGTAGGATTTGCAGGGCATTCATCACTGTTGTGACCTTCTCCACAGACTTCACAAAAAATGATGGCTTGTTGCCTTTGGATGCACCTGTGGTGGAGCCTGCGTAGCGTTTAACTTCTTGATTTCAGTGCGCATGGCATCAAGCTGTGCTGATAGTGTTGTAAAATTATCTACTTCAAAAATACTCGGTGCTTTCCTAACTGAACTACTAGCTGCATCATCCTGCCACTCTGGAGTGCTCTGAATAAACCTATTCAATATTGTGAATAATTCTTCATAGCTTAGATCAAGAGCCTGCCCTCCTGCAGCAGTGTCTAGTGATGACTTATGTTGGGCATCCAGACTCTCAATAAATGTATGTGCCAGAACTTCATTCGTCTGATGGTGGTGAGGACAATCTCTGAGAAGACCCTTAAACCTCTCCCATGCTTGATACAAATTTTCTCCATTTTTCTGCCTGAATGACATGATCTCCCTTCGGAGGTGTCACGCCCCAATTTCCGAGGGACGTGATGGGCACCCGACCCCATACCCGGAGCCGAGCGAACCCACGGACTCTATCGCACACATAATTTTTTTTTTCGTAACTCAATACCGAAAAATTATAAAATACATAACGAGGCTTACAAACTTGACATGATACGTAATTACACAAAATTCATTA
>NC_081343.1:32534879-32640326 GCF_029784015.1 Lycium ferocissimum | reverse complement strand
CGCCATTGTAGGCGATTTTTACACGCATTCTATCCCATCTCTCAACCGATATTGGACAAATTATTGACTTTTGAGAAAGTTTGCCAAGAAATCTAACAAGCAAGTTTGAACCAGTATCACTTCCTTGTCCATCCCCGTTGGGTTCCACCATAATTTTTTTATTTTTTTCCAAGTTCCAAACTCGATCTGCTTGCATCTTTTGAGATGTAACTTCTCAAGTCGAAGTATCTATCATTTAAGAAGTAAACATCAACATTAATGAGGAAGCGGAATTGCATTCTTATGTTTCCAGGAAAGTGAAATTCATTTCTTTTGTCAAAAACAATATAAGATGAAGAGTTAGTGTCTTCATTTCACACACAAACGCACATATTCCGTACCTAAACAAGAACAAGAAAACAGAAACACTTCCAAGAAATGACACTTTTAAACAACCAATCAAACTCCAATATTTCAATTCAACAATTGCTAAGTTTATCTCGAACCTTTGATATTGACAACTAAGGGCTCCTCTTTCTGTTGTGATTTAGCGTCATTAGAGCTTGAAGAAGAATTTAAGTTGTCATCATCGAGTGTAGGGGTTTTTATGTTCTCATTCTCATGTTGGGCATCAAGTTGATCACGGCTAATTTGTTGCTGCAGATCTTGGGAAGTTGGGCTATTATTATCAGCTGTCCTCGTAAACTTTCCAATGGTGCTTGAGCTGAATTCTTGCGTTTTCTTTTCATGTTCTCCTAGAATATGATAATTTTCATGCTGAGGTTAATTTAAAGGATACAAAACTTATAAGTTACTTAAAGTTAGAAATATAAACAATAAGCTTTATGCAATCAATAAATAACAAAGGGGACAAATTTCAAGAAACAAAATCGACAATTGGCAGAGGTTAACATGATCTATTATCTTAACATTTTCTTCTAAAGATTAAGTAGATTGACTTCAATTATGCCTCTCAAATTAAGGTATCAGTTAATCAATAAATTTCTCAAAACAATTAACTTTGTTTCTCCTCTATACTCATTGGAAACAAACCGGAGATTGACTATATATAGACTGATCAAAATATTGCAGTACAGTCCCAGAAATTGGTTTTTAAAAAAAAGAATAATAGTTCAAACTGAAAGTCATATCAAAAAGGGTGGCTAATAACACTAGGAAACAAACATCAAACATGAAAATTTGTGAAATTAGACTCTCTTAATTATAAGTTGGGTAGTATCCTCGCAGGCCAAAAAAATTTAAAAAAAAAAGAATAGGAAAGTAAATGCAAAAGAGATAAATTACTAATACAACCGGCTAATACAATAATTAAAAATGCAGTAGCTATATTAAAAAAAGAACTGCTATTCTTTAGGGATTTTCAAAGATACAACAATGTAAGTTTCACAAACATAAAATCGAACATAAACAAACAAGCAAATCAACTATTGCAACATCAGAGGATAATATTGGTATTCAAAATCGATTTACCCACACATTCTGATTAAATTAGAAGAAACCCCCAAAACAAAAATTGCAGTAAACATGAAAGCAGTAACCACAAAGACCCAATTTATAATTTAGCAGTAGAAAAAATAATTTTTAACTTAGGGCACAAGGATGGAGTTACACTTACAATGCAATGCTCA
This sequence comes from Lycium ferocissimum, assembly GCF_029784015.1. Classification (NCBI taxonomy): domain Eukaryota; kingdom Viridiplantae; phylum Streptophyta; class Magnoliopsida; order Solanales; family Solanaceae; genus Lycium; species Lycium ferocissimum. Next base: position 32,638,698 of record NC_081343.1, on the reverse strand, counting down.
AAGAGCAAACCCATAACATCAGATACAAAAATGATAAGCTAGATGCAACAATTGAAGCAAAAAAAAAGCTGCTGAGCATTGGAAAATATTAGAGCCTACCAGGAGAATGGAGAAGGGAAAAGTTGGGGTTTTTCTACTCGGAGAGAGCACACACAAATTTGGTGAAGCAGTACTGATGTTTAGAGAGTTTTGGTTTTTGGTTGTGGGTATTGTTAAAAGAGATCAATTAATTAGAAACCAAAAATAAAAAAAGAACAATGTAAATAAATAGGAAGGGGGAGGGGGGGGGGGGGAGGGAATGAAAAAAAAATAGAGGGAGTGAAATTTTTAGTACCCGCCTGATTTTGCCACGGTATTTTAGCTTCAGCTTCTTATACGTGGAGAAAGGTCATTGTAACATTCCGTAGATTCGGGTTAACTGTGAATGAATAAATGAAGGTTGGCGTATCATATTTTTGTTATGTGAAACCTTTCGGGATGATTTTGGTGTTAAGTAGTTTGTAACTCCTCGTACCTCTAAGCTAAGCCACGTCCATGATTCGAGGGTATGTTGGTTCGTATGGCGGATATGGAGCTCGTACTAAGGATTTTGCATGCACAGGAATTCATAAAGGAAGATTGTCCTGGCTCGTCTTCAAGTCTTGCCAAGCACGAACCTTAGCGAGCCAAACAAGTTGGTAGACTTCCAGGCTCGTTTCTAGGTCTTGCTGCGCGAGAAATGGGGCAAGCTAGGCTTATTTTGAGTGCCACAAACCAGTGAAACGAGGCCAAGGCGAGAAAACGAGGCGAGAGCGATTTTTCTAGGCTCGACCAAGTCCGTGCCTCGCGAGGATGGTGGCAAGGCAGGAAAAATCAGCTTTCAACTTTTCTCGTCCACTTTCGTGCCAAGCACGGATCCTGCCGAGCTAGGATTTATATAAATTCGCCCCTTAACTTAAAAAATCAGATTTCCCTCATTCTCTAAACCCTAGAACAACGTGTTATTCTCCTATTAACCTCCCACAACAAGGGTTTGCAACATAATTCTTCCTAAAGTGATTCAAGCTAGGGTTTTGGGAGTTTTTCATTAGAAAAGTGAATTATCAAACTTCGTTTAACATATTAAGGTATATCTCCTTAAAAATAAAATCCTTTTTGAATATAAAGGTAATTTATATGTCTCTTTTGCAAACTCTCTTGAAAAATTGATTCTTTATAAAAGCATGTTTTGAATGATATGACGAATTGGTTTTACCCTCTTGAAATCTATTACATGTTTTGATTAAGGGTTAATGTATGTGAAGGACAAACCCACATTAAACCTAGATTGTAATAAACCCTAAGGACTTCCCAAACCTCTAAGGTGAGTTCCTACCCCATCTACATCAAATTCTACACCAAATTCACCTCTTCATGACACTAGTTAATCTCTACAAACCCTAGGTTCTTGAAAACTCAAGAAGAATTGAAAAGAGGCGTTTGGAGTTCGTTAAACAAAGGTGATTATGGAATCTTGGGAAGTATGTTTGAGCGGGATTTGAGGTATGTCTTCAAGTATGTCTAGATTTTTCTAAAAATCTTCCTTGAAGTATGTCTACTTTTCAAAACCCTTCTTTGAAGTATGTTATCTTGCTTGAAACGTGTGGATGATTGTTTATGACTTGAAATCTTCCTTTGGAATATGAACATGATTATAACTCTTGTTTGGTGGAAGTTCTTTTGGAATTAAAGATGATTTCTTTTAGACAAGGTCATGCGTGTGTAGGGTCAAGCCCGCATCGACCTTATACGATTTACACTACTTGTGAAACTCGTTGTTCCCATTATTGGATGATTGAACTTACTTTTCTAAAGGTTGGACCTTAAAACTAGTTTTGCTGTTGAATGAATTTCTTGAACTTGAAAATTGAATAAGATATTTGAATAAGATTCTAAATCGATTATGACTTGAAATGCCTCTATTTTGAGGTGATAACTTGAGAAGTGAGATTCAGCTCTAAGCGATTGTCACGACCCAGCCCCGTAGGCCGTGACTAGCGCCCGACCTGGGCACCCGTACGTACCAAAAACCCAAAAAATAGTAACTCAAATATCTAGAAAAATTTGGGCAGAGTTTCCTCTGTTTTCTTACTAACCAAAATTAACCTGCACGCAGAAAATACCAACAAAGGCCATACAGAGCCATCATATCCATATACACATATATAGGCGAGCCGGCAAGGCTGCCGTGGCGGGGGAACCTCCCAGAACATAGTACATATACATACACTGACGACATAGCCATAACCCACATACACGCTTCACAGCCTCTAACATAAGCGTAATCGTAATCGAAGACGGATGTGGCCCCGCCGTACCCAAATAAGCATATGTACAAAGCAGACGAACAACAGAAGATATATACCCAAAATATCGCCCGATCAAATGGAGCACTCTCCAACAAAGTAATCGCACCCTAAATCGGTGGCGTATCTCGAGGTGCGTCCGTACCCGTGGGCATGTAACACACCAAGAATAGGGGTGACGAATAGGTACCGAGTATGTAAAGCGGAAAAGGAACATATAAAACCATAATCAAGGACATGAGTACAAAAATATAACAAGCGGAACTATAGCCGTAATCAAACACAGAATAATACCTTGTCCGAGACCTCGAAGACATAATGCCCCAAAAATAAGTAATGCATAACAAATCATATAATGTCTTATGAACATGTGTCGGTCCCGCCCCTCCGATAAGCGGACTCGCAGTGAAATCATATATCATCATCTTATGCCAAATATGCACAACGTGTCCCGCCCTTTGTTAAGGGACCTCGTAGTATGAAATCATGCACGCGACTCATATATCATGTATACATAACGTGTCCCGGCCCTCTACTGCGGGTCTCGGTGAATAATAATCATGTGCCATCCTGGCCACCATCCCCGTATCGTCATATCATAATCGTATGCAAATAACGTGTCCCGGCCCGCAAGTACGAGGGACTCGGTGAATAATGCAGAGAAGCGCGCACGAAAACATGTCCTGGCCCGGGCTCAGTGAAAAGACATATCATAACTTGCACGAACAGAGTAATGAAGAAACATATGCATATAAGTCCACTCAATAGACAAATCACACAAATAGTCATAATACGTACCTTTCGGATGCCATAACCTGATTATGTCCAATCGTAGTTTTGAGACTATTCGTACATAGCAAATATGTCGTGGCTCATAAAAGATCCAAATGATCGTCCTTAAGCAAACGGAACAATGCAAATGACATAGCACGTCAAGGAAATCTGACGATACTCGTATATGTATATGTATGCCCTTTGGGATTTGCACGATTACTTACTTCAAATCATGTTTCTAGAATCATAACACATGTCAAAACATATCATAGACTCATCATATTCATCGTCCGACAACGGTACAATAATCAAAAGGTTTCTTTAAACATTATATAGAAGTAAATCAATTAAAACCATAGTAAGAGGTCTCGGATTCTGTGGGCCCACCTCGGGTCAAATTGAGGCGGCGGGCATAAATTATGGGTCATAGACTTTATAAAATCATTTAAGAGCGTTTGGGACAATCCAGGCCCCTTTGGGAAGGTTTCGTACATATAAATCATTTTGACGACAATTTGTGAAGAAACAGGTTCAATCTTACTGAACGATTTGACACTATTTTCAATCTTGGATTATGAGACGCAGAAGCGCAACCAAGGCTCACTTCCAAGCCTATTGCACTCAGAACATGCCAAAGAAGGGTAGGGAAGGCTTTACATACCTTCGTTATGCCTTACGCTCGTCCAATCTTAATTCCCGTTTCACCAAAAATCTGCAAATGGTCATCTTTACCGCTTATTATTCATGCAAGTTAACATTTCAACTTTGTTATATTTGGCTACCGAAATTTCAAGCAAAGACTTCCCTATAAACTTGACACCCCCGAGATTCAACTCGGCTCAAAACGACCGACAACAGCCCAACAACAACATCAAGAACGTCAACAACCACAACTTAATACAAACCTATTTAGTCATTTTTCCAACATAATGTTATAGCCCTCATTCCAACTTCGCTTTCCAACTCAAATCCAATATTTTCACATTCATTATTCATCAAGATCATTACAACACCATTCGGAAACATATCATAACATTTCTACAATATATACACAAGATATACAAATTATGCCAATTTTCCACCAAAGCCATAACTTATTCAATTCTCCTAATCTTTAACATACAAGTTCATAACACATTTTCATCTTTCAAATTCATCAACATTAATCATAACTTGCACCTTAAGCACTTCATTTTCATCATTTCATACAATCATACTAAAATGACATAAGCTTCCACCTTCTATTTCCGTGCAAACTTACATTATTTTTCTTACACTTACATTGCAAGGGTCACAACTACGCAACTAACACATTAAACAACATAATTCATCACCATCCCAATTTGTCCATGGCTCACTCGCCAACTTCCATATTTTTCAATTCAACCCAATTCATGCTACCTTCATCTCCAATATGAATTACACCCTACCCACAACTAAATTGCAACATAAAATTCAACTCATATTATCTATACAATGACACACACACACGGCCACTTACGCATGCACACTTAACGTGCAACTTCCATATTTTCATAGTTTCCACTCATTTCTACATACTAGAACATAGGCAAACCTTCATAACATGATAAAAAGGAATGAATCCTTACCTTTTTCCACAATCTTCTCTACTTCACCAAGTTGCCAACTTGAAGAAATAAGTGTTCTTCCTTCCAAAACAAGGGCACCAAGTTGTAGAGCACCTTAATTTTAGTAGGATTATCACAAAATAATTATTTTTGGATCAAGGTTTGAGGGATGATTTTTTTTCCTATACTTGGCCGAATGGCCTTCAAGTTTTTGCTCTTCTTTTGTTTCGTTTTTCTCCTTCTTGATTTCTTGAAGTTTCTTGAACAAATGATGAATATAGCTCCTTTTTATCTTATTTAGCACACGGGAATTTAATTAAAAAAAACCATGGGTTGGGCTTGCACATGGCCGGCCACCCTCATCACTTGGGCCTCATCTTTTCTTAATTTTTTAAGCCCAATTCCTCATGAATCATATTTTGAAATTCCCGAAACAAATTCCCAAAATTCCAATTTTGCCCTTAGGCCTTCTCCGAGGTGTCTCCACATTCAAACTTCCATAACCCACACACTCCTTAAGAAAATCCAAACATGACCTTATTCCTTACAAGTCAAGGTTACTTCTAAGTTTTCCAAAGACGCAAAAATGCCGGATATAACATCCTCCCCCCCTTTAAAACATTCATCCTCGAATGTTAATTTAGCCTTATAGGTTTCACCAACATTTCGGGGAAGGTCTTCTTGCCAGCTACATACTTGCACTTGATCGAAATAATGGTAAGAGCCTTCACTTCCCAAGTCCTTCTATCATTCTTCAATATCACCGTATTGGGGCTGTTCGCATCATCTTAGGTCGGATTAACAGCGGACAGAATCTTGATCAGAACCAGAAGATCAGAAATATGTCAGACAAAGTCATGTACAAATCGAAGTACAAAAAATCGACGGACGTAAGCATAATCCGACGTTATCTTAAACGATTCAAAATCGAACGCTTTCGTACGTACGAAGCATATCGGACGGACCCCGTAGTCGACTTACCGAACCATATTGGTTAAATCCGTAGTCAGAATCAGACGCATAGAGGGATATCAGACAGGTCTGTGATCGGAGTCAGACGTATAGAGATTTATCGGACAGATTCGAAATCAGAGTCAAACGTACCGAGATATATCGGACAGAATTGTGATCAGAGTCGGACGCACAGTGGTATATCAAACAGGAACGTGATCGATCCGGTATAGTAGGTATAGTAGACGATTTTTACCGAAAGGGCACGTAGAGATATAGCGTACAGAATCGCGATTCGAGTCAACTACCTTTACTATACTTCAGAGACTTACGGAAATTTCCTTGTCACGTTAAGATTCTCTGCCATTCTACTTACAAACATTCCAATCGTTTTTACGCCTTCTTCTTGGCACTACCCAAAGGGTCACCCATCCCAGAATTGTTCTGGTCTTAGCACGCTTAACTTCGAAACTTTTAGGCGTTCTAATGTGTTATTGCTAATATAACTGCGTCAATTGCCCCACACGACCTTTGCCACGTAATTTAGGGCAGATCGGGATTCCAATAAATTTTCAGAAAGTTTTTCATAGCGGACCCCACCTCGGTTTAAACCATACAATTATCAATGTCCATTTCCTTCTGTATATACAACTGTCTCAAATGGTTTTATCGATTTGGGTTCTTACCTTACTCTTACGAGCACCCAGAAAGGAAAATCACGTAACATAATGGAATATAAATTAATCAATGCACATACTTCTCAAGGAAAGGTTAATAATATACTGGATGCGTCCGGTGCCGCCGCCGGGTTCTCGCCGGCCGGGTCAGGCGCTTATATATACGCGGTTCGAAGGACCGCCGGAACCGTGAACCCCGCCGCGACCTCTCGCCGCGACCTGCCGGTGCGGCACGCCGCCCGTGGGGGCGTACGGCGACCGAAGGAGAAAATGAGTCGGTAATCGACCGAGAGGGTGGCCGAACCCGAACCGCCCCCCGTACGGGCACTCCCCTCATAATGTGGCCCCGACGGCCGCACGAGAAACAAGACCGGGTGGCGAGACGACACTCTCCCGGATGACGTCTGCCACAATGGGGACACTGAGGCATAGATTGCCTCGTCTGACCGAACCCTCTGCTTTGTTGCGAATCCAAGGCCCTAGAACTCGGCACACTCCCGTACGGGCTCGCATCATCAAAACGCCCGCCGCGGATCGTGTTCCCCGGCCCGACGGAGGAAAAGGACCTACGGACCGGGCCGAGGCCATCCGCCTCGAAAATCTCCAGAATAGCCCGCTGACCTGGCCCTTTTGGGCCGCCTCCTGTCATAATCTCTACCAAAATGGTCTTCCTTATGCCGGTCCTCTACACCCCGTGGGCAGTAAGCCCGCAATCGGGCGATATCCATACCGCGACGCCATCGCCATGCACAACTATCAACCAAATAGCGTCCAATCCCATCACATATCGATGCATCTACGTCCTCCATATCGGCTACGATCATCGGCGCGATAGAGTAATCAAACTCCAAATTATACTCACGAACACTCCGACCCTTTGCTTTATCCGCAAAAACCGGTCAACTCTCGCCCGCCGCGGCCCCTCCGTGGTAGAAAGTGGCGGAGGAAGGCGCCCGTAACCATCCCATGTGGCCGGGGGGAGCATCCTCACCCCGGATGCCCCCGGGGACTCATACCAATTTAGGGCGATATCTCGTCTGTGTGCAGCAAGCTCAACAGACTCGGTCTCTGAAGCCCGGGACCCGGTCCTCAATGAGCGCCGCATCTCACGGGATAAAATCATGGGGGTCCTCGTCGGGCTTAGACCCAAAAAACTTCGGAGGACCACATGTCGCAGTCACGAACCTCGTGCTATCCCGCCCGTCATCGTCCATCATCGCCTCTCCGCCCGCGCCCGCGAGCCCGGCCCTCGCCACTATTGTCGTCGACGAGCCCCGTACCGCCTCCTCAATATCCTCGTCCTCCGCCGGGCCGGGGAGCGGGCGCCGGCAGCCACCGAGGGGCTCGCTCCGCCATCCGGTGGCGGGGTCGAACCCTCCGACCGAAGTACACACGGCGTAGTCCGGGTACGAGCCCGGTAACTCTTGGCTCGACTAGTCCCTCCTCGTTCGGCACTCGTTTGCCCTTCTGGGCAGCCGTCGCCTTCTTCGGAGGCATCGCTGAAAACATAACATTTCGTCAGAAGGGAAAACATCCTGATAACACAGCTCTAACGCACGATCTAAGATCCAAAGAAAGGGTAACATAACATCCTAGATGTCCTGTAGCCTCCTGTCTATAGATGTGGTGCACGACACACCGATAAACAGGACTCTACTAGACACGGCCTGCAGACATTCCGAGGACTGACCGCTCTGATACCACTTTTGTCACGACCCAGCCCCGTAGGCCGTGACTAGCGCCCGACCTGGGCACCCGTACGTACCAAAAGCCCAAAAATAGTAACTCAAATATCTAGAAAATTTGGGCAGAGTTTCCTCTGTTTTTCTTACTAACCAAAATTAACCTGCACGCAGAAAATACCAACAAAGGCCATACAGAGCCATCATATCCATATACACATATATAGGCGAGCCGGCAAGGCTACCGTGGCGGGGGAACCTCCCAGAACATAGTACATATACATACACTGTACGGGCATAGCCATAACCCACATACACGTCTACAGGCCTCTAACATACGTGCATGTAATCGAAGACGGGACATGTGGCCCCGCCGTACCCAAATAAGCATATGTACAAAACGGACGAACAACGGAAGATATATACCCAAAATATCGGCCTCCGGATCAAATGGAGCACTCTCCAATGACAAATAACCGCACTAAACTGGTGGCGTATCTCGAGGTGCGTCTGTACCTGTGGGCATGTAACACAGCCCCCGAAGAATAGGGGGTCAGTACGAATAGGTACCGAGTATGTAAAGCGGAAAAAGGAACATATAAAACCATAATCAAGGACATGAGTACAAAAATATAACAAGCGGAACTATAGCCAGAATCTGAAACACAGAAGGCAATACCTTGTCCGAGACCTCGGAAGACATAATGCCCCAAAAATAAGTAATGCATAACAAATCATATAATGTCTTATGAACATGTGTCGTGTCCCGGCCCTCTGATAAGGGACTCGGTAGGTGAAATCATATATCATCATCTTATGCCAAATATGCACAGAACGTGTCCCGGCCCTTTGTTAAGGGACTCGGTAGTATGAAATCATGCACGTCAGACTCATATATCATGTATACATAACGTGTCCCGGCCCTCTACTGCGGGTCTCGGTGAATAATAATCATGTGCCATCCTGGCCACCATCCCCGTATCGTCATATCATAATCGTATGCAAATAACGTGTCCCGTCCGCGCATTTGGGACTCGGTGAATAATGCAGAGAAGCGCGCACGAAAACATGTCCTGGCCCGGGCTCAGTGAAAAGACATATCATAACTTGCACGAACAGAGTAATGCAGAAACATATGCATATAAGTCCAGACTCAATAGACAAATCACACAAATAGTCATAATACGTACCTTTCGGATGCCATAACGGATTATGTCCAATCAGAGTTTTTGAGACTATTCGTACATAGCAAATATGTCGTGGGGCTCATAAAAGATCCAGAATGATCGTCCTTAAGCAAACGGAACAATGCAAATGACATAGCACGTCAAGGAAATCGGACGATACTCGTATATGTATATGTATGTAGTTTTTTTGGGATGGCACGATTACTTACTTCAAATCATGTTTCTAGAATCATAACACATGTCAAAACATATCATAGACTCATCATATTCATCGTCCGACAACGGTACAATAATCAAAAGGTTTCTTTAAACATTATATAGAAGTAAATCAATTAAAACCATAGTAAGAGGTCTCGGATTATGGGCCCACCTCGGGTCAAATTGAGGCGGCGGGCATAAATTATGGGTCATAGACTTTATAAAATCATTTAAGAGCGTTTGGGACAATCCAAGCCCCTTTGGGAAGGTTTCGTACATATAAATCATTTTGACGACAATTTGTGAAGAAACAGGTTCAATCTTACTGAACGATTTGACACTATTTTCAATCTTGGATTATGAGACGCAGAAGCGCAACCAAGGCTCACTTCCAAGCCTATTGCACTCAGAACATGCCAAAGAAGGGTAGGAAGGCTTTACATACCTTCGTTATGCCTTACGCCGTCCAATCTTAATTCCCGTTTCACCAAAAAATCACGAAATGGTCATCTTTACCAGTTACTATTCATGCAAGTTAACATTTCAACTTTGGTTAAGTATTTGGCTACCGAAATTTCGGCAGCACTTCCCCTATAAACTTGACACCCCCGAGATTCAACTCGGCTCAAAACGACCGACAACAGCCCAACAACAACATCAAGAACGTCAACAACCACAACTTAATACAAACCTATTTAGTCATTTTTCCAACATAATGTTATAGCCCTCATTCCAACTTCGCGTTTCCAACTCAAATCCAATATTTTCACATTCATTATTCATCAAGATCATTACAACACCATTCGGAAACATATCATAACATTTCTACAATATATACACAAGATATACAAATTATGCCAATTTTCCACCAAAGCCATAACTTATTCAATTCTCCTAATCTTTAACATACAAGTTCATAACACATTTTCATCTTTCAAATTCATCAACATTAATCATAACTTGCACCTTAAGCACTTCATTTTCATCATTTCATACAATCATACTAAAATGACATAAGCTTCCACCTTCTATTTCCGTGCAAACTTACATTATTTTTCTTACACTTACATTGCAAGGGTCACAACTACGCAACTAACACATTAAACAACATAATTCATCACCATCCCAATTTGTCCATGGCTCACGGCCAACTTCCATATTTTTCAATTCAACCCAATTCATGCTACCTTCATCTCCAATATGAATTACACCCTACCCACAACTAAATTGCAACATAAAATTCAACTCATATTATCTATACAATGACACACACACACGGCCACTTACATGCATGCACACTTAACGTGCAACTTCCATATTTTCATAGTTTCCACTCATTTCTACATACTAGAACATAGGCAAACCTTCATAACATGATAAAAAGGAATAAATCCTTACCTTTTTCCACAATCTTCTCTACTTCACCAAGTTGCCAACTTGAAGAAATAAGTGTTCTTCCTTCCAAAACAAGGGCACCAAGTTGTAGAGGACCTTTAATTTAGTAGGATTATCACAAAATAATTATTTTTGGATCAAGGTTTGGAGGGATGATTTTTTTCCTATACTTGGCCGAATGGCCTTCAAGTTTTTGCTCTTCTTTTGTTTCGTTTTTCTCCTTCTTGATTTCTTGAAGTTTCTTGAACAAATGATGAATATAGCTCCCTTTTTATCTTATTTAGCACATGGGAATTTAATTAAAAAAAACCATGGGTTGGGCCTTGCACATGGCCGGCCACCCTCATCACTTGGGCCTCATCTTTTCTTAATTTTTGTTAAGCCCAATTCCTCATGAATCATATTTTGAAATTTCCGAAACAAATTCCCAAAATTTCAATTTTGCCCTTAGGCCTTCTCCAGTGTCTCCACATTCAAACTTCCATAACCGGCAGACACTCCTTAAGAAAAATCCAAACATGACCTTATTCCTTACAAGTCAAGGTTACTTCTAAGTTTTCCAAAGACGCAAAAATGCCGGATATAACAGCGATGATTGATGATTTAGTAATATGACATGATTTGTATTTTGTTGTGTTTGGGCCTGTATGGGCAATCTGTGCTAGTCCAGAGAATGATTAGCCATTATGGATCCTAACGTATCGATACGAGTATTGCAGTGTCAGTCCAGAGGACGATTGACCTTCGTTGCTTCCTAGCCCGGAGTATCTATTGTTGTGTCAGTCCAGAGGACGATTGACCTCCGTTGCTTCCTAGCCTAGAGTATCTATTGTTGTGTCAGTCTAGAGGATGATTTACCTCCGTTGCTTCCTAGCCCGGAGTATTTATTGATGTGTCAGTCCAGAGGACGATTGACCTCCGAGGTATGTCGCCGATGCATCTGTTCTTTGTCTTTAGTCCGTAGGACGATTAGCCTCCGTGTCTTCTTAGCCGGAGTATTGAGTGATTGATATTTTGTTGCCTGTGAGTGGCTTGTGGTAATATTGAATTCGTAAGTGAAATACGCGGCATGGTAAATGATAAGGAGTTAAGTTAATGTGTCCTTCGTTGTTGGATTCTCTGATGACTCTTTAATGTTGCTGACTTTCTTTATTCTACGGGTTTGAATCGTTATTTTCATTGATATCATTTTATTGATTTTATTCATCAAATCTTTTGTTAACTATTGCCCCTTAGACACTCACTGAGTACCCAGTACTCAGGCATATCATTGTTGTTTTTTATGGTATGTTAGGTATCATTGAGGAGAAGGGTCACGATACGCCCACGACTTAAGAGAACTTGCTGCTTTCGAGACTATTCGATGAGCCTACATGATTGTTCGTAGGGCACCATTCTATCTTTACTTTTCGTATTCTAGTTTCGGGTTGCGCCCCAATATTTTTAGACAGTCTTTATTATCTTAGAAGCTCCATAGATAGTATACATTCTTGTGGGCAGTTGTCAAGTTGTTTAAATTTTGGGCATGTGATAGGTTTGATTTAGTTTTATAATATTAAAGACTTCCGCTAATTTAATTCATATCTCATGATTCGTTTGAATTTATTTTATAAACTGTTGGGGGTGATGACTGAATCTGCGGGTTCAAGTGTTATTATTGCATCTTTTAGGTTCTTCCAATGTTGTTCATAGCGTCGGATGTCGGTCACGTCTAGGGTGGGTGTTGGGGCGTGACAAGCTTATTGTTGGTTAGTTTTTCCACGGCTTTTGAAACCGTGGCTAATAAGCGATTTTTTTGTTAGTGGCTCCGTCACGAGTTTTACAAGAGTCAACCTTAAGGGTGTGTTTCTTATGAAGAAAAATATTAGTTTTAAAAAAAAAAAAATTAAGTGGGGTTTCTTATTTATTTTTAGTGCTTGTAAGTAAAAAAAAATATTATCTCAAGAGCATTTATATGTAATCTAAGGAAACACATTGGGGGAGTGGAGGGTGGCTGGTAGATGAGGGTTAGTGGCATTGTAGGGTAGGGAGGAGACAATGAACTTAGAATGTTACTTATGAAACTGTTTTTCCTTACTCCCATTAAGGAAGCCATTTTCCTTATTATTATTTTTTAAAAACTTATTTTTCTGAAAAAAATGTTTTGACCAACCAAATATGAAAAAATTACAAAACCTTCATGCGGACCACACCCTAACAGTATCTTTCCTTAACAATGGTACTGGATTTTTAACACACACGCGAGCGCGCGCGCACACACTTATATATATATATATGACATCGATGCAATATCCCCAATATATTGTAAGATGGTTTGTAATATAAGAGGTCTTAAATTGAATAGACACATCTGTTCGTGAAAGCGATGACTATTCTGAAAAGTCATCTCTCAAATTCTATAAATATAAGGACACTCTTGAAGTAGTGTATAGAAAAATCTGCAGGTGTAACACGGGCTTTGTTGTATCCTGAAGGGAATTGCTTGGTATTTTTCCCAATTTATACGGGCAATATCTCTTTAAGGAAAGTTAATTTATTCACGCCTCAAAGTCATTTCTTCTTCGATTATGTTTACTTATTTTTCTAATAATCTTAGAGAGATATTATGTTATTGTTACGGAGAATTCGAAATAGCATTGCCAAAAAGAAGATACTGCCTACTCTGAAGCAGGTTTTTCTCGTTGTCCATGTTCGAACTTTGAAGAGAGAATAATCAAAAGTGACAAGTGGTGTTATCCCAAAGTCCCGCCTCTTGCTTGTTTACGTGAAGTGATACAGTCCGTGAGATTCAGGAAACTAAGTCCAAGTGAATCAAGGTTTTTTGTTATTCTGTATAAACAATATCTCCTAAAATGAGATTACTGTGTGTCACATGGTTAGCCCGTAGAGAATGAATTGTGATAGGCATTGACAAAAGTAAATGATCGACATTTAGTTTCATGACAAAACCAAATTCGATCGGCATTTACTGAAGATTATCAAAGAAGATGAAGATTATTGAAAGTAAATGCCAATAATTTAGTTTCATGGAAAATTTTGGAAAAGTTGCGAGTTACTGCCAAGCATGTTAGAAATCAAGGCACGATAAAAAGAGACCCGCAGTTTCTTTTGAAATGTCTAAGGCGGCAACTTTGATTTTGATACGGCAAGCACGTCAACAACAGATCAAAAAGAAAGTAATAAAATTCGGGTTCTATTTTCTTGACTCTACTTGTTACTCCTCCGTCCATAATAAGTGGTTTTTTAGGCTTTTCAATTTTTTTCAAAATAAGTGGTGCTTTAGGATTTCAAGAAAACTTTGGGCAGATTCTTTCAAGATTACCCTTATTTAAATAGTCAAGATTCATTAAAAAAAAAGTAGTAAAGCATGATTAGGGTAAGTTAGTAAAAACACTCCTAATTTTCTAGGAGTGAGCAATTTCGTAAGGGGTGTGCTTGAATCTAAAAAAACCACTTATTATGGAACGGAGGGAGTATTTGTTTTGAATTCTGCCCTTATGGTTTTTCGTGAAAATTAATTTCATAAATATTAGGGTAGATGGTTCACTTTGTGATGAACTTAATATGCATGGTATGTTTAGAAATAACATATTTGATATGCTCATCATAATTTGTTATTCCATGCCAAATTAATTGAACCCTCATAAATTGGCATAATTATGTTACATGCATGATTATCAAGTATACTTTCAAGTTTATTAATTAATATATGAAGTATGAATAGGTCATATTGGCCTACTTCATATATTAGAAGAATTCAATCAAATCAACTATTGCATATTTATACTTGAAAGTTGTTCTAACCATTTGAGAAATATGATGTTAAAATATTGTGGCCACAACTGATGCAATTATTCTAAGCTATTTATATATGTAATGAAGCTACGATAAGAGAAGGAGTTAACCAAAAGATACTTTCAAGTTTATTAATTAATATATGAAGTATGAGCATGCCATATTTATACTTGAAAGTTGTTTTAACCATTTGAGAATATCTCAAGGTGTGTGTGTTAGATTATAAAGTATACTTTCAAGTTTATTAATTAATATATGAAGTACGAATAGGTCATATTTATACTTGGAAATTGTTCTAACCATTTGAGAAAATCTCAAGGTGTGTGTGAGAGATTTGTTGATGTTAGACGGTCAATCTGACTTTTGGAAAAGACATTTGAGATATTTAAAGTGTGGGGGTATTTGACTTATGATTAAAAGTCAATGTTGAATTCAATGTTTAATATAATTTTGAAGACCTTGAGATATAAATTTTCCCACAAAATCCTTAGGTGGATATTGACATGGCAGTGAATGAATTCAAAATTTGGGTTGTCTTGTTGAATTCAAAATTTGGTCTGTCTTGATGACGACAAGTTGATGAACCAACTAAATTTGAAAGTTGAATATGATTGGCCATACGTCTTTTCAGAAAAATTGTGTTCTTTCGTGAAAGGGTATCACTTGATGATATATTATATTCTTTTATGGAAAAAAAAGGGTCATTTGAAATGTTGTGACTTTTCATGATAAGACGTGTTCGTTGAAAGACAACCCTTTGTAAAGACAAAAAAAATGCATGAGCCATTAGTCTTTAAAGTGAAGAACCAACTGATGATAATGATGAAAGTCCATATAAGTTGGATTTGTTATACAAGTAAAGGTGTTATAATTTGAGCATCAAAATAAACTTGTATTCCACAATAGAATAACAATCTATTTAGCAAACAAATGCTTGAAAAGAAGTAGAATGATTTGAGAAATATGATGTTAAAACATTGTGGCCACAACTGATGCAACCATTCTAAGCTATTTATATATGTAATGAAGCTACAATAAGAGTAGCCAATAATTGGATATACAATGAAAAGTTTAGGCATATATATTGTGGCATGCCTATGTAAAAGATATATTTTCAACTTGTCATGAAAATAATTTATGTTGATCTTGCAAGATTTTTTTAGAAGAAATGCAGTAATGCTGAGGGAATAAGGCTAAAATCCTTAAACTAAACACAAGTAATGGGAACCCAACTTGAGTTAGTATACACTAATCTAACAATATAAGTTCAACGGGTAATAACAAGTTATTTTGTGTTGTTAAAGCATGAGTCTCCTTGTCACGACCCAACCAGAGGGCCATGACGGGCACCCAGAGCTAACACACCGAGCACCTCTAAACATACATCTCATAAATATTTCTGGGTGGACCACAAAAATAGCTCATGAATATCATAATCTGTAAGGACATTTATCACAACATAACGGCACATCTCTGTATAATCTTCAATAATTATGTCCATCATCACCAGCCGTCAAGGCTACTAAAATGCTACACAACGATATGAACCGGTAGGGTTATGAAACATCTAACTGTCCATACATGTCTATGAGCCTCTACATAGAATACAAGTCACCATGAAGACCGATACCAATAGACTGTCGCTTCGAAGTAAGTGGAGCGCTCCTGAGATTCCGCTGATGAAGCTCCTATGGGTCAGATCCGTCTACCTATACATCTGATTGCCTCATAAGGCGAAAACCATGCATGCTTAGCTTTCAAAAGAAAACATTTCTCATATACATATATAACATAATAGTGCTGCGAAAAGTGTAGGCCGATCCATAAATATATTATATTGCTGCAGAACGTGCAGCCCGATCCATATTATATTATATTGTTGTGGAACATGCAGCCCGATCCATTTACCCATATATCCCGCGTCTGGGCATCCCGCGTCCAGGACGATATCATAGTATACCAACTGATCAGGTGGTTATGCGTATATAACGCCTCACCTTTCCCCATATCCCCTATATACATATATATATCATATACATATATAATATAAATAGCATGCATGAGAGCCCAAATAAAAGCTACGACTCTATCGGAGTAACATAAGGTCCATAACCTCCAATTTATATTATGGAACAATCATCATCGCTATAGCTCGCCTTGAAGGAACAATTATTATAAGGTGAGATCAACAACAATGAATAAAATCGAGAAAATCATGAAATAAGCTCAATAATCTCATAATAGCATTAAAATCATAAGCTTTGGAATTTCTAGAATTAAACTCATCATCATCATGTTTATCATAGAAAACATCTCATCTTTAGTATTGTAAGAAGCTTTTAAGAATCATGAACTTCTAACTTTTGGAAGTAAGAAGGTTATGGAAATACATATGGAATCATAATATAGGAATCATGCCTTTTGAAAGAAAGGGACTAGCCTTAACATACCTTTTTGGTCGCCTTAACTTTAACTACTTAACACTTGTCCTCCCAAGCTCGTAATCTACATTCAAGAGAATTCATGCTATTGTTAGGCTTATCGTCATATGCTTATCTTAAGCCTCCAAATTAAACCCCTTTAGAATCTGCCGAAATTCGGACAGCATCTCTCCTATATCTTCTACTCCCTCCAATCTTCAAAACAACTTCCAAAGCACAATAAAACATCAACAATTCCATAATCAAAAGATTACATTCAAACTATACTCAATTCAATCCCAAAACTTCTTTTCATAATCAATCCATAACAACAACTTCATACAACCCCTTATATACTCGTACACGACAATTCCTTAACATCATTATTATCCCTCATAACAAGATTATTCTCAAAACATACTAATAATTATAACTCAAGTTGATTCACAACTCAAAATATCATCAATTGCATATTTGAACTTTTCCTCCAATATCCCTCTCCTCAAATCTTAACATAATTACCAAACAAACTCATAAACATGAAACTAATATAAAATCTTACCTCAAAATTCAAGAACACTTCAATTTCATAGTTTCTCCACCTTAACAATACTCACCCCAACATCTTCAAGAAGGGGAGACAAGTGTAGATCTCCCTTGGAAACCCTTAACCACTTTAATCTTCACTTTGATCCTTGATTTGGGCTTGGAAATATGTTGGAATATATTTGGAGAAGTTTCTAGGACTTGAGGCTATGTTAAAAATGAAATAAGAATGACCCAAAATTGTCATATAGACTTGTAGGAATATATGTGCATGTTATAGAAGTTGGAAGAAGGTTCTAGAGGATTTGGGATAAGTTTAGAGAGGTTTGGAGATTGGATGAATGTTGTGGGAGATTCTAGAGAGGTGTGCAGGTGAGAGATGGTGAGAAATTGATGAAAAATGATGAGTTAGATGACTTAAGGGGTATATATATAATAGTCCAATTCAGTTTTGGGCTAATGGGCCGAAATTGTTGGGCCTTTTGAAGTGGTTTCTAGAATTTTCGCGTAGGTTCGCGGGCTTCTGACAGTCCGTTTTAAAATGCTCATAACTCCCTACTCTGATGTTGTATCGATGAACGGTTTGTTGTGTTGGAAATTAGACTCGACGAACTTCATTTTAGGCTTTTGAAATACCTTAAAAATCCTGATATACCCGGAGATATACCCCTCCAAATTTGACCCAAAATTCTGCCAACTTTTTTCCAAATTTTGGACAAACTTATTTTCTTCGATTTGCTTGGTCCCGGAATCTTCCGAAACTCTCCATACATGATATTTATCATTAATCATACTTGATAATGGTCATGTCCTTTGGTTCCAAGGTTGTCCTTCCCGGTTACGACTTACGAGATCGTAATTCATCCTTTACTTCATTGTTACGTACTTCCCATAGCTTGTACCTTCCAAAACTTCAGGGACGTCTCCGATACTCCATTAATACGGTGAAGTACGTAGCATGCTCATGCTCTGAAAGTGCGAGGTGTAACACTCCTCTTTTAGAGTCTTGATTCCAATGTATTGCATACTGTTATATGAGGAGTTAAGGAGCTGTTAAATGGCTAAATAACAGGGGCATAGTGACAAACTCTATAGTGCAAACTGTTATGAGAAGAGGTTGAATTTATTGTTAATGAAATTAATAAATGTTTGCAGTAACAGGGACATAGTAGCTAATTTCACCAATATGAATATTGAAGTGGTGCCGCTTCACGCAAGACTTAAAAGATTGCACTTGTAAGTATTCATGGAATCAGGATGAGCACATGGTCATAGACATGCTAAAGCAAATACTGGATTTTCTAAGCTACTAAATATCATGTGTGTGATATTTTCGATTTTGGCACAAGGAGTTGTGGTTCAAATCTTTAAAGATACTAATAACTTCGTCAAAATTTTAAAGTATTTATACTAATGGAAAGTTCAACTCAATTATAAGACACTCTCCGATATGCATAATATTATAAGAAATATTACAAACTAGTAGGGGATTGTTATATAGTTTGTAATATAAGAGGTGTTAAATTGAATAGAGATATCTATTCACGAAAGGACATGATTATTCTGAATAGTCATCTCTCAAATTCTATAATATAAGGACACTCTTGAAGTAGCATATAAAAAAATTTGTAAGTATAACACGGGTTTTGTTATATCCTGAAGGAAATTGCTTGTATTTTTCCCAATTTATATACGGGCAATATCTCTTAAGGAAAAATCAATTTATTTATGCTTAAAGTCATTTCCTCAAAGATTATGTTTTACCTATTTTTCTAACATCATTGTCTTAAAAGACTTGTGAAATTTATCTCTATGTATACATTGGCGAATATTGACTACCAAGTACAGAAGACCCCCAAATACGAATCTTTCAAACTTCAATCAAGTACAACAAGAGCAAATCATATAACTGTCCTTAATTTTATATTGAGATGAAAACTGTAGTCTGATTCTTGAACCTATTATATAATATAATGCCTATAAATTATCAATATAATAGCAAAAACATCGTCGGCTATCTTCAGATTCAGCGTTGTCCCCTCTTTTTTGATTATTTCATCATCGAGATCTGTAAATTCTTGATCTCAATTAAGCATATTAATTCCATTGTTGGTACACCGAAACTAAGGGCCCGTTTGGCCATGAAAATTTTTCACTTTTTTCGGGAAAACGTTTTCACTTTATTTAGAAATCAATGTTTGGTCAAGGAAATTCCAAATACAACTTGAAGTTGTATTTAGAATTTGAGAAACACCAAAAAACTTATTTTCACTTTCAATACATTCAAACAACCAAATATTATTTGCAAAAATTATGATCAAACACAATTCCATCTTCAACTCCAACTCCAAAATATCAAATAAAGTGAAAAATATTTGATTTTCATGGCCAAACACCTACTTAATCATGGGAAATTTTATTTTATGTATTTTGGTCTTCTCAACACCCTTTGCCAACCAATAATGGGAGCAAAAGGGTCCCAACATGAGGAGTGACTCCTCTCCTCAATCCTCGCCTCCCAACTTGGATTCCACTTTCTTTATACTTGTATTATACTTTTTTTCGTTCATTTTTACTTATCCAGTTTGGATTGCACATTCTTTGGGAACCAAAAATTGATATGGGTACTTTATGACAATATTCATATTAATTGATGTTTAGTCTTAGGTAGAGGTGTCAAAATGGGTTGGCCCAGTCCAACCCAACCCAGCCCTAAAGGGCCAAGAGTTAAATGGGCTAGGGCCGGCTGGCCCTTTTAATTGAAGGGCCTGCAAAATGACAGCCCAACCCAACTCTAAGCGGGCTGCGGGCTAGGACGGGCCAGCCCTTTAAGTTTTTTCGTCTTCCGAAATAACATTTTCTAAGTGATTTTTGGTACAATTTGAACATGAAACTTTTGCAATATGAAATAGAATCTTCTACCACCCATTCTTGTGCAAATTCATATCAAGAGAATAAATATAAATTATTATTTTTAATCACCAATTCAGATCATGTTCAAAAAAAATTAAACATAGTATAAATTTTAAGACTAAAAAGAATTACTTCAGTTTCTAATTGCTACTTAGTAGTAAGTACATTCTTTTTTCTCATTACTTTTTATCTTTTTTGTTTAATAACTTATATATTTTTTAAAAATTTATTTATTTATTATTCTTTTCTGGCCTCAAGGGCTGACCTAGCCCAACCCTTGAGGCCGGCGGGCTAATAGAGGCTGGGCTTTTGAGCCTCACTTCTATACGGGCCAAAGAAATCTTAGCTCAACCCTACTTAAATAAGGGAAACTTACATAAACCACCATATTTTGAGATTTTCTTACATATTATAGCTATTTTTTCATATTTACCATATGTATCTGATTTTTAGATTTTTACTGTTGTATTTTGTTTGTAAAAATACATGTATTTCCTGACCTTCCTTATTTTTTGGACGATTTTTTAGTGCCCCATTAATTATGGAATCTTCTAATAATGGATACACCCCACAAATCACGTATTTACCATATCCTCCATAACTCATCAGGTTTCTCTTTCATAGTTAAATACATGTATTTTTTTTTGGCTAAATATTTGTGTTGTATTTCCTTATAGTTTAACATATGTATTTTGTTGAGCTAAATATTTCGGTTGTATTTCCTCATAGTTAAATACATGTATTTTTTTTCTATTTTTTGGGGCTAAATATTTCGTCTGTATTTTCTTATAGTTTAATACATGTATTTTTAAATACAAGTGAATACAAGAAAATACACTCTATACAAAAAATACAAGCGAAAATATAAAAAATACCACTGTATTTCCACCAAAAAAGATGAATACATTCAAATCTTTTTAAAAAATACACTGTAGTCGTGAGGAGAAATACAACATAAACAAAAACAAAAACACTAAAATTTACCAAAATTTGTTACTTGTAATGGGAGTAAAAATCGTGCTAAGATGTGAGAGAAATCGTGCTAATTATGATGAAGAATAATGAGAGTAAAAATCGGATAGAGAGAATTTAAGATGTGAGAGAAAAATATTTGAAAAAGAAAAGAGATTGTGAGTAAATGGGAGAGAGGTACCTTATTTTTAGTAAAATACACTGCATTTATAAAAACAAGTTATAGATGATAATTTGATAAATAATTAAGCTACTAATAATAAATAAATAAAAAAGATAGTTAATATTAATAAATAGATCTTAGACATAGCTATAACAAGTAAATTTTTCCTTAAATAAAGGGTTGGGTTGGGCCGGCCTCGCAGGCCAAGCCCATATTGACAGCTCTAGTCTTAGGTCTTGAGAAATGGTTTGAGGAATAAGTAATTAATGCTAAGAGAAAATCATGAAAAAAGAAATACTCCCTCCGTCCATTTTTACTTGTCCTCTATACTAAAAATAGATGTTCACTTTTATTTGTCCAATTTCAAAAAATCAAGAGATAATTTATCATTATTTCATACTTGTTTTAGCCTTACTAATAATTATTGGGTTGCAAACTTCAATGAATTGTAGTGGTTGCACAACTTTTAAAGTATATTTGATTAATCAAAATTAGATGACTTAGTAATAATTAGGAGTGATATAATAAAATTGTCAGTCTATTTATGGTTCCTTAAGAGGTGTGTCATGTCAATACAGGACAAGCAAAAATTGACGGAGGGAGTACTACGTTTTTCTCTTGATAAACTAAAAGTGATAAGTAAAAGTAAACGAAGGGAGTAAATAAAAAAAGATCATTTAAAATGTCGAGTTTTTTCTTACAAACAAAGCAATAGTACTAAATGATTAACCCCCTGTTTGGATGGTTGTTTCCCGTGGTTCATTATTGTATTGTTTTTTATGAAATCATGTTTGTCTCCATAGTTCTTAAAAGTATGTTGTATAGTGTTGTAAAGCCGTTGTAATTTCGTGGTTATATAACAATGAAAAAATTCAATTTTTGTAACCACAGATTTGGTGACTTTTGTTTGGTTAAGTATTTCATTTCCCTATTATACCTCCCACCCACCTACCCACCTCCATCACACCCAAACCCGCCCACCTAACCCCCACCCTACCACCCACCCCACCACCCCACCACCCCACAACCACCCACTCCCCTCCATGACACCCAAACCCACCCACCACCACCCCATCAACCCCCACCCTTTGCCACCCACCACACCCCATCAACCCCTAACCTATGCCATCCACCCGCACCCCCACCCACTCCACACCACCCACGCAACAACCACCCACCTACTAATTTTTTAAAGTTCTTATTCTATCTTCTACCTAAGTTTTATTACTATATACTAATGGTTAAGGGTATTTTAGTAGATTTACGTGTTATTATACCGTATCATACAATCAAATCAAACAATAAAAATATTATTAAACCACAACAAATGATAGAGTTTATCCAAACATTATATTCATTAATACAGTACAATATATGTAATACTATATCGTACGATACTATACATTATGAAACCATGGGTAACGACATTAATCTCATTGTAACATTATGATTGCTGCACAAATTTATATGCTAACCGAACGACTCCTAAGTGCCTATAAATAAATGGCAGTTTCTGCTCTGGTTCCGTCAAAGCTCTCGCTTTCAGCCCTTTAGCTAATCTACAGTAAATCATAGCAAAAGTTTTCCAGTAAAGTCGCAGCTGCTCTACTCGCTCACCATTTTTTGGGTGAGTAGTATATTTTTATACAGTTTTTGTCCTATCTTTCACAATTTATTTACTTTCCGTCCTTTTCTAGTTATCATTTCATTCTGAAAATATTCTCATTCTTAAGTCCAAAAATTAGAGTAGTAGAGTCGGATCTCGCTATAACATCATTTGTTATATAACAACACCGCTTTATAACAGTCAAGTTTTCCGGAATTGATTTTTTATGTTATATTTTATTTCTCTATAACAGCATTTTACCTATATTAGCAACAACCAATTTTATAGCAGTACGCTCTTTGTAAAATTACCCCCCATATAACAGCTATCTTCATTTTTTGGTAATACAATAATAACCCATCTTTATAAAAATAGAATATCTATGATTACCAATAATAAATGTAGAGATTTTGACCAAATATTTGATCTTTTAATACACTATTTATGACAAAATATATCATTTGAATATATATATTTTCATCATAAAAGATTTAATTCGTTATACAAAGTGTGATTAAGCTTAGAATTTGACAATTAAAAATGAAAAATTAAATTTTACGTATCTTTTTTGCCTATAGCAGCGAAATATTATCTAAATATCAATACTGTTATATGTGTATAACAGTCATTCTCTATAGCACTCAAAATTTTTTGGACCCAACGATACTGTTATAGAGGTTTAACTATATTTTGCGTGAAATAATAAGTCTTAATCTGAAGTCATAGCACTCCAACTTTTTTGTCTTTAGTGAAATTTAGTCCAAATATAATTTCGGCTTTTAAATACTCTTTTTAAACTTCAACTTCAAATATTTATTTTTTCAATTTCAACAAAATATTTTCTAAACGGCAACATATTTCGGGAGTAAATCGTGCATAAATCAAAAGGAAAGTATCTGCTACTCCCTCTGTCCCAATTTATGTGGCATATTTCGATTTTCGAGAGTCAAATTTCTTGATTTGGATCATGAAGAATCTTTAATTTTTTCTAAAATAAAATTTTTATATTTAGAAACTGCATAAGAAGTACTCTAAATCACAATAATTAACAATTTAAAATATTTAAAGACATCAGAAAAATTCAACTGTCAGAGAAATTCGTTAACTCTACAAATCCAAAAGATGCAACATAAATTAGAACGGGGGAGTATTGTTTTAATCCCTACCCACTCAAAAGGATAGTGTTTTACCATTATAGTAGACATCACCCTTCATCTTCCATTGAGTTTGAAATATTCCGTATACGACGCTTGACCGCAGCCAAATATTAGAAGTTGGGAATACAAAATTGTACTCTTTCTCTCTAAAATTAGATGTCTTAGTTTAACTAGACACGGAATTAAAGAAATAAAGAGAGACTTTTAAATCTTATAATAATAAATTAAAAATGCGTATAATGTATTAAAATGTATTTTGATTAAGGATGTGTATAATGTATTAAAATGTCTTTAATGTCATTATAGGGATATTACAAACTTGTCATGTAGAATCTTTGTAGAAAATGACACTCTTTTTGGAATAGATTTAAAAAATAAAACATTTAAATTGAGACGGAGGGAGTAATATACAAAGTAGTTAATACATTAGTTGACAAAATAGATGTCACTGTAGGGATATTCCAATCTGCCATTCAAAAAGAAACTAAACAACCACTCCATGTTACTACTAGTTGCAAGTTGCGACTTAGCCGCCAATTTAAGGGGGAATACATGGTCAACTTTGTTTGATGAAGACTACCGATAATTAGTTGTGGAGTCAAATTTTTATTAAGATGATTTAAAATATAAAAAATAAATATGCAAACAAGTTAAGGAGATTCTATATCAAGTATATATACATGAAAATATTGCCACGTTACCGAAAATATCACCTTAGTGTTGTGTGATTTTCTGAGTGAAATGGCAAGATTTGAGTGATTATCCTGCTGCGAGCTAAAGCAAAGTGACTTCCGTGTGCAAAGACAAGATCTAGAGTTGAGTAACTTTTCTGTTACAAACTAAAGAAACGAGACTTTCTTACACAATTTCTATTAGTTGATTGACTTTCTGAGATCAACTCTATTTATATACCAAAACTCTTAATACATGACCAAGCATCTTAATAATTAAATTGAAAGGGTTCCAACGTAAGGAATGACTCCTCCCCTCACCTCGCAACCAACATAACTTATGTGAAGATCTCTTATTACTTGACACCTGAACTCGTTCTCTTTAAATCTCAATCAAATAAGTCAAAACGTCAACATTTTTTAGAGTAAATCTTGAATAAACCAGAAGTAAATTATCTGCTATTTCTTAATACCCCATGTATACGGTAGAAACCGCTATGATGAAATTGAGTCAGTCCGGTGAAAGGTCGGGGTAAATTGGGAACATGAATGTCGAGTTGGCATACCGATTCGGGTTCGATGATACGGAGTCAGCAAGGTTTGAGATGAGGTCAGTCCGGGAGCCGAGATGACACTAGTTAGCCTCAACACGAGAAATTCGTGACAGACCAGATTTCTCACCACCAAATTCGTCGTCCGTTATGCTACGGCCGAGGAGACGCCAGTTAGGGTCAACACGAGAAACCCGCGACGGGTCGGATTTCTCACCGCGAATCCCGCCGTCCGGTTGGTTGGGACCGTTGGAGCCGCCAGCTGGAGTAAATACATTTTCACCATTTTACCTTGTTGAGGGGACCATTAGGATTTTGCCTTGTAATATAAATAGGGGTAAGGCCTCATTAGTGAGAGGATTCTACTTTTATGGCACACAAACTCTGTAACACTCATTGTTCAAAGTTATAAGCTATACACTTTTTCAGTCCGGTCAAGAGGCAAGAGAGCTTGGCACCGGACCAATTTCCCGGTGGAATTATTCACAATGTCTGAGCTATCATTCTCTTTGTTTATTATATCCGATTGATTGTTATTTCTTGTTTCAATACGTTAACAACTAATCAAACCACGTATCCCTTAAACTGCGTACAAATTCAATTCTTACCTCTTTAGGGGTAAATGGTTTGGCGCCCACCCCGGGGCCAAGGATAGTAGAGGTGATTTTTTTGCAACTTTACTTTCACTTGTTCTATTGAAATTTGTGATTTTAGGTTAACCTTGAAATGTCGAACAGCAGCCAATCGATTCACTTGAACAATAATGGTGAACCAGGTAACCATGGCGAAAACAACAACAACGGGGTACCAGTCAACAATTTGCCCCAAGATCCAAATGGCATTAATCCCGTTGATCCAAATCCTGTTAACACAAATGACGTTGTCGACCAGAATGTAGACGCCAACCAGTCCGTTGATCCGTTCAACAACAACAACCTTGTGATTTCACCTCGGGCATCTATGCGAAAGACACTAGTTGATGCGGGAAAAGAAATTGACTTACGCTTGATATTTGAAATGTTGCAAGAACAGCGGGCGGCTATTGCCCAACTCCAAATGAAGGACAGTGAAGTCAATCCGAAGGAACCAAACTGAGCCAGTGGACCGGCCCGGGGGAAAATCAGGTGGTTAATAATGGCAACGGATCGAGTTTCGACAAGTCTACTGAGGTCATGAAGATTCTTGAGGCGCTAGCCAAACGGATCGATACAAACGAGAAAATAGTGGAAACGTATAATTCTCGAGTGGACCAGATCCCCAGGGCTCCATCGGTTTTGAAAGGGTCGTATGCCAAACGATACCGTCAAAGGTGTTATCCCCCGAGTGCAACCCTGAAGCTGATCCCGAAGAAATTCAAGATGCCGGATATCCCTAAGTATGACAGAACGACGGATCCGTAGGAGCACACCTCCTTCGCCTATGCCATAAAAGGAAATGATCTCGAGGAGGATGAAATAGAGTCGGTGATACTGAAGAAATTCGGAGAGACATTGTCCAGAGGGGAAATGACGTGGTATGATATGCTTCCTGAACATTCTATTAACTCCTTTGAAATGCTTGCAGATACTTTTATAAAGGCTCATGCTGGAGCTCGAAAGGTCCAAGCAAGGAAGGCGGACATATTCAGGATCGCCCAAAAGGACAACGAGTTACTCCGAGAGTTCATGTCGAGGTTCCAAAAGGAACGGATGCTGTTACCCCTGGTTCCAGAAGAATGGGAAACCCAAGCCTTCACCAAGGGCCTTAACCCCTGGAGCTCTGCTGCTTCATTCAAACTGAAGGAGAATTTGTTAGAGTACTAGTGTTATATCCCGCATTTTTGAGCAATCGGGTGATTTAAGACAATTGCGGGAGGACGACAAGCAAGGCCATATCTTTATCTTGTTAAGCATATGAATGGCTTATGAAGAATTTAGAAGCGGAATCATTAAGAGAGTCTAGGGGTAAAGTCGGAATTTTTGGAAACGATTTTATGAATTATTACTTGTCATGAAATACAATTGGGTTTGGATTATTTTTTTTTTGGAAAAAAAAGAGAGGCCCAACCGGCCAAGGCATGGGCTAAGCCCATGAAGGGGTTAATTTACAAAAAATAAAAGATGACTAAGTCATCTTTGTCCCATAATTTTCTAGAAATTTCAAGAAGTGGAAGAACAAGAACAAGAAGGAAAAGTTGGAGGCCATTCGGCCAAGTGAAAAATTCCAAGAAAAGTTTACAAAAAATTTCTACAAAAATCATTCCCTACCAATTAAAGGGTCCTTAGCAAGGGGGAGTAGTTGTTGGAGCAAAACAAACCACATACTTTGTGGGTTGCAAGTTCTAGTCAAGGAAGAAGATAAGAGAGAAAGGTAAGAATTCATTTGTCTAAACTTTTTCTTGTATGTTATGGAGGTTGTGCATGTTGTAGTGTGTGCAAAATGAGTGAAATCCTTGAGAAACAAGGATATGTGAGTGTGGCCGTGCATGCCATGTGTATGTAAGAATCATGTTTTAATTATTCTAGCTAGTGCTTGGTTGTTATTGTTGCGGATGTTATGTTGATAGGGGAAGTTGAATGGTTTTTGGAGAGGTTGTAGCCATGCAAACATGTTGTGGCCATGAGTTGTTTATTGTATGTGTAGCCGTGTATATGTGTTGAATGATGAAAGAAGATGAGCCAATTTTATTTAGTGTTTTGGTTGTTGTTGTGTTGTGGATACTATGTTGCTAATGAATGCATAATAATCTTGTGAAGTTGTAGAAGTTGGAGACTTGTGATTGAAGTATTTAAATTGAATATTATGTTCTTGCGTGTATGAAAGATAATGTTGTTAGTATGGTGTTGTTGGCATATGAATTATAATGTTCTTATTGGAGTTGGAAGGTTTTGAAAGAAGTAGTATATTGATTGAGTTGTTATAATATAATTTGGATTGAATATGGAAATTGCTAGTATGGTTGTTGATATTGTGTTGTTAGTTTGGCCGGGTTGAATTCCCGGATTGTTGTTGATTGAAATTGGCCAAGTTGAACTTGGTGGAATGGAGTATTTACAGGGGAGGTGCTGCCGAAATGACGGTAGCCAAGTATTATTTTAAGAATTCAATTCTAAAGGCACTAATCATGTTTGGTAAACATGACTCAGATGATTGCAGCGGATTTGCGACTTGAATTTGGAATGGCATAAGGAGCGAAAAGAGGTATGTAAGGCTTCACCTTCCTTCCTTGGCATGTCCTAGACCCCATAGGCTTGAATACGCGCCTCGGGGATGATTCCATTTCGGGAAATCCGAACTTGAAATTTCCTCTATTTCATTCAATGAAATTGAATTAAGTTTGGTGTGTTTTATGGGAATAATTGTTTAAACATCTCCAACGTGCCTAAATGGAACCGAGTGATCCTTAGACCTTCATAATGACTCCATGAAGCTCAACGTGCGTAAATTGTGTATGCCATCTCAGTTGGCCGAGGTGGGCCCACTATCCTTGAATTCCCTCCTATGGTTCGTTTGGTTTATTCTCGTACTATAATTAAAGGGAACTTTTGGGTTATCATTCCGACTACTAAATAATAGTTGTTTTAACTAGTCCATCGATTCCAAGGCTTGTTTTCTCTCTAAAAGTTTATGAATGTTTTCTAAAATATTTATTCTTCTCTAAATTAAAGTTTTACAAATTTTTAAAAGCTTTATGACTAAAATGACGACTATGATTCTATGATGGAAATAATGATGCTGAAGGTGAGGAAATGTCTATGACACTACATAACATGACATGATATACTATGATATGCTATATGTATATATATATATGGAGATGGGGGAAGGGATACATGGGAATTGGGAAGGAACTATGTTTCATTGCCACCTGGTGGTGGCTTATCATCCGGACGCGGATGCCGGACGCGGGATATATGGGCGAGCCGATGTGTTTCGGTGCTATGTGGGCGAGCCGACATTGTTCGGTGCTATGCTATGACTTACTATGCTATGAGCAGCTATGCTATGACTTACTATGCTATGAGCAACTATGATATGACTTACTATGCTATGACTATGCTATGACTTACTATGCTATGAACAGCTATGCTATGACTTACTATGCTATGAGCAGCTATGCTATGACTTACTATGCTATGAACAGCTATGCTATGACCTACTATGCTATAATCTACTATGTTATGGCTTGCTATGCTATGGCCCGATACGCTATGACTTGATGTGATAAGACATGATACAACCCGAATTCTATTTTCTATGTCTATGAAAAAGAAATGTTATCTAAGAACAGACAAGCGTGCGTGCTATCCGGCCCGAAAGGGCATTCCTATGTACAGGTTACTCTCTTATCTTATTAAGTGCCCTCTGATCCTGTGATATGGTTATTTATACCTATGTTTATGCTTGCGTTGTTTATTTCCATGCCTTAAATACTCGGTACACTCTTTGTACTGACGTCCCTTCTTGTGGACGCTGCGTTCATGCCGCGCGGAGTCGGCGGAGTAGACGGACTTGGTTCCTAGGAGTTCCATCAGCGATTTTTAGCGGCGCTCCGGTTGCCCGGAGCCTCGATCCTTTGGTACTACTCTCGTGTGTATATTTGGGCGCGGCAAAGTACTCGGCCCTTCCTATGTATATGTGTATTTGTACTATGTTTAGAGGCTCGTAGCGGATACGTACGGTTAGATATTTTGTATCGATGGTCCTTGTCGTTGTATAATGTATTATCAAAGCTTGCTAGTTTATGTATATTATCATGTTATCAATGTTATGTTGAAAAAAAAATGGCATAGTTCATACCCACGTAGTAATAAAGGCAACATGGTAGACAAGGGTGCTCGGTACAAGTATCGGGCACTCGTCGCGGCCTAGTTGGGTCGTGGTGTGACAATGGTATCGAGAAAGGTGCGGTCCTAGGGGTTTGTCTACGAGCCGTGTCCAAGAGAGTCTGTTTATGGGTGTGTAGCGCGCCACACTTATAAACAGGAGGCTGCAGGGCATTTAGGAAATATGACCTTCTTTGTACTCTAAATCGTGCGATAGAGCTATGCTATCAGGTTTCCATGTTATTCTCCTAATCCTATGTTATGATTTCAGTAATGCCGGTGAAGAGGAAAGCTACAGTAGCCCAGAAGGGCAAGACGGTGGCCGAGAAAAGAACTGAACGGGAGCCACCAGCGGAATTGGAAGAAGGTGAGTCTCATAACGAGGCTCCTTCCAGACTTTTCGTGCTCCCCCGTGTCGGCGGCGCGCAGGAGGAGTCCCGGCTCCGGCCAACACCACGGTCCCCCCGCCGGCGGCTCGGGCCGGCGGATGGCGAGAGGCCGTCCGGTTATTGACCCGTTAGTTGCCGCACGGGCTCGAAGCGGCAAGATACGGACCGGGAGATAGGGCGGTGAGTGCAAGGCCGTGACTTTATCACCCCGAGACCTCGGAGTTCTATGGATCAAAACCGAGAGGAGGACCCGAGTTTCATAGATGAGATGCTGAGGACTCTGAGGATCATACATGCTTCGGATACGGAGTCCGTAGAGTTGGCTTCATATAGGGCCGCGGATGTGGCAGTTCTGTGGTATAACAACTGGGTATCTTCGAGGGGAGCGAATGCACCCTCCGGTTTAGCGAATTCGAGGCATTTACGCGACATTTCTGTATCGGAGGTTCGACGGGCTCGAGCCGATATGTTCTTGAACCTTAGCGAGGGGAAATATGAGTGTCAGGGAGTATAGTCTTCGCTTTAATTCATTAGCCAGGTATGCCCCTGCTATGATAGCTGATATGGGAGATCATGTACACCGGTTTGCTAGTGGGTTGGGACCACACATAATTAAGGAATGCTTGACGGCTTCGCTCGGGATGGGATGACTATTGCTCGCATCCAGGCCCATGCCCAAAACTTGGAGGAACAATATCAGCTACGGAGAGGAGAGCGTTACCCAGATAGGGGTTCCAGAAAAAGAGGCCGATCTTCCGGGGCTAGAAGTGAATATAGAGGGGGGCAGGCGCAGGAGCAATTTGAGTATTCAGGCCAATCAGTGGCCAGTGCACCACCTCGATTTGCGGATAGGGGATTTGACCGCTCTGCCTATTCGGGACCAGATCAGGGTATTAGAGCTTCAGGGTCCCAGTATAGAGCGGATTCCAGCAGGACAGGGCAACCCCCACTACGGTGTGCTCGGTGTGGCAGGCCACACTCTGGGCAGTGTTACCGCGATACGGGTGCATGTTATGCCTGCGGACGGATGGACCATTTGATGCGAGATTGTCCGCTAAGGAATGAAGGAAGTAGAGCTCAGCCCGCCGGGTCAGCAGTGGGTTCGTCACCGTCTGTGCGCCCTCCGGGGCAGACCTCCCAGACTCCCGCGGGTCGTGGTCGAGGCAGAGGAGGGGCATCCAGTTCAGCCGGCCCTCCACACCGTATATATGCATTAGCAGGACGGCAGGATCCTGAACCCTCCCCAGATGCTGCTACAGGTACATTATCAGCATATTCCTATTACATGCATACGTTAAATTGACCCTGATTCTACTATATTGTATACCGCTCATTGTATCATTGAGTATAGGAGGAATTCAGAGACTTAGGATGGAAACAGCCGTGCCGCCTAGGTAGAAGGGGAATGTTGGTGATTACAAAGGCTAAAATGGTAATTAAAAGAAAAGATGCGTTACGAAAATGCTTCAGGAATTTGTCAAGACACCAATACGCCCCAGATTACGTGATAAAGGTAGTCCGGGAAGTGGAGGCGAAAATACTAGCGTTAGAATGCCGAAATGTACTAAAGGTTCGAAGTTAAGCGTGCTAGAGTGAGAGCAATCCTGCGATGGGTGACCCCCCCTGGGAAATATGTTGAAAATTTCATAAATGAGGGAACTGGGGACGAATGTGAAAGTAAGTAGTTTAAAGTAAATTAGAGTGTGTGAAGTGACTGGAAGCTCTATAGAAGTCGTGTAGGTTGGGGCAGGTTAGACTAGCAAAAAGGGAGAACGTGCTAAAATGGATATACTAAGCGACATGTGGGATATCTACGAAGGAGACTCCCCGAACATCATAATACGCCGATTTAGGTTTTAACATTCGAGGACGAATGTTCTAAAGGGGGGGAGGATGTTATATCCCGCATTTTTGAGCAATCGGGTGATTTAAGACAATTGCGGGAGGACGACAAGCAAGGCCATATCTTTATCTTGTTAAGCATATGAATGGCTTATGAAGAATTTAGAAGCGGAATCATTAAGAGAGTCTAGGGGTAAAGTCGGAATTTTTGGAAACGATTTTATGAATTATTACTTGTCATGAAATACAATTGGGTTTGGATTATTATTTTTTTGGAAAAAAAAGAGAGGCCCAACCGGCCAAGGCATGGGCTAAGCCCATGAAGGGGTTAATTTACAAA
This sequence comes from Lycium ferocissimum, assembly GCF_029784015.1. NCBI lineage: Eukaryota > Viridiplantae > Streptophyta > Magnoliopsida > Solanales > Solanaceae > Lycium > Lycium ferocissimum. The sequence continues at coordinate 32,605,751 of NC_081343.1, read as the reverse complement.
AAATAAAAGATGACTAAGTCATCTTTGTCCCATAATTTTCTAGAAATTTCAAGAAGTGGAAGAACAAGAACAAGAAGGAAAAGTTGGAGGCCATTCGGCCAAGTGAAAAATTCAAGAAAAGTTTACAAAAAATTTTCTACAAAAATCATTCCCTACCAATTAAAGGGTCCTTAGCAAGGGGAGAGTTGTTGGAGCAAAACAAACCACATACTTTGTGGGTTGCAAGTTCTAGTCAAGGAAGAAGATAAGAGAGAAAGGTAAGAATTCATTTGTCTAAACTTTTTCTTGTATGTTATGGAGGTTGTGCATGTTGTAGTGTGCAAAATGAGTGAAATCCTTGAGAAACAAGGATATGTGAGTGTGGCCGTGCATGCCATGTGTATGTAAGAATCATGTTTTAATTATTCTAGCTAGTGCTTGGTTGTTATTGTTGCGGATGTTATGTTGATAGGGAAGTTGAATGGTTTTTGGAGAGGTTGTAGCCATGCAAACATGTTGTGGCCGTAAGTTGTATATTGTATGTGTAGCCGTGTATATGTGTTGAATGATGAAAGAAGATGAGCCAATTTTATTTAGTGTTTTGGTTGTTGTTGTGTTGTGGATACTATGTTGCTAATGAATGCATAATAATCTTGTGAAGTTGTAGAAGTTGGAGACTTGTGATTGAAGTATTTAAATTGAATATTATGTTCTTGCGTGTATGAAAGATAATGTTGTTAGTATGGTGTTGTTGGCATATGAATTATAATGTTCTTATTGGAGTTGGAAGGTTTGAAAGAAGTAGTATATTGATTGAGTTGTTATAATATAATTTGGATTGAATATGGAAATTGCTAGTATGGTTGTTGATATTGTGTTGTTAGTTTGGCCGGGTTGAATTCCCGGATTGTTGTTGATTGAAATTGGCCAAGTTGAACTTGGTGGAATGGAGTATTTACAGGGGAGGTGCTGCCGAAATGACGGTAGCCAAGTATTATTTTAAGAATTCAATTCTAAAGGCACTAATCATGTTTGGTAAACATGACCAATTTGTAGATTCTGGCGGATTTGCGACTTGAATTTGGAATGGCATAAGGAGCGAAAAGAGGTATGTAAGGCTTCACCTTCCTTCCTTGGCATGTCCTAGACCCCATAGGCTTGAATACGCGCCTCGGGGATGATTCCATTTCGGGAAATCCGAACTTGAAATTTCCTCTATTTCATTCAATGAAATTGAATTAAGTTTGGTGTGTTTTATGGGAATAATTGTTTAAACATCTCCAACGTGCCTAAATGGAACCGAGTGATCCTTAGACCTTCATAATGACTCCATGAAGCTCAACGTGCGTAAATTGTGTATGCCATCTCAGTTGGCCGAGGTGGGCCCACTATCCTTGAATTCTCTCCTATGGTTCGTTTGGTTTATTTTCGTACTATAATTAAAGGGAACTTTTGGGTTATCATTCCGACTACTAAATAATAGTTGTTTTAACTAGTCCATCGATTCCAAGGCTTGTTTTCTCTCTAAAAGTTTATGAAAGTTTTCTAAAATATTTATTCTTCTCTAAATTAAAGTTTTACAAATTTTCGAAAGCTTTATGACTAAAATGACGACTATGATTCTATGATGGAAATAATGATGCTGAAGGTGAGGAAATGTCTATGACACTACATAACATGACATGATATACTATGATATGCTATATGTATATATATATATGGAGATGGGGGAAGGGATACATGGGAATTGGGAAGGGAACTATGTTTCATTGCCACCTGGTCAGCTGGCTTATCATCCCGGACGCGGGATGCCCGGACGCGGGATATATGGGCGAGCCGATGTGTTTCGGTGCTATGTGGGCGAGCCGACATTGTTCGGTGCTATGCTATGACTTACTATGCTATGAACAGCTATGCTATGACTTACTATGCTATGAACAGCTATGCTATGACTTACTATGCTATGAACAGCTATGCTATGACTTACTATGCTATGAACAGCTATGCTATGACTTACTATGCTATGAACGTGCTATGCTCTGACTTACTATACTATGAACGTACTATGCTATGACCTACTATGCTATAATCTACTATGTTATGGCTTGCTATGCTATGATACTATGATACGCTATGACTTGATGTGATAAGACATGATACAACCCGGATTCTATTTTCTATGTCTATGAAAAAGAAATGTTATCTAAGAACAGACAAGCGTGCGTGCTATCCGGCCCGAAAGGGCATTCCTATGTACAGGTTACTCTCTTATCTTATTAAGTGCCCTCTGATCCTGTGATATGGTTATTTATACCTATGTTTATGCTTGCGTTGTTTATTTCCATGCCTTACATACTCGGTACACTTTTTGTACTGACGTCCCTTCTTGTGGACGCTGCGTTCATGCCGCGCAGGTCAGCAGGTAGACGGACCTGGTTCCTAGGAGTTCCATCAGCAGTAACTAGCAGCGCTCCAGTTGCCCCGGAGCCTCAGTCCTTTGGTACTACTCTTGTGTGTATATTCGGGCGCGACAGTACTCGGCCCTTCCTATGTATATGTGTATTTGTACTATGTTTAGAGGCTCGTAGGCAGATACGTACAGTTAGATATTTTGTATCGATGGTCCTTGTCGCTGTATAATGTATTATCAAAGCTTGCTAGTTTATGTATATTATCATGTTATCAATGTTATGTTGAAAAAAAATGGCATAGTTCATATGGCCCACGTAGTAATAAAGGCAACATGGTAGACAAGGGGTGCTCGGTACAAGTATCGGGCACTCGTCGCGGCCCTAGTTGGGTCGTGACAACTAGGCAGTGATGTGGGCTGACGTCCACAATAGGTATAAGTCCAAAATTGGGGTGGAGGATAATCAAATCGAACTGCCACCGGGAATGGCGAACCGATGTAAAAATGCAGATAGGTTAGAAAGAGTGATAGATGCAGAGCCAAAGTCATCCAAGGATAGATACCAACCGTATGAACCTCCGGAGAGGTCGAGCTTCAGGTCGGATAGGGGAAGAAATGGTCCTAGTCATCACTTGATCAGGAATGACCAACGTAATGAGCAAAGTTCGGGAAGCCGAGATTATAACTAAGAAGTGACACCAGCGAAGAAAGCCCAAAGTTGTCCGAGTACAATTTCAATGTGGATGTTGCTAGCATCGTTTCGGCGCGAGGTGGCCGAGGCCACTTCGGTCCGATCCTTCCCAAAGGGATCTAAATGTGTTATGCGAATACCATGGTACTTATGGCCATAGAACCGAGGACTGTAGGTGGCTGAGAGACGAAGTGGCTCGACTACTAAAAAACGGGCACTTGCACGAGTTTCTAATCGACCAGGTTAAAGGGAATTACAGAAATAGAGATACAAACAAGCAGGTTGAGCTAGTGGAGCGCAACATCTGATTAATATGATCATCGGTGGGGCTGAAACTCCCGGGGGTCCGATGATGAAGAGTACAAAGGTCTCAATCACTCGGGAAAAAGGAACTCGAGACTACGTACCAGAGGAATCCATTTCCTTCAGCGATGAAGACGCGGAAGGGATTATGCAACCTTACAATGATGCCTTGGTAATCTCTATCCTTATTAATAAGTCACAAGTTAAACGCATTTTGATTGATCCAGGTAGTTCAGCCAACATTGTCCATTGGAAAGTGGTGGAACAACTGGGACTATTAGACAAGATCGTGCCGGCAGTTCGGATCCTTAATGGATTCAACATGGCGTGCGAAACTACAAAGGGAGAAATTACCCTACCAGTGAATATTGCCGGGACGGTTCGACCGACGAAGTTTTATGTCATTAAAGGAGAAATGAGGTATAATATTTTGTTAGGTAGACCTTAGGTACATGACATAAGGGCGGTACCCTCGACGTTGCACCAAATATTAAAATTCCCAACCCCGAAGGGGGTAAAGACGGTTCATGGGGAACAGCCGGCGGGAAGAAAAATGTTCGCGGTTGAAGAAGAAGCTCCCGTACCAAAGGAAGCATCATTGAAGGATGTTGACAAGTTAGTCAAAAGCAAAGACACTAAATAGCAACCACAGGACTCGGACACAATTAGCACAAAGAGAGAGGAAGGATCGACGAACTTTGAGGAAGAGGATTTTGGGGTTCCCAGATCGTTCATGCTGCCGGTTGATTCGGACGCAACCAAATCAACCGTGGAAGAATTAGAGCAAGTCGTCTTGTTCATATATCTACCGGATAGAAAGGTATACCTGGGCACGGGGTTAACCCCGGAGCTCAGGCGTAAATTAATTGAATTTCTTCAAGCTAACGCCGATTGTTTCTCATGGTCCCATTTAGATATGACAGGTATCCCACCGGAGATGATGACTCACAAACTAAGTTTGGATCAAAACTTCCCCCCGGTGAAGCAGAAAAGAAGACTGATGGCCGAAGTTAAGCATAAGCTTGTCAAAGAGAAGGTAACCAAGCTTTTAAAAATAGGTTCCATCCGGGAGGTCAAGTACCCAGATTGGTTAGCTAACGTAGTAGTTGTGCCTAAGAAAGGCAATAAATTCAGAATGTGTGTAGATTACAAAGATTTAAATAACAAATGCCCGAAGGATTATTTTCCTTTGCCTTACATTGATCGAATGATTGATGCGACGATAGGGCATGAAATGCTAAGTTTTCTTTATGCTTACTCCTATTACAACCAGATCCGGATGGAACTGGAGGACCAAGAGAAAACTTCTTTTGTAACTCGATATGGCACATATTGTTACAATGTAATGACATTCAGACTAAAAAAAGTTGGAGCAACTTATCAACGCCTAGTTAACCGGATGTTCGCAGAACAAATAGGAAAAACAATGGAAGTTTATATTGATGACATGCTAGTTAAGTCCCTGAAGACATAGGACCATTTGAAGCATTTGCAGGAAACTTTCGACATACTCCGCAAATATAACATGAAGCTGAATCTGAAAAAATATGCCTTCGGGGTAGGCTCGGGCAAGTTCTTGGGCTTCATGGTGTCAAACCGAGAAATAGAAATCAACCCGGACAAAATCAAAGCCATCAAAGATATCGAAGTAGTCGACAATGTAAAGGCGGTGCAAAGGTTAATCGTGAGGATTGCAGTTTTGAGCCGGTTTATCTCTCGATCTTCAGATAAAATTCATCGCTTATTTTCACTGTTGAAAAAGAAGAATGACTTCGTATGGACACCAGAGTGCCAACGAGCTTTAGAAGAACTGAAGCAATATTTGTTGATCCCACCTTTGTTGCACACACTGAAGGCGGATGAACAACTGTTTTTGTACCTGGCAGTGTCCGAAGTCGTGGTAAGTGGAGTTTTGGCTCGGGAAGAAAAAGGTATGCAATTCCTAATTACTACATTAGCAGAACTTTAGGGGCTGCAGAAACCCGATATCCACACTTAGAAAAATTAGCCCTGGCTTTGAGAAGCGCATCTAGAAAACTGAAACCTTACTTTCAGTGTCATCTTATATATGTAGTAACCACATATCCTTTGAAAAATGTCCTGCATAAGCCCGAATTATCTGGCAGGTTAGAAAAATAGGCAGTAGAAATTAGTGGTATTGATATAGAGTATAAACCCAGAACAGCCATAAAATCTAAAATATTAGCAGACTTGGTGGCAGATTTTACACCCACAATGGTCCCCGAGGTGGAAAAAGAACTATTGCTATCTTCGAGGAAAATTTCAGGGGTCTGGACCTTATACACAAACAATGCATCAAACGTGAAAGGGTCCGGATTAGGAATCATACTTAAAGCCCCCGCAGGTGATATGATTTAGCAATCGATACAGACTTTAAACTGACTAACAATGAAGCCGAATATGAGGCTATGACTGCAGGTTTAGAGCTGGCCAAAAGCTTGGAAGTCGAGGCCATAGAAGCAAAGTGTGACTCGCTTCTGGTCGTGAATCAAGTTAATGGCGTCTTCGAGGTAAAAGATAAGAGGATGCAGAGGTATCTAGACAAAATCCAGTGCTATTGCATCGATTTAAGGAATGGACCCTGCAGCGAACAAAATAATGAGGCAGATGCGTTGGCCAATTTGGGTTCGTCGGTAGGAGCGGAAGAATTCAACTCCGGGACAGTCGTTCAATTAATGAACTTCGCGGTAGAAAACGGTCGTCTTAGGAGGTAAATACAACGAGTCTGACTTGGGACTGGTGCAATAAGTACGTAGACTATCTTCGAGATGGGAAATTTCCCACGGACCCTATGGAGTCTAGTGCTCTTCGGACCAAAGTGGAAAGATTTTGCTTGATCAATGGCCAATTGTATCATCAGTCTTTCTACGGCCCTTTGGCTAGATGTTTGGGGACGAGAGAAATGGATTATGTGATGCGAGAAGTCCATGAGGGGACTTGCGGGAATCATTCGGGGGCAGAATCATTGGTCCGAAAGTTGATCAAGGCCGGATACTACTGGAATCGGATGGAAGAAGACACAAAGAATTTTGTCCGAAAGTGCGACGAATGTCAAAGGCACGCGCCGATGATACACCAATCGGGGGAATTAATGCACCCGATCCTATCTCCGTGGCCATTTATGAAATGAGGAATGGATATTTTTGGGCCCTTGCCTTGGGCCCCTGGTAAGGTACGATTTATTGTATTTATGATTGACTATTTTTCTAAGTGGGTTGAAGCGCAGGCCTTCGAAAAAGTCAGAGAAAAAGAAGTCATCAGCTTCATTTGGGATCACATTATCTATAGGTTCGGTAATCCCACCGAGAGAACGTGTGACAACGGCCAATAATTTATTGGCAATAAGGTCAGTAACTTCCTCAAAGGTTTAAAGATCAAGAAAATTTTATCAACCTCGTATCACCGGAGTGCGAATGGACAAGCGGAGTCGACAAACAAAATCATTATTCAGAACCTAAGGAAGCGGTTACAAGAATCAAAAGAGAAACTAGAAGGAAATTTTATCGGAGATACTCTGGGCTTACAGAACGACCTCAAGGTCGAGCACCGGGGAAACGCCTTTTTCTCTTATTTATGGAGCAGAGACTTTAATTCCTGTGGAAATCGGTGAGCTAAGCCTAAGATTTCAGTACGCGACAGACGAATCAAATGACGAATCCATGGCTGTGAAGCTTAATTTGACAGATGAGCTTCGTGAAACTACGTTTGTCCGTTTGGCAGCACAAAAGCAACGAATGGGAAGATATTACAATCAAAGAACGAATCTTCGATACTTCCAAGTTGGGGACTTAGTTCTATGAAAAGTTACCCTTCACACCAAAAATCCCAATGATGGGAAGTTGGGTCTGAATTGGGAAGGGTCGTACATAGTAACTGGCATAACCGATAAAGGCTTGTACCAATTAGAATCTGAAGATGGTCAGCAGCTGTAAACGAATTCGAACATGGAAAACTTGAAAATATACTATTGCTAAGGTATGGACAGCTAACCCTTTGTGAATTTCTTCTAAGTTATTCTATTCAATTGACCCTCACAGGTACGGATCAGATCAACAGTTGAAGATTAGAATTAGGTCTAAAAACACGTGTTGCACTCCATTTCCCTTAGCTCAGTTTTGTCCCGAAGTGGGTTTTCATTCAAGGTTTTTAATGAGGCAACAATGTACAACGTGTTACTTACATATCAAAGGCTGGCTAAGTGCTGGGGACTGGGGACTTCCCAGCATCGACTATTCGTGTTTGACTTCTCATACTTCAGACTCAAACACGAGGGGACTACCATACCCTCGACGAGTTCGAGCCAGTTCACCGAAGCCTCATTAAAATTCGAAGAAGCTTAAGGGCTGAATAAATTTTGACATTTTCTACTCTAGGATTTGTTGTAGGGGCGAAGCGATCAAAACGAATCATGCCCAGATAGTTTATTTGCTACGGCAAAAAAGCCCAAAGGAATCTTACATCAGTCGTTTGTATGAAACATATTGAAATAAGAAGATTTCTTAGAATGAAAGTCATGTCAATTATACTCTTGCATGGATATTTACTTAAACATCCTTGAGCAATTTATCTTTGAAGCCTACGAGCTACCCTTGATTGGGGGCTGTCGTCACAAAATAAACGAAACAAAACGAAGGCACTAAAGTCATAGTGAACTAAGCCTAATTTGCAAAGACTTCAAATAAGCTAAAAAGGTTAGAAGCAACTAAAACATATATGCCCGAAGTGATTTGAAGACATCCGAACTCACAAGCATAAAAGCAAGGTCCTTACATGTCTTAAAAAGACAATCACCGGCAAGAAAAGGCTCGGCGTAAAACGAACCTAGGACACTCAAGTTCTTTAAATTGGTTCGAGAATTCGTTGAGACAAAAACTATTTTAAGATCATCACAGTCACGTTCAGATCGCATTCGGATAAAATAAAAGGCCGATGTTATCCGACTCAAAGTTCGCTCGTTTAAATCTAAGCATTAGAAGCAGGAAGAAAGTAACGACGAAATGAAGTCAAAATAAAGCTTTCATATATACAAAAGGCTGAAGGTGCCTTGGTAAAGTTACACAAAAAGAAAAAAAAGGCTTCCTAAAAAGTCTATCTATTCCTCCAAAGAGGAATCAGAACCTTCGGAGCCAAAACCCTCGGGATCATTTGTTACACCTCAAAATTTTTTTGCGTCTTTTGCGTGTGAGTGAAATAACGTAAGCTCGAAGAGGTCATGGAACCCTTATAAGTTTAGGGAATACTTAACAAGTGTTTAGAAAGTGTCTAAAGGTTTCGAGATCAAGAGAATCGAAGAAATTAAGTTTGTCGAAATTTTTGAAAATTTGGCAGAATTTTGAACGGAAAATTTTGGTCCAACTTGAGGAACGAATATCTCCTAATATACTAGAAGTTTTGAAGTGAAACAAAAGCCTAAATTGAAGTTCATGAAGTCTAGTTTCCAATGCAACAAACCGTTCATCGATATCACATCGGAGTAGAAAGTTATGGACGTTTCAAAATTGGCTATCAGAAGCTCTTCGCGAACGCAAGCCAAGGCCTCGCGATCGCGAAAAGCAAAATCAGAGTCAGTGGAGCCAACTTTAAAGGGGTATAAATACCCCCCATCCACCCCATTTTTTCATTATTCTACTCTTCCAAGAGTTCTAGAAACCTCTCAACACATCCCCTAAGCACTTATAGCCCTATTGATCAAGAATTCAGCAAGAGTACACTAAACTAGTCCGTGGAAAGTGATTGTTCTTACTTCTACGTGATGTTGTGGTGAGTTTGGTTTTGAATCAAGTTGTGTGAGTTGAAGCTATTCAAGTATAAGATTTGCAAGTTTGGGAGGATAAGCATTAAGTAGTTAAGGAGACGACAATGTATGTTAAGGCTATCCCTTTCTTTCTTAAGGCATGATCCATTGTTATGAACTTTTACAAATGATGTCCATAATGATTCCTCTCATAAAAATGTTAGAAGCTTACATTCTTGATGTTCTTACGATATTATTGATGTTGGTCTCACCTTATGATTATTGTTCCTTCAAGGTGAGATATGTCAATGATGTTAGCTCCATAATGGAAATCGGAGGTTTACCGACCTTACGTCACTCTGATGAATTTAGAAATGTGTTCTTAAGGAATGCTTTGTAGGACATGAATTGTAAGCTAGTAGAAGATCCCTAATGAATTATTTAATGCTAGAAGAGAGGTTTATGAGGTATCTCAGGATTTGTTTGAGGTTTAGTTAATCGGGAAGAAGTCCTGATGGCTCAGAAATATGCTTATAAGTCTTATGTGATCATGTAGGCATTAACGGATAAGTGATGACCATGAGAAGAGCTTAGAAGCTAATAGGTAAAGAATGAGTACTAGAAATATATAAAGAGTACCTAGAAGTATACAAAGCGTACCTATAGGGTATGTTTGGATCGGGCTGCATATTCAGCAGTACATGCATTCATATTTACCACTGGTCTACAGCCAGTTGGGCAGTTATTACCACCGAGCTACAGCCAGTTAGGAAGATATGTATTTACCATCATGCTACGGCTGGTTGGGCAGTTATTACCACCAAGCTACGGCCGGTTGGGAAGATATGTATTTACCACTATGCTACGGTACAGTTGGCGGTTATTACTGCAGGTCTTCTGACCGGTCGGGCGAGTTACGCGCTAATCGATTGGGCGAGTTAGCATCAGGACGATAAGTAAGTTAGAGAAACAGGACTGTATTGTACATAGATTTAGTTAAATATATGAGAGTATAGAGAGATATGCATACTAGATTCCCATTGGTAAGTCAGAAGTGACAGATTGATTCTTATCCTTCTCCTTTGCAGTATATGTTTATTATGTTACATTTCCCGCCTTACATACTCGGTACGTATTAAGTGCGATGTCCACTTTTGTTTGTTTGGGGGTATTTGCGATCATGCCGCCAGTAGACAAATGAGGCGAGGACCTCCATAGTAGGCTGCCTCCAGGTACCAGTTTTGATTGGTGAGCTCCACTTCTTCCTGGAGCATTGCCGAGTCTGGGGTTGTATATGTATTTTTGCGTTATGGGTATGCTGGGGGCCCTGTCCCGACTTATGTACTTTGGTCGTGTTCGTAGAGGCTTTGCAGATAGTTCATGTATACAGCTTAGTCATGCTTTGTCAGTTGTTATGTTGGCATCGTGGGCCCATTGTCCATATACATATGCATGATATTATATTCATAATTGGCCATCTTGGCCTTATTTTGCCATTGGAGACATAGATGATGCGAGTTAAAGTTTGGTTCAGTAGGGTGCCGGGTGCCGGGTGCCAATCATGCCTCACCGAGGTTGGGGTGTGAAATCATCCTCCGAGTTATCTCCAAGGAGCTCCTTAAGCGCATCGTCCTCAATCGACCTCGCCTCGCTTGGTTTTGGCGACCCATTAACAAAGCCGAGGGCGAGCTTCCCGGAGCGAGCCTCCGAGAATTCCATTCGACATGGTCGAACTTTAGCACAGATCGGGTTGTGGCCACATCGACATCAGCACGAGCTTGATCCCGTTCAGCCAAGGCTTGCTGAAGCTAGACCATCAACTCGGAATTGCTTTGGCTCGGGGGTCTCGAGGCATTGGTAGAAGTTTCGAAATGACTTTGAGTTCTCGTTGTGTAGGTGCGATTTCGGCTTTCTCTTGATCCACCCTTAGAATTTCTTTCTCAGAAGCTTTTTCAGTTTTGACTCGGGCAAGTCTTTCCCCAGTGTTGGTGGCCTCGGTCTTTAGAGACTCAATCTCTTTTTCATCCCAGCCAATTATGTGCTTGTTCCTCGATTCTTAGCGAAGGCGATCGCTTCTTGTAAGCGAGCACGAAGCTCGCCTCGAGGACTTGATTCTTCTGTTCGCTCGAGGTCTTTCTTTGCTTGGATGCTCTCTTTTTTAGTGTCTTCGAGCTCGGCGCTAAGGAATAAAGGATCCCCGTTCTACTACAGTTGTTCCTCTTTCTGATGTTTCCCGGCCTTGGGTATCTAGCTAACTCTACAGATCGTCTACGTCTCTCATGGCCCGAATGAAACCTTCATTCGCAAGTACGGTGGACTGCAGAAGGAGAAAAGTTAAAGTTAGCAGACCGAAAAAAAAAACCTACCCGAAGTAGACAAAACTCTTGAAAAGATAGGATGCTCACCCCATTAGCAGCATGCATGCTCTCATTAAAGAGGCATTGCCAGGACACCCTTGCCATTTTTTCCTTGTAAGACTCCAACACAAGAGGTCGGAGGTAGCTGGCCATCCCGACAGGCCTGGACAAAAAGCTAGTGTCCTCAGGGACGGTGATGGTAGCTGACCTCATCTTGTTCGGATCAGCGCTGGGAGCAGGAAAGACTTCCACAAGATTCGACCTTGAACCATCAGGGTTTCACTCAGGGAACCGGGAAGGCCTCCTTGGCCTTTGAGGAATAGCAAGGTGGCCAAATTCGGAGTCCTCCGCCATCCCACGGCGAGAGTAACTACGGCTGCCTTCGGGGAGCGTCTGCTTCGGAAATACACTGCTCAAAGGCAGGGCGAGGTGAAGGGGTGGTTCGGTTCGTACCCCGCACCAACTTGGGGCTCCTCTTCCGAAGATGACTCATCCTCGACGATAACAGTCTCTGTCTCTGGCATAACGACCCTTAACGGAGCAGGATATTGGAAAGCTTCGGCGATGGGGACTGAAAGGCCCTCGGAGGTGGCAAGTGCAGAAGGTTCAGTCAAACTGGCCATGCCTCTCTCCTCCAAAACACCGCCGAGAGATGGTTCCACCTCGACGGCAGCAGTAGTGGTGGCACTAGGCCTGACTTCAGCAAGCACAATATCGTCATCCAGCAAGTCTTTCAGACCCCGAACTTATGAAGGACCGTCTTCAGCTTTTGAACTTTTCTATCTTTTATAGCCCACCGAAGACGACTTTGAGGGCCTGGTAGACTTAGAGGCGCTCCTTTTCTTCTTTGCCGCTTTGACAATGACCTGCGCTGAGTCCGACGGATCAAATACTGAACCTGGCACAGCGGGACCAATTGTTCGTTCTGGCTTCGGGATTGATGAACCCTTCGATAAACCTGAAAAGGGCAATGTCAAGTTAGAAGATGAAGAAAACGAAGGAAAAACATAAATCGAGGCGGGGAAACGGCACAAACCATGATTCTTAGCCATCCATCTCTTGTCGAATAGCTCTTTCCAGGTATGCAACTGATGGGGATATTGACTTATGATGCTCTCAATCCAGTTTAAGAAATTTTCTATCTCGTCCGGAACCCATCTGGCGGCTGAAATAAAGGAGAGTTAGATGTGAAATCGAAAGCATATGAAGAGGGTAAAAAGATTCTACGATACTTACATTTATCGTTTCGTCACTCGGGGAATGGCATATACCTCTCCGGGACAATCTTCTCGATTTTGGCCGCAACAAAGCGCTCCAACCACCTCGGTCCCTGTTCTCGTCAACACTGGAAATAATGGGGTATTTCCCGCTCTTATTGAACTTTACAACCGCGCCACGGAAGATCCGCAGGCTATAAATCCGGATAAAATGGTGCAGGGTAAAGGGAACTTTGACATTGTCCGCTAAATAGCGGAGGCAGGTTACAGTCCGCCAGACGGACGGACCAATTTGTGTAAGAGAAAAATTGTACGTCTTGCACATATCAAGAATAACCTCGTCAATCGGAGGGTCGAGGCTGAACGTGAAGGGATAGGTGTACACCTTCGAATACCCTTCCTTGAAATAGGTGATATTCTCACCTTCTCCCATGACTACGATCTCAGAAGGCCGGGTTGTCCAGCCGCAATCCTTGCGAACTCGGGTGAGGTCCTTCTCTTTGATCGAAGAGGGATATCGTCGGACATCGTAGCCCCTGTCTGACTAATTCGCCGACTTCTTCGGGGGCGCTTCGACCACAAACTCAGTGTCGAAATGAAAGTTCGAAGGTAGAATGTCATGAGCCCGGGGTTCGTAATATTCAGATTGGTCCTAGCCACACAGGCTGAGTACCGCACGTCGGCCGCCTGGAGGAGGAACGTGCGAGGTAGGCTTCTAGAAGAAGATTGGGAGTTCGTTGTCATTTTTGAAGATTTGAAGATAATGTATGAAGATTTGAAGGCTTTTGACGAAGATTTGAAGATTCCGATAGGGGGTTTAGACAGTTCAGATGAAGGGTAAAAGCGAGGCAAGAGTGGAGAACGAGGAGTAAATAATCAAGCTGTAAATAGTGAAAATGAAGGTAAACAGACTTTTATAGGGGGAAAGTAATTATGGTGAAAACGCATCAATCAGAGAACCAAAGAGACGTCCAATCAGGAAGTTACACGTGTCCGAAATCAGTCGGACGTGATATGAAAAGACGTTTTGTTTTCCCGCCTATTTCGAAACTTACAAGAAAAGATACCGAGGTTATCATTCCACTTCCCATCACTCCGATAGACTTTGATTCGGAAAGTGTGGGGACTACCTGTATACGGTAAAAACTGCTATGATGAAATTCAGTCAGTCCGGTGAAAGGTTGGGGTAAATTGGGAACATGGATGTCTAGTTGGAACACCGGTCCGGGTTCGATGATACGGAGTCAGCAAGGTCCGAGATGAGGTCGGTCAGGGCCGGAAGATGGCCCGATTAGCCTCAACACGAGAAATCGTGACAAGCGGAATTTCTCGCCACCGAGATCCCGCCGTCCGTTATGCTACGGCGAGGAGAGGCCTTGATTAGCGTCACACGAGAAATCATGACAGGTATTTCTCGTTACCAAATCCCGCCGTCACGTACGTTCGGATTTGTTGGCGTCGCAAATTCAGATAAATACATTTTCACCTTTTTACCTTATTGAGGGGAACATTAGGGTTTTGCCTTGTAATATAAATAGGGGTAAGGCCTCATTAGTAAGAGGATTCTAATTTTTTGGCACACAAACTCTGTAACACTCATTGTTCAAAGTTATAAGCTATACACTTATTCAGTCTGGTCAAGAGGCAAGAGAGCATGGCATCGGACCAATTTCCCAACGCAATTATTCACAATACAAGCTATCATTCTCTCTGTTTATTATATTCGATTGATTGTTATTCCTTGTTTCATTACGTTAACAACTAATCAAATCACGTATCCTTTAAACCGCGTACAAATTCAACTGTTACCTTTTTAGGGGTAAACAGCCCAACCCTCTCAAAAGGATAGTGTTTCACTTGTCATTAGAGCAGACATACATATTCCGCATACGACGCTTGACCGCAACCAAATATGTAAGTTGAGAATACAAATTGTAAAATACAAGTGGTTCATTTATTCATATTTAAACTTAATGTGACTATTAGGGATATCCAAGCTTTCGTTCAAAAGAAATTATGCAACCACCTTCTATGAATAGCAAGTTGCAACTTAGCCTCCAATTTAGGGAGGATGTATAGTCGATTTTGTTTGATAAAGATTATCAATAACTAGTGACGGAGACAAAATTTGTATTAAGGGGATTCAAAATATAAGAGACAAAACATATGAAGAAGTCAAGGTGATTCTATATGAACTCTATAATTCTATATCAACTAGATATATATATAAAAGTAATTTTAACTTTATATATATAATGTAATTTTTCAGCGAAAGAGATTCGATGAACCCTTGCGGTACACTAACTCCGCTCATGCCAATAATTATCTAATTAATATTAATACTATTGATAGATGATGGACCTTCCACATTTAATTATGTGGTCAATAGTTCTAGAGGAATTCAAGTTCAACACACTAGAGGGTTCAGCATAAGATAATATATAATATTTAGTTTCATGACCATTGATGTCAGGCTGTCAGCAATTCATTAATTGTTCTAATGAAGAGGAGCACAAATATCTAATTTCTGTTTTCACTAAGTGGATAGTAACCTATGCCTATAAATATAGTTTCCGTTCTTGTTCATCCAAGCTTTTAGTTTTAGTCTTATATCTATTCTACAATCTATTATAGCCATAAAAAATGAAGTTGCAGGTGCTCTACTCGCTCACCGTTTTTCTGGTGAGTGGTACTTTTATATGGTTTTTGTCCTATCTTTCACAATTTATTTCATTTTCCTCATCGTTTCATTCTGAAAAGTTTAAAGTCGAGCACTTTTAAAAGAGTACTATATATGAGCATATAAAATATCACAATTTATATGCTCATAGACAATACTACTCTTTGAAAAATGGACGTATTCGAAAATGGAAAAGCTTGTTATTGTTTAATCATGGACGATACTGATAAAAAAAAATTGTTTATTGTTTTATATATGTAGCTTGCTTTTATAGCAAGTACTCATGCAGCTATATCTCCGAAGGTTTATTGGAAAATAAAATTGCCTAACACTCAAATTCCCAAAGTGATCAAAGATTTCCTTCCCCAAGCAGGTTAGTCTTAATTCATCTCAATGGATTTTGTTTTAGAGAGTTAATTTCAATGTATATCACAACATCTAAAAATTATATTGGATAAAATGTTGTAATTTTACTGTTGCAATATTAAAATTTTGCAATTTTATTATCATAGTGGGTAAAGTTCAGTTATTTTTATGTTACAAAAGATATAAGACGTTCTTTCAGGGACATCCGATAAAATTGGGACAAGAGATATGCGACTTTATTATTATAATGAACAAATTTCAGTTACTTTATCAAAAGTAGATTCATTAATTACTTTATCATTACAATGAAAAAAGTTAGCTAATTAATCATTGTTTACATGTTGAGTGAGAGAAAGCACAACATCTGTAACTTCCATTATTTGCGTGGTTTGACTTGTCTTCCAAATATGTATTAATGCATTTCTGACTTAATTATATTTATGTCAATTAGGTGTGTTTAAGCTACTTCCAGTATGGTCAAAAGTTTCTTAGACAAACTTCAAACTTCAACTGTCATACGTATTTAATTTTTTACAATTTTATGTTTAAAACAGAATAGCTTTATACCTGGATTATTACTCTATTGCACTTTTTTATCTCTATATTATCCAACTTTACATATTTATTCATGAGAGTTTGTAATCCAATTTGAAACAACCGAAAGTAACTACTCATATGACCGGTACACATATTGTTTCCAAGTTGTTTTTGGCTAGATGAATGCCCATTTTGTTAGCTATCAAATTCTTTTTTCTTGAACACAAACAATCATTGGAGACACTTAATTTGGTCATTAATATTCAACCATTTGAAGAAAATTGATTGTTGTGTTACTACAGAGGATGAGACTCGCACAAAGAAGAAAGTATACTACGGTTTACACCAACATGGAGCCTGGATTTTCCATGCTGCTACTGATGAAGAGATTCGGGAGATAACAAATGAAAGCCCTACCCAGAGCGATCATCAAGATAATTTTCTTTACAAACCTTATTTCTTTGAAAAGGAATTGGAGAAAGGAAAAGTCATCAACTTTCCCTCTCTGAAAAATAAAAACGAAGCACCATTTTGGCCTCGCGAATTTGTGGAATCAATTCCCTTCTCGCCGGAAAAAATCCCTCAAATTCTAAACCATTTTTCTATAGATAGCAACTCAAAGGATGCTAAAACAATCGAGGAAACAGTCAAAGTTTGTGAAGAGCCAGCGATGAAAGGAGAGAAGAGAAAATGTGCAACTTCTTTAGAGTCTATGGTAGATTTCGGCATATTCATGCTTGGAACAAACAATATTCGGGTAGTTACAACAGAGGTACAAGGGGAAAATCAAATGGTGCAAAAATACACCATTAAAGAAGTTGAACTGATAGCTGATGGGACTAACATGATATGCCACAAACTTAATTACGCATATGCAGTGCATTTTTGCCATGGCGGACCAGGTACAAAGACATATGTGGTATCTATGATTGGTGCTGATGGAACAAAGGTTAAAGCAGTATCAATATGCCACGAAGATACATCTCTTTGGAATCCCAAAGGATTGCCTTTTGTAGTGCTTAAGGCTATGCCCGGAGATCCCTCTATTTGTCATTTTCTTCAAGATGATCAAATCGTTTTTCTCCCTTAATTTGAAAAAGCCTAATAAGGGTATGTGTTAGTCTGGTGTTTACATCAAACCAACAATTTAAATTTAGCAGTTTAGAAACTAAAGTTGAAGCGTTAAACGTGTGTATGAATTAAAAGACATGTCTCGCATTCATAAGTTTAGTATCGAGTACAGTGAGTGCACATAAATATGTACCTGGATTGCCCTTAAAGGATACTCCTGTTATACCCTTTCTGGTACTTGTTTTTTTTCTGTAATGTTTTATCATAATAAATGGAAATGATTTCTGGCTTCAAGGTATTTTTTGTTTTGTATCCCATATGAGTCCATTTGATCAATAGCCTTGTGAACATTTTTTAAGGTAAAGCCGCGATCGAGCATGATGCAAAAGTTCGATGTTATCCCAATTCTAAATATTCACATTAATGTTATTAAATCATATGTTTCACTTTTAAATCTGTGTCGCAGAATCATAAGTCCTCGTTTAAACATAATTTAATATCATGATTTGAAATCGGTGATTTGAAACAAGTTGATTTGAAGTTGAAGTTTTGTTTGGACATGTAATTTGAATTTTTTTAGTTGTATTTTTCCTCATAAATATGAAAACCCCACAAATTTTCAAAACTATCAAAACTTTTCTTAATTCTTATACAATCTTACCAGATAAGCACCATAGTTCATAACAAAGTTGATACGCTACTAGAAGGCATTTCTAAAATATATAACATCTAGTCATCAAACTTTAGTTCGATAAAAAAGAAAATTGAACATGAATCGTAGTGCTACTACTCTTTTATAATCCTCCCACGTTGTATTGACAATCTCTTGATGTCGAGCATGCATTTCTAATCAGATGACCGAGAAAACGAACCAACATTGTTACTTTGAGTCAAATTTTACATTTAAAAAATATATTAACCAACTTATGAATCTTTTTTATAGAATATAAACTTATGGGTCTAAGTCTTACATTTTTAAAAATTTGAAATCGTGATTTGGAATCCCAAATCCTACTTTTTGAATAATTTGAGATTTGAAATCATGATATGAATTGTTGAAATTGAAATTTTGTGCAAATTTCATAAACAAAGGGTGAATTGAAATCATGATTCCAAATCGCAAGTCCCGTTTGGACATGATTTCAAATCATGATTTGAAATCACGTTGATTTGAAGTTGAAATTTTGCTCGGACATGCAATTTGAATTTTTTAAGTTGTATTCTTTTCATAAACATGAAAACCCCACAATTTTTTAAAGCTATCAAAACTTCCCCAACTCTTACACAGTCTTACCAAATGAGCAAATCATAATTCATAAATAAGAAATTGGAATATCTTAAGGCGCTACATTAATAAGTTACATCTCCATATTCCTTTCATAAATAAATGCTCACGATTACATTTTATTACAAACTTTTACATACCCATAATTATATAAAGATCCACTTTCTAAAAATCAACAATAATAGTAGCTAGCTATTCTTTCAAATAATCAATGCACGTGGAACGTCCAATCTCCATGTCGAGCAGGAGTCTTGTTTTACAAAAAGGAATAATTACACTGTATATTAATTAGGGTAACAATGCTATCAAAATAGACTCACCTTTTTTAATCTTACAAAAATGACTCACTCCCTCTTCCTCCTTCTCTCTCTCGCTCCCTCTCTGCCTCTTCTCTCTCGATCACCGAAAATTTCACACAAAACTGGCAGTGGTGAGTGAGGTGGTGTGGCTGGCAGGGGCGGATTTAGTGTGCTATATGGGGATTCTCGGGAACCCCCATACATTTGCGCGGTTTATGTATTTGTATTGAAAAATCTAGTATATATATAACAAATACGAATTGGGAACCCATTAACAAAGTGTGATATTAGTTCAGTGGTAGAAAAATAACTTTTTAAGCTTTGTTCCTCTTGATTAAGGGTTCGAATCCCCTTGGTCACCATGTATGAATTTTTTTATTTTTTAACTTGAGATGGGTGGGAACCCTCAAATTTCAAATCCTAGATCCGCCACTAGTGGCCGGTGATTTTCGCCGGAGCTTCAGCGTGATCTCATCGAGGAAGAGATAGAGATGAACAGAGAGGGAGAAAGACTGCTCGTCGGACGTCGTTGGAGTTCGTCGGAGAACAAAACTCCGACGATACTGGTGATTGCTGCTACCCCGTCGTTAATGGTGTTGGAGTTAGTTTATGTATAATAGTGTGATTGCTGCTACTCCGTCGTTAATGGTGTTGGAGTTAGTTTATGTATAATAGTGTATAAGAGGCGCATATACACCAATATACACACATCTTATACACTATTATACATTTTTATACACCTACATATATAACTAGGTAGGAAAAGTACTTGCTTGACCTTCAGAGGCTTCAGGGTCCACAGTTCCTCTTCTTGGATCTCTATGCTGCTTTTCTTACTCAGCTTCGAGTCCTCTGAAGTCTCCGAAATAAGGAGCTAAGTTGGAAGAGTATCGACGTTTTTTCAGAAAAGCTCGTGCGTGTATATAATTGGTATATATATGTCTTGTATAAAAGTGCAATTCTTATTCAAAACCAATCCAAATCTATATTTATACTCACTTATATAATATTGTATAATTATGCATAAATATGTATAAATGTGTATAAGTTCATTTTTTCATGCGCAATATTATATAATGATATCTTTTAGTGTATATACATGCACATTATACAGTTTCATACACCTATATACATAATGTACCTATCTTTTGTTTATAAATGTATAAGATTGTATAAAAGTATTTTGGGGCTAAATATTTGCAATGTAAGCTTTGAGCTATATTTTTGCAATGTAAGTCAACGAATTGTACATTTCTGAAATTTTCCCTTTACAAAATATAATATGATGAGTCTTTTTTTACAAAATATAAACTTATGGATCACGTTTTATATTTAAGAAATTTTAAAAATCATGATATGAAATCCCAAATCCTACTTTTGGAGAATATAGAATTTGAAATCATAATATGAAATTAAAATGAAATTTTGTGCTAATTCTATAAGCAAATACTGATTTGAAATCAAAATATGAAACCATGATTTCAAATAAAATGGCCAAACGCATAACAAGTGTCAGCGTACCAGTAGGAATCTAATAGCTCAATTGGTTAGCTATCTGAACTCTCACCTTATTGGTGAGGGTTCGAATCCCCACATTGTAATCCCCTTTCCCATTTCCCCTTCCCCTACCCCCTATGTAATAAAAAAATAATTTTTTTTAAACAAAAAAAGTGCCAGCGTACCACTTCTCTCTCTAACACTATTTCGGTTATTTGTCCGAATTATTGAGTATAGCTTTCAAATATCATACAATATATATATATATATCTGTGTGTGTGTGTGTTTGCGTGTGTGTGTTACGTTGTTCAAATAAGAAAAATAATTAAGATAACGTAATTGAAAATAAGAAAATGATTTAGACAACGTAATTGAAATCTCAATTAATTTTAAAGTACTCAATATTAACTTTCTACATTTTAGTATAAAAAAATTATTGATTCCAAATCCCAAATATTAGAAGAAATAATGTGAAAGGTATTAAAGTTATATTACATGACTAAAATATAAAAAAATTATTTATTGTAAAATTTTGATTGATTTCAGAGTCCTAATATTATCACTTCCTACGTAATTCAAATAAGATTAATAGCCCAAGATCCAATTAATCTCATCTTTTATAGATATAAAACAAATACTTAAATTACAATTTTATCCAATATAAAATCTATTTTTAAAAGGTAAAAAAATCTCAACATTTCATGGCCTAATAAAGCTCAGTAACAAAAGTCCACAGACCACCCAATCGACACAAACTAGTAAAATTTCCTTCTTCAGGACTCCATAACAACAGCAATGATTGTTCTTAAACTATTAGGAGTACAAATTGCGGCAGTTAAGAAATTACATCCTTCCAAATAATAATTAGTTAATCCTTGGGCAGACCAAGAAGTTATAAAGGATGTACCTGTGATTACAATTCCATACAGCGAAATGCGCATAAGGAAAGAGCAATAGATTGGACCAGCCTACACAAACAAAACACTACCTATGTAACAACTAACAAGTCATCCAAAATATTAAATAAATCATTTTCGCGTCGCTTCGTGTTTTAATAATAGCATACCGATGTATATAAACAGATATAGCTACTAAGTGATGAGATAAACAACAGATTTATTTTTGTACTAAACACATTTCTAACTAACGACAAATGCATCAAAATCGCTGACGCTGCTAATGGTAAAACAGAAGACCCAAAAGTCCCACCACTGAAGGTTACGGATTTTTCGAAGAAGCCTAGAAAGTAGAAAAACTTTAAGAGAGTACACCAAATAAACCAACAGCAAAGTTATTAAGACTTGGTTAAAAAAAAAAAAAATTTAAAAAAAAAAACACCAAGTTCGAATATGCAAGTAAAATCTGCATTAGGAGATGGTTGAAGCATTTGAAGAGACATATACTGATGAAGAACAAGAATGGATATCACAAAGGATAATTTGAGGTTCGAAACCAGAACCCTTTTTGTCCGAGCACTCTACGATGAAGCCATTAGGCCCAGTACAATCTGCTCCCCTGCATTATATTGAGACTCATTCACGAGTGCTAAAAATGGGACATGGTAGGTAAAGGTAGATCAGCACGCAACTAGTGATGCATGTACCGTTCAAGTCATGCAAACTGCTTAGAATTTTGGTTTCATCTCTGAAGGCAAGCAACTCTCAACACGCTGCTAATTGCTATGTCAATGCATCAATTAATACAAATATAGAAGTTGGCAGAAATTTAGTAGATATAAGATTATGCAACTTTTGTCATTTCCATTCTTTTTCTTTTCACTTAGCAGACCTCAAATCATAATTTGAGCCTCTCAGCACCAGGTTTTATCTTTTTTAATATCGACCTAGCTTGCATCTTACTCAACTAATTACCACTACAGCCCACAAACACCAGGGCCGGGTAATCCTGTACCCCAAGATTTAGAGCATATGAGCTCACAATAAATGTGGTAGCTAGCAGTTGAAACTGGCTTTTAGATTGTTACTCATTTCCCTCAACCACTTATATCACCCTTGTGGTCTTAGAGCCTGTTTGGGTGGGCTTAAAAAAAGCAGCTTATAAGCTGGAAACAGCTTATAAGCCAAAAAAAAAAAAAAAATGGGGTAGCCCAGCTTATTTTTTTTGGCTTATAAGCTAAGCCAAACGGGCCCAATTAATTTTTTGGGCTTATTTTAAGCACAAAATGGCTTTAAGCTGGCCAGCCAAACACTCAAAAAGCTAAAAACAGCTTATAAGCAACTTATAAGCCAATCCAAACGGGCTCTTACTTTAATGCTTTCCGCAGTAACCACGGGGAGGTCGTCATTTTTAAAGAAACAGAGCTGCACGAATCAGCTATCTTACTTCTAATATTCCACTTCAAGCAAATAATTAAGAATGGCACAAACACAAAACCAGCGAATTCCACAAGCCTGATCTGCACGTGCTCCATAAATGTATCGTACTTCTGACATCTTAATCTCTTGCGAAGAAAAAACCACAGAAATGAAGTAATCGAGAGCTCAGAGATAACACGCTCAATGTGATGTCTACAGTTTTTAACTCACTTTAGCAGTGTACTAAAATTGAATCCACATGCAGTTAGAATTACAAGAATGCAAAAAAGAATTACTTACAACCAATAACAAACCTCAGTTATCGGTTTATCTAATAAATATCCTACGTATGCATCAACCAAAAAGAGAGTAAATAGAAGATGCAAGACTGGACCACTTAGATTGAATTGGAAAATCACCTGCCATTTCATGGAAACGATGAACACAATCTCACCTAACGTAAGACTCGAAAAAGAGAGGTAAGAACAAAACTGGACCATCACAGCCGAAAAATCTTCACCTAACTCACAGACAACATCTATCAATCACATCTGAAACTAATCATGTAAAGGAGACAGACACCATGTAAAAGATCTACTCCCATTATAGCAAACAAAAAGGTATAGAGATATAATCTGGAACAACCTCTACTGCAGCAAACATGAACTTTGAAAAGATGGTATATGTAATAGAAGATGAGAACATCCATGCCCATTCCTATATTAGTAGCTAAATGACCAGGTTTAATGCAGTGGAGTAATTAATATCATTGCAACAGAGAGCATAAACTCTAAAATTTCCAGTCCATAATAGAGATGCAATAATTGTTAGCTTTACTGGACTAAAGAACCCACCATGATGCATACCACATCAGCAGAATGGATCTCGAACTGGAAACTGTTCATATTAATCAAAAGAAGAAGAGTGGAGGAACAGAGAGAGCAGCACCAAAAGCTCCAAAGGCTCACATCATGGTACCAAATTTTCCTGCACTTCGAAACAGATGGTGATCTTAACCTAGATTTATAACTTCCCACCACAAAGCAACCAAAAAAGAATTAAAAAAAGGAGATAACACATAAGTATCCCCCTAAAACGCGTCCCTGATTTCCAATTACACACTTTTAGTTTGAGGGGGGTCTTAGTAGCCCCTGAACTAGTTCGACACCTTGCACTTTTTGTGTTTGCACAAAATTAGGAGCGCAGGAGAAGCCCCAAGATTATGTATTCTACCATTTCTTTCATTAATCTTTTTAGCTCTTTTTCCTTTCCTTCTTTTACTTTTCGTTCTTTTTCTTTTCTTTGTTACTATTTCTTCACTTTTCATCTTCTCCCTACCACATCCTCCACCACTCCTCCCTTTTCTTCCTTACTCTTTTTTTTTTATTATTATTTCTCTTTCTTCGTGTTTTGCTAAATCAAAACGACCTCCTCCGCCACTTCCACCACCTCCTTTTTTCCTCTCATTTTCTTTTCTTGTTCTCTTTCTTCCCTTTTGACGGTTCAGTTTCTTTGGCAAGGACCACTCTCCGACGATTTTGATTTTCAGATTTTGTGCAAAGGTTATTTGGTGGCCCAATTATAGTTGTTTTTATAGTGGGGGTTTGGTGGTGGCTGATTTGAGAAGAAGATGAGGGTGATTTAGTGGTAGTTTGTATTTTCAGATATTGTGAAGTTGTGGTTTGGTTTGAGGAGAAGATGCGGCGAAGATGGTGGAATAAAAATTGAAAAGAATAATAAGAACAGTACTAGGACAGAAAAGAAAAATTATGTGGCAAAACATGATTGGTATGTGACAAACACTGCCTTTGTTAAAACTGCAGTTGGTCGCAAAAGGTGGTATTAAAACCACTTCGAACTAGTTCAGTAGGGTACTAGGAACTTCGCAAACTTAAACTGTGTAATTGGAAAAAGTAGGATAAGTTTGAAGGGGTCCGTATGTATTAACCCAAAGAAAGGTGGATTTCCATATATCAAAGTGTTACCACCGACCCAAACCCATTTCTCATTATTTGTCAGCTAAACAAACACGCAATTGATTAACAAGGAAAATACTATGTGTGATTATGGATCATACAGAAAAAATAATAGGCTTCCAAGCTGGGGCATATCTAGCAAGTACACTAAGGGGTTGTTACCATGCAAGGATTATTAAAACAAAGATCAATAATGTGATCATAACGCGGGGATTAGTAATGTCAGATGATTTTAATGCATAGATTGTATAATTGCAAGATTTATCTCTTGTTGAATGTTTAGCTTGATATATTACATATTAGTATACAATGTCTAACTTAAAATATTTGTTTGGTTTTTAGACAAAATAAAAGATTTTTACTATTATGAGGTGTTTGGTCATTTTAGCATTACTAATACATGCATTCTTATTCCACATTCTATCTAGCATAAAATAATACCTAGATTCTCACATAACTTATGCAGGTATTGTTTATGAGTAAAACAAAAAGGATCAACCAATCATCGTATTAATTAGTGTTGATCTCTATGTGGAGATTAAATCTCCTGGATTTCCAAATAAACATTATATAAACTTGGTTGATTTCTATGTGGAAATTATATCTCCTAGAAACCAAACGAAACGGCCCCCAAGGCTACATAAATTGTTGTCAACAATTGAAAAGAAAAAGCCAAACCTCAAAATTCTCTATATTGGGAGCTATGAGTTTCCATCTTCAAGCTTGAACAGGGACATTCATCCATTTAGTACAACAGAATTCTATAGGACCAACCATCAGGGCCTAATATTGATGGTAATACACCTTTTTTTCACCATCAGAAAAAGGAAAAAAGAATTTCTACTAAGCCAACCAAGCGCTCTATTCTTTGACGCTTCAAAGTAAAACTCTTAACACTTTATTCAAACTTGGAGAAACCTGATGATATGATATAAAAGCTTAGGTGGCTCTCTAGATACACCAGATTCATCAGTACTGTAAAATGGCCTATAACCACATCATATTTCCATTACAGAGCAACCATGAGAATACATTGAGCCAAAGGCGATCCCACAAGACAATATAGTAGACAAAGTCACTCATAATGCATCACAATGATGAGGCAAATCTCTTCAAGATAATACATCATAGCAATTTGCAAATACTGTTCATAATTGAAACCAAATGCTACTCTTCTTCTCTTGAAAGACTGAAATATCTCGATGACTATCACTGCTCCATTGACGAATTTTACAAGAGTCTAGCTTAAGAGAATCTTTTCCTTAACAGTAGTGCTGAATTTTTGAACCTACATACAAAATCCCACAAATGCCATCAAGGTAATATCCCCAATATCATTATTTTAAAAGACTCTGCAAATTTGCCTCTCTATGTATGTGAATGTTGACCACTAAGTAACACCCATATATGAATCTGTCACAACGAAGGTCTCAACACATGTAACTATTCTCACAAAAACAAACGCTTGTAGGAAAGTTGACTTATCTTAATAGTTATATCCACTTCCCCATAATGCTGCTTCTATCTAGAGCAGAAGAAGCTCGTAACTAGTCAAGCTCCCTCTAACAGACATAGTAACGTGTCCGGATTGATGCCCCAAAAAACAGGCAGAGTCTAACCTAAGAAAGATTGAACTTTGGACAGCCGAAAGCGAGAATTACAGCGGGGGGAAAAAGAACAGAGATAAACATTAGATGATAGGGGAATAAGTTAAAAGACTGATTCTCTTTCCTTTTTGTGCAGCACCAGAAAAATCCCATTCCATTGTCAAGAAGAACATTCTACCATCTGAAGACACCTGAAATAGTTTTGTAACAGCAAACTTAGTGAGACTAACAATATGAGGTAAGGTAAGTATTTATAAAGAACAATAAAGCATCCCATTATCCAACTTACCAGATGCTCATCAAGACTACTAATAACCACGTCCATAACCACGCCCATGTGGACGACCACCTCCATAGAAAGATGGATATGGGCCTCTGCCATACTGCAAGATTTCAAAGAAAGGAATATCACAACTAGGGTTGCATAACACTAAGAAACATGAATTGAAACATGATACTCACATCAGAGCCATAATAATCACGTGTGTAGTGATCTCCACCGGGAGGAAAATTATCTAACATAGAAGAGAGTTAAATACATAAATAATAATGGATCTAACAAACAAGCAGCCTAAGACAAAAACTGCAGATAAACCCCATACCTCTACTATAACGATCCCCATGAAGAGAACTTGCAGAATCTGAATGATCAAACCGAGGACGTCTGCTAGGCCCCGAGTAATCCGGATTCGGGTCCTAGAAAGTAAGAGGGTCAATTGTAATCTATTACTGTCACTCATCTAATGCTCCTTGGCCTAGGATGATAACAGGGAGAAGAGCAACAGAGAAATTCCAGCTTACTGTCATAGAGAAGGGCCTCTTTAACCCATGGCCAGTGTTATCATGGTAGTAACGGTCCTCGAAGTGCCTATCCATGAATGGCCTGTTCGGTCCTTCAATAGGAAATTGTTGTCTCCTAAAGAAGGCATCATTTGCATTGCCTCTATCTCCATGCCTCATTCTATCAACATACATTGGACCACCAGGTACTGGATAAGCACAACTGAAATTCCACCTCCCGCCTGCTAAATTAGTAAGATAAGTTACTGAGATCTTTTTCGTGAAAATATAATGATATGATTGATAATAAGAAGTAGCCATGAAAAGGGAGAAGTGTGATGTACTTGGAAAATAGATGAGAAGAGCTAAGCAGAGATTACTAAGATCTACGATTATCTTAAACTCAACCATATCAGAAGATTTAGAACTTGATCTATTCTATGTAGGTAACATATGCTATTATGAAAGTAGAAACGAAAGTAAAAAGTTCAAAGACCAAAATTCCAACATAAAGTTGAGCTATCTTTTGCCCTTCAATTAGACTACTTTTATAACATTTTTGAACAAAAATGTAAATATAAAAAAATGTAAATTAAAAATTAGTCTTGAAATATTCAATTGATAATTCATTAATGTTTTGAGAATTTATTCCGGAGCATGAATCCACCTATATGCTTTACCAGGTTAACTTCAAGTTTCACAAAAAACATATCCCATCATCTCAAATTTCAACATTGGCTTTTTAGAATTTTTTAGATGATATTTAGGTAAGATTTTGGCTTATAAAATATATTTGAATCGGAAGTACAAAATGTAAGATTATGGTAATTTGGATGTATAAAATTATGGTGATTTAACTATTGAAGGCGTGTAGAGATAGCGAAACTGGCTATGAAATTATTCTAATGTATTATAGTTCAAGCATAAGAGTCTCACCAAAAGCTGCAATAATAAGGAATTGTATGGCACCAAAGGAAGCACTAGTATTACAACCTTATAATTTAATTTCTTCATATCAAATATATTCATCTAATTAATCTCCAAAAAAGGAAAAAAAAATAATAAGAAGACAATTGAATAACTTCGATAATGGGAGGCACAACCATAAATTACAATAAG
Organism: Lycium ferocissimum; assembly: GCF_029784015.1. Taxonomy (NCBI): domain Eukaryota; kingdom Viridiplantae; phylum Streptophyta; class Magnoliopsida; order Solanales; family Solanaceae; genus Lycium; species Lycium ferocissimum. The sequence continues at coordinate 32,577,507 of NC_081343.1, read as the reverse complement.
ACATCCAGGGTAAAGATAGAAATGATAGTGAGGCATTTGAGGACTTCTATGGGGCAGGATTTCTTCCTTTATTGAGATACCTAAGTAGTATCAACATTCCTTACTTTCAGGAACTTATACTTTTTCCTTTGACATTTTATTTTATAACTCAAATATAGTGTGTAATAATATTTCTGTGATTCTTTTAATTGCGTACTCATAGATATGGGGTACACGCACAAAGTGACGCGATTTTCATTTTAATAAAGATGAACAAAGTTTGTTATTTTCATTACCTCGTCCAAAGTTTGACCTTCCACGGAAAGGAGGATAAGGGCTACCAAACTCGTGTTCAGCAAAGCCCATTCTACCGCCATGACCAGGTCCACGAGGGTTAAAGCCCCTACCACGCGGAATACTAGCTCTACCAAAAGTATGTCCTCCCCGCGGGGAGCCCCTTCCTGAAAGCAAGGTCCATACTGCAGTTAGGTCATGCACAAAGGAAACTTTCTTGAACAGCTTATAGAGAAATATAGAATTTAATAGAGTTACCCAGGGGACCCTGGCTAATTCGGAACCCTCCAGATATTCCACCTTTCACGGCCTGAGTTTTTGGTTGAGGATTTGAAAGTCTGGCTCGCACTTTTGCCTAACAGCACAAAGTGAAAAAGTAATAGAACAAAGGTGTGAGCATTCACCAATCCACAAAGCCATAACACCAAAATCGTTGCTAATGTGAGAACGGTTTTTGCATGTTTATCTCATATACACACTACTGAATAGCAACAGTCCCACATCAACTTATAGCCCTTCCACAAGGACCACCATCCACTCAAAGAGCAAAATATATGTTAGTAAGACACCCATTAGGTTATATATAGAAGTTCATCAACATACACAAACCGGAAGCATTCTGTATATTCTGAAGCTTTAGAGTATGACATCAGCACAAAACACTTAAAACAACATAAAGTCAAGAGTACCTTCAAATTCCCATCACCCAGCTCTGTGTTATTAACGCCCTCAATGCAAGCAACAGCAGCTTCATGTGTGCCGAAATCAACAAATCCAAAATCCTTCCGCTTTGCCCTTGACATATTCCTGGCTAGCGTGATTCTTGCAATCTCCCCAAAACATTTAAACTTCTCAAGGACGCGATCTTCATCCCAATAAGGAGGGAGTCCATCAATAAATACTGACTTCACTTCAGCCATTACCTCTGGATCTGGATCACGTAAAGGTTCAGCAAAAGCTATTTTGGCAGTCCTCTCAGAGTGACCAAAAACAACATCAGGCCTTTGAAGTCTTTTGTAAGCCGTCATGGCATCGTTGTGACAAGAGAACTCGAGAAACGCGAAGCCACGACTCAAACCTTCACGTTTCGGATCGGCCACCAGATTAACGTTTTCAACACCTTCTACACCATAATCTTTCAGCTTCTGTCTCACCTGCCATAGCCACAGATCATAGTTAACAAGAGATACTTAATAACCCAAATTGAGCACATTGAATATTAACAATCCTGCAGAAACCAATTCCTGCACTGTTGAAGTTAAACAGAGTTATCCTGAAACATGATTCAGCAGATATTAGTTATATCACTTACAGCTTCCTTTGTCCATGTGTTGCAAATGTTTCCTAAGAATAAGGTGTCATTGTCCTCACTTGGAGCAGTCCCGCATCGCTTTCCCCGTATCTGATGTCAAAAGGATAATTTAGAATTATAGTGCAATTCCAAATATATACAAATATGAATTGGAAAAGATCATACAACTGGATTTCTCATTTCAGCCAAAGCACGGCTAACTTGCTCCTTAGTTGCAAACTTCACGAAGGCATATCCTTTATTCTTGTTTGTTGACAACTCTCTGTGCATTCGAACATCAATTACCTCCCCAACATGCTGGAACACCCTTTTCAGATCCTCCTCCACAGCATCACGGTCTAACCCACCAACAAATACTTCCAGCTCTTTCCTCTTTTTTCGTTCCTTTGCAAGAGCATTCAATTGAGCACGCTCATCTTCCAATGTCTCAGCTTCTTCACAGTGCTCAGATACATCATCTACCCCAAATTCTTCATCATTCTCTTGATCAGCAAAAGCCTCTATTTTATCTTCACCAGCTTCGTCAAGAGAAATATCCTTTCCTTTCATCTTCCTATCTGTATCTTCCTCCATTCTATCTTCTGCAGACTCCGCCTTTAAATTATCCCCTGTAGGAGTTAAACCATCGTCCTTTTCTCCCCTCAACTCCAATCCTTCTTTTCCTTTAATAGATCCTTCACCCTCCTGAGATTTCTGTTCTGTAATAACAAGTTCCTGCTTGTCTGAAGATTTCATATCCTCAATAATAGGCTCCTGAGATTTGACATATGCAACAGTAGGTCCCTGATTTTCTGAACTTCTCACATCGTGGTCAATTTCTTCTGGCAATCTCACATCATTGACAACAGTTACTTCATCTAGAGACACTGAAGTATTTTTAGCTGGTTCCTCCTGTGAATTAACTGCCTGATCCTCCTTGTTTCTACTTTGATCTTCCATCACGGAATCACCAACATTTTTAGCTGTGGCCACTAAATTGTTTGAACTTTCTTTGATTTCCTCATTTGTCTCATCCATGGGTGTTGGTCCTGCATCATTTAAGTCCTCTGCATCTTTCTCCTTAACAGGAGCTTCCTTTGAATACTCTGTGTCTTCCCCCATGACAGGATTTTCCTTTGAGTTTTCTTCATCTTCCTCCTTGATAGGATCTTCCTTTGAGTCCTCTGCATATTCCTCCATTAAAGGACTTTCCTTTGAGTCCTCTACATCTTTCTCCTTCACGGCATCTTCCTTTGAACCCTCTGCATCTTCCTCCTCCACACGATATTCCTTTGAGTCCTCTGCATCTTCCCCCATGATAACATATTCCTTCGACTCCTCTGCATCTTTCTCCTTTATGGCATCTTCTTTTGAGTCCTCTGCATCTTCCTCCTTGACAATATCTTCCTTTAAGTCCTCTGCATCTTTATCCTTAGCAGAATCTTCCTCTGGGTCCTGTAGATCTTTCTTGTCGACAGGATCTTCCTTTGGATCCTTTGCATCTTCCTCCCTGACAGGAACTTCCTTTGAGTCCTCTGCATCTTCCCCAATGACAACATCTTCCTTTGCCTCCTCTGCATCTTTCTCCTTGACGCGAACTTCCTTTGAGTCCTCTACATCTTCCCCCATGAGAATATCTTCCTTTAAGTCCTCCGTATCTTTCTCCTTCACTGCATCTTCCTTTAGGCCCTGTAAATCTTTCTCCTTGAGAGGATCTTCCTTTGAGTCCTCTGCATTTCCCTCCTTCACGTCAACTTCCTTTGAGTCCTCTGTCTCTTCCTCCTTGGTAGATTCCTTTGATTCCTGTACATCTCTCTCCTTCACATGATCTTCCTTCGAGTCCTCTGTCTCTCCCTCCTTGACACATTCCGTTGATTCTGCTGCATCTATCTCTTTGACATGATCTTCCTTTGAATCTTCTGCATCCTTCTCTTCGACAGGATCTTCAAGCATTGCCGTTCCAGCACCTTCTGATATAGGTGTTTCATCCGAAGTAGTTTTAGAAGAAGCAGGACTTTTCTTTACCACCTTCCTCGCAACCCTTCCAGTAGTTTTCCTACCTGACGCGGGTTTTGCTACTGGTGTTGACTGAGCAGCCCCATCTGCATCTGAAGCTTTTGCTTCTTCAACTGCATGAAAAAAGATAGAAAACATGATAACATTCTTTGATAAATAGAGAACATGATAACTAATCACGTATCTGTCAAACTTTAAAATTGCTGATAAGCTGAAAAATCATAAGTTGGGGGTGACTTCACGCATAGCTTATATGCACTTTGCTTATAAGCACTTCGGGTGTATACCAGACGCGTAGATAAGTTAAAAACTGTTTATAAGCTAGTTTGACCAACTCTATAGGTTTGCCCGAACACCCTCTAAGCCGTTGTTTATGTTGAATCAGGTACAGTTTGTAAAGTCGAAAGGCAAAAAGGCCTCTCTAATATCCAATGAACAAATCCAACAAACTGGAATGTGAAAAGGTCGCGACTTGGAACTAAAAAATAATCATCTTTTTACTTTGTAATGAAGATGGCAACAGGCAAGCTATTATCTTTTCTACAAATCTGCGGCCCCCACAGATATTGTTAGTTCCAAATCACGACCTTTTCTCATTTCTTGAAGGAGGTAATGACTTGCTAAGATTACAATATCACATTCCAACAGGCAAGCTTTTAACCTTTCTATATCTGTGGGCCCAACCCACAAACCAAAAAAAAAAAAAAAAAGCTTATCGAAGCAATAGAACAAAAACAGCAACAACAACACCATACCCAAAGGTAATCCCACAAGTGGGGTCTGGGGAGGTGGCGTGTACGCAGACCTTACCCCTAGTTTAGAAGGTAGAGAGGTTGTTTCCAATAGACCCTCGGCTCAAGTAAAAGCTTTCAAAGTAAATAGAAAAAAGAAACCAACATGACAGGGCATACTAAAAAGAGGACATTTGAAGAAGTACAACGACCAACAAAAACCCAATAGATACCCCAAAACCTAATCCACCATGCTTTTGAAGCATAAAGTTTAAGCAGTAAAGGGCAAATAACCACAACCAAACAACATGCAAGGCCAACAAAGAACGAGTTCAGATATACATCAAGTATCATCTACGTCAATTACTCTATATTCCAGCAAATTCTTCCAGTACTGGTACATAATTACCCTAAATTTTCACATTTATTCGATGCTCACATAATCCCCCCAATCCCAACAAAAGATACTAGATAATTTCTTCTCATCTATCCTAGCCTTGCTGGACAGAATTATCTGGTACCTGCCGCTGCTGGGAGGAGCAGGTATCCCGTGAAATTTAAAAACAAAAAAAAAACAAAAAAAAAAAGAAAAGAGGAAGCAGGAAGAATAAAATAAAAGAAATAAAAAAGGTGTTTGGAGTTGTGAAGTACCTGCGGGTGATGTTTTGGATCCGAGGGTCTTAGATTTCTTAGCCCTAGAGGGAGGAGTACGCTTAGGCTCGGCAACCACCGGCTCGGCAGGGATTTGATTTTTCCCGGCAGACCTCTTTTCGGCACTTCGAGTTCTCATTATTCAATAATTGTTGATTGATGGGTTCAAAGTTGGATTTGGGAAACAATTGAGGACTCAATATAAAGTTGTGAGCTTTGATAATGCGACGGGCAGGCAATGTACGAGGACACGAATACTCGTGCTGACGGAAATGCTACTTATATTTTTTTATTTTTAGTTTCTTAATCATCGGTTATTCCGAACTCACTTTGCCCCACTAGTTGTAGGACTTGGAACACATTAGGAGCTTATTTAGACGGGCTTAAAAAAAGTAATTTATAAGCAAAAAAAAAAAAAAAAAAATATTAGTTGGGGGTAGCTGAACTTATTTTTTTGATATAAGCTATTTTTAACTTATAAATTAAACTTTAGATAAGCATAGTAAAAATGGGTTGAATTATTTTTTTGAGGCTTATTTTAAGACAAAAATGACTTTAAGTTTGGCCAAACTTTAAAAAAAAGTTGAAAATTTGATAAATTTGTTTTGAAGAACTTATAAGCCAATCCAAACGGGCTCTAGGTGTGTGTGTTTGGTATGAGGTTTTTCAATTTTCTTATAATGCCATGTTTATTGGTTAAAATAGTTTTTTGGAAAAATAGTTCATCAACAATCAGAAAAATAATTTTCTTGTGGGAATAAGGGAAAAAAAAGTTTATATGTGGTATTTCCCAATTCTTTTTCTTGTAATAAACCATTAACACGATTAGGGGCGTACAAAGAAAATCGACAAATCGCACCAAATAGAAATTCAGAGTCAAATCGAGAAAAATCCGACTAACGGTTTGGTTTGACTTGATTTGCTATTGAAAAAAAAAATCTGATCATAATTGATTTGGTTTTAGCTAAAAAAAAATCAAATCGAACCAAACCAGCCCGACATTACATATATTCAATTTTTTAAAATTATTTTATACATAAAAATATTTATTTGTAATGTAATTTCTAAATATTTCTTAAATTTTTGAATAGTTTTATGTCTTCTAACATATTATTTCAAGCTTGTGTTACACCCCTGTACTTTTATACGTTGAGTTTCGTCGTGAGTTAATCGACGTGGATTAAGAAAGTGAATTTTTCATCGAGGTCATAAGAGATTATACATGATCATCCTATGTATATAAGAGTTTATAATCATCTTCGGTAAGTGTTGGGAAGGTTGGACATCAAATGAATCGGAAAGAATAAGTTTCGCTGAAAGTCGGCAAGTTTGAGAATGATATAACCCGTACTTTGGGGTAAGACTAAGGGTGCTTAACATGTTAAGAAGGCCATTTCATGAGGTATTTTATTCATATGATAGTCGTGTGTTAAGTTTTGAAGTTAAATGAGTTGTAAAATAAAAGTCGACAAAAGTTGTCACAGGTTACGTTCATAAGTTTGCTTAAATTTGGGTCAGATGTCACTGAGCTTTTCTCCCAATCTACTTGGAGTTATGGGGTGATCCACCTATCAAATTAAATTTCTACGAGTCTAGTTTCTAACGCATTAAACCGTTCACCCATACAACATCAGAACAGATAGATATTCGCGTTTTCGCGAGACTGCGCAGTCAACCTCGCTAGGACCCACTTGAGGCGATGGAAACATTTTGATATATATCAAATGCCTATAGCTCGTTTTAATTCGTATTTCTCACTCCTTCTAGACCTTAAACACCCCCAAAACCCTTCTCTTGATAATCTTAAGGTTCCAAGGCCAAAATCAAGGGAAAACAACCAAATCTTCCATAAAGAAAGTTGGAAACTACAAGAGTAGCAAGCCTATGGTATTGTATAGTGATTGAGGGCGAAGTTGAACTAATTCAGCCGTGGTCCTTGGGTTGTATGCACTGCTTAAGGTATTTATAACACCCTTTTGGTTGTGTTTTAGCTTAATTTGATGTTGGTAAAGTTGTTTGAGGCCAAACACCGCAAGACTATATCGAAATAAGTTAAGTTAAGCCAATGTTTTGTAGGGGCCGTTTTGAATGTTTAAATATGACTTCTAATGGCTATAAATTGTGGATTATAACCTGAATATATTGTGACTAAGCTTATTGGGATTATTCATGTGTTAGTTGGAACAAATGGAGAAGAAAATATATGAAATCTACAAATAGAAAGTAAAGGATGAGGCATAGGAGTATGGATTGTTTTGGAATACATTTTAAGGATATTTTGAGCTAAATATGATATGGTAAATATATATGAATAATTTTATGAAGGGTGTAGACTGAATTATGAAAGGAGAGTTAGGTTTGAATGACGCTTTGTTATTCGTTAAACGAGCTTGCCGCTCGATATGATTCTTAAAGTAGTCGAAGAGGTTTATATTGGATTATATTGTAGTTGCTGCTATTGTTGATTGTTGTTGTTGGGATGTTAATGACCTTTGGTGTCCTTTGGGATGTAGTATAAACAGGGGAGGTGTTGCCCGATTTTTCGTAGGTTATAAGATTAGCAAAGTATGATAATTGCGACCTTATATGTTGATGATGACATCCTTTCACTTATTGTAGACGCAAGAGGATTGTGTTAAGCTTGATTGTGGATTGCGAAAGAGATTATCCAGGTATGTTAAGGCTATCCCTTTTATTCTTTTGGCATGATCCTTATGATACGAACGAAAGAAGTAAATGAGCGAGTTCCAAAGACTCTATTCCTAGATAGCATAGGGTTCATTGTATCCTTGATTTCATATGTTTGATATCTATAGCTTCCAGAGATCTATTATGTTGACAAACTAGTTTCTTATGTTACTGGGAGATCTTATGTCACCCTAAGGAGTTCAGAGCATCCTTTTATGAGTCTTTCATGCATTTATATATATGCACAACTATTTTCTTACACCGCACCGCGTTATAGTCGGCGGGCAGCCACGTAGATGTGCATACCACTGCAGTGGGCAGATTATGATGATACCCCGGACGTGGGATGATATGATATATGGATCGGGCTACACGTTCCGCAAAGACTGACATTTATGGATATGGTTGTACGTTCCTTAGCACTAACAGTTATGATATATGTATATGATTTTTGAAAGAAAGAATGCATATCATATGCCCTCAGAGGCACTTTCAGTTATACAGAGCTATAAAGCCATTTTCAGATATACAGTCTTAGAGATACATTCAGATATACAGATTGATTCTCATGTCTCAGATTCCTTTCATGACTCTTATATATGTTGTTTTCATGCCTTACATACTCGGTACATTATTCGTACTGACTCTCCTATTGCCTGAGGGACTAAGTTTCATACCCGCAGGTCTTGAGATATAGGTTGGTGATCCATCCAATAGGATATCAGCTCAGCGGCCAGTGTTACTGCACTCCACTTGTTCTGGAGTTACTTGTGAGTCAGCATGGTTATAGTTATGCAGATGTGGGTATGGCGGGGCCCTGTCTCGACCACGTTATGACATGTACTTCAGTAGAGGCTTGTAGACAGTTATGTATAGTCAGTAGATGCATAGTCTTGTGGTATAAATGTACACGGCAACCTTGTCGGCTTGCTCAAATATTTCAGTGAGTTTACATATTTATGTTTTACAGGCTATCATATGCTCAGGCATGTTCTTACATGAGTCAGTAAGATTATCACATGACGGCCCTATCGGCCCATCTATGTTTATGTTACAGATGTATGTCAGATGGTGCTTGACTAGTACGGTCAGGTGCCCGTCATGGCCCTCTAGTTTGGGTCGTGATAAAAGTGGTATCAGAGCAGTTCTGTCCTAGGGTTGTCTGCAAGCCGTGTCTAGTAGAGTCTTGTTAATGAGTGTGTTACGCGCCACACTTATAAACATGAGGCTGTAGGACATTTAGGATGGTTACCTTCTTTTCCTATTTTAGATCGTGCGATAGAGCCATGTTGCAGGATATGAGATTCTTAATCCTAACCTTGATTATTTTGTAGTTGGAAGATGACTTCTACGGGAAAAAGGAAGACTGTTAGTTCAAGGGCTTCAAAAGTGAGTTATTCTTATGAGACAAATCCATCTGAGGACTTGCCCTCTATTGATACTGATCCATCTAAAGTCGTGTCTTCTAGGGAGACAGACCCATTTGAGGTTCAGGAAGGATCGACAGGTAAGGTGGGAAATTCAAATAATCCAAGCTTGATGTTATCTGTGGAACAAGGTTCAAATGAAAGTGACAGTAAGTCGAGAAAAATCAGTATAGTTGGTACGTTCGTAGAAGGAATGGGTGTCATGGAACAACCTGTAGAAGGACAACAGGAGGGAGAACTTCCCCAACTACCGTTGGATCGATTTGTACCGGATCAAGGTTCCAGAGCAGGATCAAGGTAAGGACTTCGATTGTTGAAATTTCAGAATTCGAGTGTTAAAAAGAAAGTAAAGCCTCCCTCTTAATGAATATTAGAGTGCTTCAGGTAAGTTTGTAAAATGTTTGAGTCAACATCGGCGGTGAAATGCAGAAGTGATTGTTAATTATTTCAGAAAGAAGTAAGGGATTATGTACATGACAGATGATTTGTAAGTATATAAGCTTTTGTGTAAAGGATTGATTGGAGTTTTGTGATAAGATGTTCAGATGTGATATATCAGATGAGCTTTACTGCGTCATATTCTTTTTATGTTAACAAGCCCTGTATGGTTGAGTTGTATGTATGTGCTTCTATATTTGGCCTTGTGAGGTATTAGATGCATTTTCTGGGCTGTGTGCAGGTTTGGGATAGTAATGATTATAGAGGAAACTCTGCCGAAATTTCTCGAAACTTAAGGATAACTACTGGGTAAGTGTGCGCACTACAGGTGAGATTGTTACGACAAATAAAAGGAATAAGTAGTTAGAGGTGAAGTGGGAACCAGTTTTGGTACAAACTTTAGCAGATGGCCTTAGGTCCGGAAGAGTTAGTGCGGTAGTGTAACAAGTAAAGGAGAATAAGATATAAGGGTGCAAAGAGGAAGTAATATGTTTCTTCTGACCAGAAAGTTGAGAAAGAGGTGAGTGTTTATATAATGTGGAAGTCAAAGAGACAAGTCGCTCCGAAGGAAGTTTATACATTAAGAAGAAGTTGACTGATCCTTATGTATTTTCATAAGACTGAGATATGAGACGAACTCGATACGTAGATATAGTATGGACATAGGTTGGCAAGTCAGAGCTTGGCCTATGATTGTGGATAAAAGCATATATGTTTGTATAGACCAGCCCTACGGACCCTTAGCAACGCAGAGGGCACTAGACTGAGAAAATGGTTTCATGGAATTTAAAATTTACTAAGGATGGTTTCATGACAAGGGGTCATTACTATCAATACGAAAGGAAGGATAAGTAAAGAAACAAAGATATAGAATAATATGATAGTTGGAAGCAAGATAAGAAGAAACAACAAGGTAAAGGGGATGACGAAAAGCGAGTACCGAATATACGAAACGTATGTGATTAAAAGAAAAGAAACATGTTATGAACAGAAGAAGAGAGGTTTGAAGAAAAGGGTGAATAACAAAACATCTACCCGATATGACAACTTCGATAAGTAGAGTATGAAGGAACTGCACCCCTTTGAGTACTTCGGTGTTAGGTAAGAATTCTAGTGGGTACTTTAAGACGATTGAGATTTTGAAGGGACGACAAAGATATCTAATAAGTGATCATTTCAATCGAGACACGAGACGATAAAATTATTGAGTACCTCATTTCTCCATATTAGTTAAGGACAACTCTAAACCTATTCTAACCTCCTCCGACGATTCCATTGGACTTCTAAGAGATCCCCAAAAGGACTACACTTTGCCACATCAATGGTACACCAGAATATCAGAGAAGTAGACGCCATGGTTAAAAATTATGTTGGAAAGGAATTATGGGATAATTATGGGCTGTTTCGGATAAGATGACTTATGCGGGAAATGATTTATATGTTGCAAGCCCTCAAGATCTGAAATCGTAGCAAGAAATATTATGACAAGAGAAATCTGCTATATAGTTAGTAACTGTTAGAGTACAGATGATAATGTAGAGATTAACCCTAGACATTATAAAACAACGTTAACATATTGCGATATGATAATGAAATGTCAGAAGGTACAGATTCGAGGACAAAAGCGAGATGGGAAATCCCTAAATGGCAATAAGATAGAACCAGTTATGAGACATAATTAAGGGATGGATATGAGGTATTAATATCAGCATAAAAATGGACATTGTGCAGAGAGTTATTTATATAGTAAATGTTGATCCAATATGGCAAGAAGGTATATCTATAAGTGCTTGCTAACTATATGACTAGAGAATCGCATGAATAATTTAGTAAATGATTGGAAGGACGATGACTACATAAGAAAGGATAAACGGTGAAGAGCGTCCATAATAAATTAGCGTGGAAAATGAGCGACACATTACGATATCAAACAGAGTAAGGGTAAGCAAATAGCTACCGATTCATCCTTTAAGCTATTGAGTAAATACTCAAAGGACATCAAGAAGAGATCAGTAGAAAATAGTTGATGCATTAAGATTATGACAAAGCCTAATAGGCGACAAATCGCGGACCCAAGTTTTAAGATATTACGAGCTATAAACGATGCCTTATGAGGGGGAACGTGCGACCAAGCATGACTTATGAGAACTTTGGGAGAATATGATTTGTGTGAGTGACGAAGAGACAGCCATTAAATAACCAGTTCAGAAGGATCGTAAGTTATGAGGACATGAATATGACCTATACGCAGTCAAAAGAGAATGAGAAGTATTCAAAAATAAGTAAAGGTTTAGGTAGGACAAGAGAGTAAAGACAAAGAACGTCGAATCATTAGTAAGAAAGACACAATTTTAGACTATATTACATGAGGATTGTCATACAGAGAAGTCGACATCATTGTTCATAAATAAGGAATCGAGGACGAAGTGAACCATTTCAAAAGGATTGCAAGCCGCAGAAAGATTACCTAGTTCGATGCTGGAATTAGAAGCAAGAGGAGCTCCAAGGACCGAGGAGGTGATGTTGAATAACGAAGTATCAGACAGTAGGTTCATCTAAGGTGGGAAGAATTCGGTTATGACTTGCGTACGAAAATGATACCACCCAAATAAAGCGTTAGTAACATCCAAGATAGGTAATCAATTTCAAATGGTGAACTGGTAAGCAAAGAGCCTCAAGTAAGGTTTAAGTTCAGCGGGAAATGTTATATAAGGAAATAAAGTGTAGGGAAATTCCAACATAGTGACGTAAGAAGAAAGCGAAATGAAATAAGTTAATAGAGGAAGTGAAAGGAAATGACCAAGTTAACAGCAAGGGCTCTGGTAAGGAAGTAGAGAAGAATTACGAGAAGAATGCGATAAAGGACAAAGGAAGAACTACTGTTAGAATCTACTGGAAATTGCGATAAAGAAAGAGGCGAGACACACAACATTCAAACCTCCTAAGTATCAAAAGTCTAAGATGTGAAGATCGATGCTGCAAGCTAAGAGCTGTTTTATGAGTTTATGCATATATGGAATAACATTGACATTCAAGACGATAATGAAACTAATTTAACATTCGAGGACGAATGTACCTAAGGGGGTGAAGGATGTTACACCCCTGTACTTTTATACGTTGAGTTTCGTCGTGAGTTAATCGACGTGGATTAAGAAAGTGAATTTTTCGTCGAGGTCATAAGAGATTATACATGATCATCTTATGTATATAAGATTTTATAATCATGTTCGGTAAGTGTTGGGCAGGTTGGACGTCAAATGAATCGGAAAGAATAAGTTTCGCTGAAAGTCGGCAAGTTTGAGAATGTTATAACCCGTACTTTGAGGTAAGACTAAGGGTGCTTAACATGTTAAGAAGGCCATTTCATGAGGTATTTTATTCATATGATAGTCGTGTGTTAAGTTTTGAAGTTAAATGAGTTGTAAAATAAAAGTCCACAAAAGTCGTCACAGGTTACGTTCATAAGTTTGCTTAAATTTGGGTCAGATGTCACTGAGCTTTTCTCCCAATCTACTTGGAGTTATGGGGTGATCCACCTATCAAATTAAATTTCTACGATTCTAGTTTCTAACGCATTAAATCGTTCACCCATACAACATCAGAACGGAGAGATATTTGCGTTTTTGCGAGACTGCGCAGTCAACCTCGCTGGGACCCACTTGAGGCGATGGAAACATTTTGATATATATCAAACGCCTATAGCTCGTTTTAATTCGTATTTCTCACTCCTTCTAGACCTAAAACACCCCCAAAACCCTTCTCTTGATAATCTTAAGGTTCCAAGGCCAAAATCAAGGGAAAACAACCAAATCTTCCATAAAGAAAGTTGGAAACTACAAGAGTAGCAAGCCTATGGTATTGTATAGTGATTGAGGGAGAAGTTGAACTAATTCAGCCGTGGTCCTTGGGTTGTATGCACTGCTTAAGGTATTTATAACACCCTTTTGGTTGTGTTTTAGCTTAATTTGATGTTGGTAAAGTTGTTTGAGGCCAAACACCGCAAGACTATATCGAAATAAGTTAAGTTAAGCCAATGTTTTGTAGGGGCCGTTTTGAATGTTTAAATATGACTTCTAATGGCTATAAATTGTGGATTATAACCTGAATATATTGTGACTAAGCTTATTGGGATTATTCATGTGTTAGTTGGAACAAATGGAGAAGAAAATATATGAAATCTACGAATAGAAAGTAAAGGATGAGGCATAGGAGTATGGATTGTTTTGGAATACATTTTAAGGATATTTTGAGCTAAATATGATATGGTAAATATATATGCATAATTCTATGAAGGGTGTAGACTGAATTATGAAAGGAAAGTTAGGTTTGAATGACGTTTTATTATTCGTTAAACGAGCTTGTCGCTCGATATGATTATTAAAGTAGTCGAAGAAGTTTATATTGGATTATATTATAATTGCTACTATTGTTGATTGTTGTTGTTGTTGTTGGGATGTTGATGACCCTTAGTGTCCTTTGGGATGTAGTATAAACAGAGGAGGTGCTGCCCGATTTTTTGTAGGTTATAAGATTAGCAAAGTATGATAGTTGCGACCTTATATGTTGATGATGATATCCTTTCACTTATTGTAGACTCAAGAGGATTATGTTAAGTTTGATTGTGGATTGAGAAATATATTATCCAGGTATGTTAAGGCTATCCCTTTTATTCTTTTGGCATGATCCTTATGATACTAACGAAAGAAGTAAACGAGCAAGTTCCAAAGACTCTATTCCTAGATAGTATAGGGTTCATTGTATCCTTGATTTCATATGTTTGATATCTATAGCTTCCAGAGATCTATTATGTTGACAAACTAGTTTCTTATGTTACTGGGAGATCTTATGTCACTCTAAGGAGTTCAGAGCTTCCTTTTATGAGTCTTTCATGCATTTATATATATGTACAAATATTTTCTTACATAGCGCCGCGCTATATTCGGCCGGGCAGGCACGTAGATGTGCACACCATTGCAGTGGGAAGACTATGATGATGCCCCGGACGCGGGATGATATGATATATGGATTGGGCTGTATGTTCCGCAGCACTGACATTTATGGATCGGGCTGTACATTCCTCAGCACTAACAGTTATGATATATTTATATGATTTTTGAAAGAAAGAATGCATATCATATGCCCTCAGAGGCACTTTTAGTTATACAGAGCTATACAACTATTTTTAGATATACAGTCTTACAGATACATTCAGATATACAGATTGATTCTCATGTCTCAGATTCCTTTCATGACTCTTATATATGTTATTTTCATGCCTTACATACTCGGTACATTATTCGTACAGACTCCCCTATTGCCTGGGGGACTGCGTTTCATGCCCGCAGGTCTTAAGATACAGGTTGGGGATCCATCCAAGGGATATCAGCTCAGCGGCCAGTGTTACTGCACTCCACTTGTTCTTGAGTTACTTGTGAGTCAGCATGGTTATAGTTATGCAGATGTATGGGTATGGCGGGGCCCTGTCCCGACCACATTATGACATGTACTTCAGTAGAGGCTTGTAGACAGTTTATGTACAATCAGTAGATGCATGGTCTTGTGGTATAAATTTACATGGCAGCCTTGTCGGCTTGCTCAAATATTTCAGTGGGTTTACATATTCATGTTTTACAGGCTATCATATGCTCAGGCATGTTCTTACACGAGTCAGTAAGATTATCACATAGCGGCCCTATCGGCTCATCTATGTTTATGTTTATGTTACAGATGTATGTCAGATGGTGCTTGACTAGTACGGTCAGGTGCCCGTCATGGCCCTCTAGTTTGGGTCGTGACAGCTTGGACTTAGAATTCTAAATGTCAATAAGTTTTATTGCATATAGATGTTAGTAACTCAAATAAAATCCAAACCAAAACCAACTCAACACTAATGCTATGGATATCTATTCTTTAGTTTTGCATAATTGGTTTAGAAATATAAATTCATAACTTAATTACATTTTTTTCTTTGTCATGTAACTAATACTTATTAATCGTGCTTATTTTAGCATGACTTAGTATTTTTAGATTATGATCATTTTCTTTATAGCTTATTAATTAAAAATATTTATTTTAACCAATTTTATTATCTTTTTTGTTGAATATTTTAACACAATGTCATCACTTATCTCACATTTTGTATTATTTTCTTAAGAAACGTCTTAACTAGTTGTATCTTACTAGGACTAAAGAAATATTTGAAGTAAAAGTTATATGTTTTTTATGAAGACTTTTTTGGAAAAAAAATTCAAAAAACCCGAGATTGAAAAACCCGACTTTTATTAGTTTGGTTTGGTTTATAGATTTAAAAACCTGATGCAATTGATTTGGTTTAGTATTTGAAAAATCGGAACCAACCCGCTCCATGTACATCCCTAACCATGGCTGTGATCCCATAGGTGTGGGGGGTTAAGGCTTGACCCCTACCATGTCTATTGATTCTAAAAAAGTTACATATGTTAGAGGGGGACATGGACCAAACATCTAACCATGAGAATCTTCACAATAAAATAGCTGAAGAAATGAAGGATTAGCCTATACAAGATCCTTCACAATACACCATTTATACACAAGTTAACTTACAAAGAAATTGCATTTTTCATATCTTCTTCTCATTGTAGGGAATTACCACTTATCTAATTGAATTAAACATTTGACCTCTTGCCGGAGAAGTTGTGAAGAGAAGAGAAAGGTTTCATTTCAACTATTAGAGGCCAATTTATCAAGAGACTATGCTACCTTGTTTGCTTCCCGGAAACAATGGATAAAACTAACTGAGGCATTTCCAATATAAGTATTGGTATCATGAAAGAGCCTCTTCAAGTTGATATTATCGGTAGACTTGCTTTTGAACATAGTAATAATGATCAAAGAGTTCATTTCCATTATGAAATTATCAAATCCTTCTGTCAAGCACCATTGAGTAGCAAATTTGTTATTGTAGCTTCAGTCTAATTATTGTTGTTGCACTAAACTGGTTTTGAGAAAGCCAATATGAAGTTATTATTACAATCTCTAATGCTACCCTCCAATCCATTCAGAACTGAAATCAAATTTGTGAAGAACATTGAACGAAAATGACCAAGACAGCCTGTCATATGCTTCAACCATATCAAATTTGATCACCAAATTACCCCATTGATTAGGCTTAGAAATATCATGGATTATTTTCTGGGCAAGCATAACATCCTCAGTGATCAGTCTTCCAGTTAAAAAACCACTCTAATTTTGAGATACCAACCTATTGAGAAGAGGATTCAAGTATTCAACCTTCTAGTTAGCAGCTTGAAAATAATCTTGTTAGAAACATTATTGAGGCTAATTGGTCTGAAATCTTTAAAAGTAGACTTTTAGAATCAATTCTAAAGAAGTGTGAGTATAAAATATAGTTATCCCCTTTCCTTTGAAAAAAATCCATAACAAAAGCCTTGAACTTCATAATGCTCCACCATTGTTGGTAGAACATTCCATTGAAACTATCAAGACATGCACTACTATCAGTGCTTATACTGAATAGATTCTCCTTTACCTCTTCTTCATCAGGCATCTTTGTAAGGTTTTTATTCTCTTCATTGTTGATAATATGTTACATCCCGTATTTTAAACGTTAAGTTGCGTTGTAAGTTAGTCGATATAAGCTTGAAGAACAATACTATCTTTGACGTTGTAAGTGCTTATACTAAGTTTAACAAGTAATAAGCAACTGTCGTGAGGGTTAGAGGTTAAATGAATCGAAGAAAACAAGTTCGTCGAAGTTTGGAAAACATTTGGAAGTTTCACGGCCTGTCAAAGTATGGAAGTGCCATCGTAATTTGATGGCAGAAAAATAAAAATTGGGTAGTGTTTATGTCACACCCCGATCTTACTAGGGTGTGATGGGCACCCGACCCCATATTCGGAGCCGAGCGAACCCGCAGACTCTTATTACTCACATATTCTCTTTGGATTCTTAAATCAAATGAAAGTAAAATACATAGTAAAATTTTCAAAATCTTTTTGTCGTTTCTCAAATTAAACACAGTCTGTAAGCATAAGGACTCTATAACATAATGTATAATAAAAACATATCGGCTAGTGGGGCCGTTTTCAAAACTGACACTCTAGACCCACGACTCCGTCTGCAAAGTCTCTAACTTTGAACAAAGCGCACAAAGACATACTCGACTCGACGGGACTCCGGAACAAATGGAGTCTACTAACTCCGCCGGGAACGTCTTCGTAATGGCTTCTACTCGTCGGTGTGCACACGCGGCATGAAACGCGGCGCCCCCAAAAGGGGCGTCGGTACGAGCAATGTACCGAGTATGTAAGGCATGAACAAATAACGTAGTAAGGAGTATACATATGAATAATATCCATATAAAAGCATAGAACATATCATGAGGAAGAAGAGTAACACATACATGTGAATGCGCTTAGGCGTATGCCATGCATGCTTATTCTTTCCTTTGAAAACATTTCTTTTCTGTATACATGTGAAAATAGAACATTTCATAGCGCCGAACGACGTCGGCTCGCCCACATATGTCCCGCGTCCGGGATGGAGTTTACGCCAGCTGACCAGGTGGCAATGCGTCTATAGTGCAACATGTCTCCCTTTCCCCATATCCCCCATATACATATACATATGTCACATACATATATCATATAAGCATGCAGGAGAGCCCAAAGAAAGCCATGTCTCTATCGGAGTGACGTAAGGTCGGTAACCTCCGATGATGTTATGGAATAGCCATGGGCGTCGCGCCTCGCCTTGAAGGGACAATTAATATAAGGCGAGACTAACAATGGAGAGTAACATCATGAGAAAACATGGAATAGGATCGTAAGGCATCGTTTCATATACTAGAGATCTTTAAAATAGTCATTATCCATAAGTAGAGTTGAGAAATCAAGAAATAACTTAACATTCTCATCTTGTCATATCCCTGGTAGGAACGTATCCTCGACATATTCGTCATAGACGTTTTCTCATATTTGTCATCATTGTTGTCATTATAAAATCATATTCGTCGTTTTAGTCATAAAAACTCTCAACCTCTTAAAACTTGGTTTTTGAAAAGTATGGACATTTGAAAAAAACAACTATGAACTTATTAGGAAAAGACTTATACCTTGGAGTCATAGGCTTCTAATTTTTGCAAGCAAGGAAGATATAAAAACATTTAAGACATTATAACGTGGGGTCCCGCCTTTTGAAGAAAAGAGACGAGCCTCACATACCCGTGCCGCGCCTTACTAGATACGCTTGTCCGGACTTGTTAGTCTACATTCAAGAAAATTGATGCAACCATTAGATTCATTACTAAGCACACTTGTCTTGATTTTTCAAATAAATTCACTTATGATGCCGAAATTTCGGCATCTCTCCCGTAAATACACCATCCCCGAGATCTTACTCGCCCAAATCATCAACAACAAACCCGAGAATGGAACTCGGCCAAACCAATAACAATGCTAGCAATTATTCTAGAAACAACTTCAATATTCAATTCAATTCAATTCACAAAATATTCAAGCAACCCAATTAATACATACTTCCACCCGAAATCTCACAACACCACCAAAGTCAACAACGCATTACTTCCTTCCAAATTTATGAGTTATATCGACAATCCATATCAACAACCATGCATTAACAACATTACTCATGCAATGTAAGAATTCAAGCTAATGCCGCATCGACCTTCTTCCACATTCCGATAATGGTTATAACTTCACTTTAAGCCATCAAACCTTCATTTATCATTATGAAATTCACAATTCAACAACTAAAATATTAAATAGAGTCAATTCACTACAACTTGCCAAACCACCTATCATTCGGCCACAACAACCACATACATATTCTCATATATTTCGTCCATTTCTTCACTCTACAACATATAAAAACCATCCACAACATACAAAAGAAGATGAAACCTTACCTTTTTCCACTTAGTTCTTCAACTTCGCTAGAGTTGTGCCTTGCAAGAATGAATGGTTTTCTTGTTCCAACAACCACTCCATGTTAATTAGGGCCTTCAACTTGCTTGGAATACTAGAAGCAATAATTTTTTCTTGATCAACTTCATGAAGTCAATTCTCCATAGCCATGGCCGAGTGGCCCCTAATTTTTTTTGGATGGAGTTTTTCTTGAATTTTTCATGACAATTATGTCTTGCTTGGTAGTCTCTCTCTCTTATATATATAGTTCTTATAGGCATGTGAGGGGCACATGCCCTCTTCTCCATTCTTCTTGAATTTTCCAAAATAATTAAAGAAGACTAAGTGTCTTCTTTTGTAACTTTAGTCCATATGTCCTTATAATTTATAATTAGCCCCATTAAATATGAAATGGCCACATGCCTCCCTTCTTCCTTTTTCTAGAAATTTCTTCCTTTTTCTTGAAATTTCTTTAAATTAAAACAAGATGACCACTTGTCTTTTTATAAATTTGGTCCATATAAGAGTGGGACCCACATATACACATACACACACATGGCCAAGCCTTGGCTTGGTCTAGAATTTTCAAGATAATTTTTGTGAAATTCCCATTTTGCCCTTAGCCTTCCATAATATTACCATGAACCTTTTAGTAAATATCCCTTTTTACCCTTGGCCTTTTCCAACATTTCCATACTAATAAGGTTCATAAATAATATTCACAACCCACTTGTACATTAAAATAATTTTGGAAATAGTCTTGCCTTTAACTTCTCGCAATTATCCCGAATTATCCAAGCGTACGAAATACGGGTTATAACAGTTTAAAGGTGGCATCTATGGCCCGTGGCACCATTTCATGGTGGCAAAACCTCTCCAAGAGTTCTCATATGATTCTAGACCAGAACTAAGGATGCACAACATAATAAAGTGCCCCGAATCTTGTGGTGCTAGTTATATCAAGTTATTCTCTATTGTTGTTGATTCAAAGTTTCCTTGAGTTGAAGTAGTTGATTCAAAGTTTCCTTGAGTTGAAGTAATCTCAAATCAGAGGTTATTATTATTGTTTGAGGTAATATTCACCCTCTCCTATATGTATTTGGTATCATTTAAGCCATAGCTAGCTTGTTTAGTTAGAAACCCATGAAGTAAGGGTTGGAAATTGTAGTTGAGGTGTTGTTGTACGTTTGAACTAATTTGAGATTATTCTTGTGATATTACATGGTTAGAAATTGATGAAATAGATTGAGTATGTTCTAGATGGTGTTGCTATGTATGCTATGAAAGAACGAAGAGATATAGAGAAGTATTGAATATGTTATAAGATGAGCTTGTCGCTCGATATAACATAAATAGTTTTCCTTTAGTTTGACGATAGTTTCCTTATTATTGTTGTAGATTGAAAGTGTTGTAGGGATAGTATTCATTGGGATTGTTAGAGTACCTCGACGAAAGGTATGTAAAGGATACTTCCCTTCTTTGATGGCATGAATCTATAACTAGCAAGTTTCCGAACAAGAGTACAAAATAAGTGTCCTTCACATAAATCTCATGTTTATGTTATTCCATCTTGCTTATAACGTAGCTATCCCTTGTCGGGAATTCTTATTCAGTTTAGCATTGTTCCATGTCTAGTTGAGAAATAGAGACTATACATATGTCATTTACAGTAATACTATATGCCTACGGGGCTAAATACGTGCGTGCCATGCCTACGGGGCTAAACAAATGCCTATGGGGCTACACAAATTCCTACAGGGCTAGACAGATACACACTGAGCCCTATATGAGGGGCGGGTAGATTATTTCAGTATTATTTATATGATATGAGTCAGAGACATGTAAGTATGCTTCCATATTATCATTGGCTCCTCAGATTATATTAAGTATATTACGTATATCATTTCAGTTATTCAGTTGCCTTACATACTAGGTAAATTATTTCGTACTGATGTCCCTTTTGCTAGGAGCACTGCATTTCATGCTTGTAGGTCCTAATAGACAGGTAGATAGGCCTTCTCAACAATGTTGCTGAGTACCAGCTTGATTGGTAAGCCCATTTCATCCGAAGTTACTAAGTCCAGAGTTTTAGAGTCTTATATTATGTATATAGACATGATGGGTAAGCTGGGGCCTTGTCCCGATCACAGTCCAGTTATGCTATCTTTAGAGGCTTGTAAACATGCCATGTATGTCCAAATTCTTAACATGGTGGCCTTATCGGCCCTTATATATGTTTCTTTTGGGTTTGTGGTTTGTAGACACTCATGGTGGCCTTGTCGGCCCATATATATGTATATATATCTTTTGGGGTGATCCCATGTCAGTTGAGACAGTTGTCATTTACAGATTATTCTGAGGACGGCCTTGTCGGCCTGAGATGGTATTGATTGTTTTAGGACTTAAATGTTGCCAACACATATATCTTTAGGCCTTATTTTATTTGTAGAAGTAAAAGTGACCAACAACTTATATATCTTTAGGTCTCATTTTCTTTGTAGAAGTAGGAACGACCAGCATATATCGCATCATTCCAGCAACATATATTTTCAAATCTGGTTGTAGAATTAAGTGTGTCCAGCAACATGTATTTTTGGATCCCATCTTGTTTGTAAAGGTAAAAAAAATGTTCCAACACTTGTTCTTAATAGGATGAGAAACTAAGCTTCTCTTTTGTTGAAGAATACAAAATTTACAATAAGTATTTTAAGAGCTAAATAGTTCATTCATGACCCAAGATCAAATATGAAGGTAAACAACATGAATCAAGCATTAGAAGTCTCGTGGTGCTTGTCGGATTCTAGCTCTTCTTCTTGTGGTGGTTTTGGAGGATGCTTCATGGTGAAGTAATCTTGGAGTTGGAGTGTTCTTGAGTTTTTGAAGTAAGATTTCATCATTGTTGACAACTAATTTTTTGACCTCCAATAATTTTAGTTAATTACCCAGAGTTTTTGGATATCAAACAGAGTGAAATATGTATTCTATAAGCCAAAATGATTTTTACAAAATTATATCAGTAATATTTTTCCATTTCATATGGCAAAATGAGAGCAAATAGATATTGTAAGTCATTTAAAAATAATCTATGCATTTTTACTATTTATATAAGGCATTTGCCAAGTTTAAATCAGAAAATAATTTGAAACAATTATTCAATTAATTGTGAAAATTATTGAAGATTTAATTAGCAAGTATTTTACTCCGTTCAATTCAATAAACTTGATTAATTAAATAAATGATTATTTTTACCTCTCAAAAATGTTAATCTCCGCATAATCAATTTGCCTTGGTGCAATATTTAGATTAACCATAATTAATTAAATGTTTAATTGTGGTTACATTTATAAATTGCTTGATATGAGATTAACTGCGGCTACAATTGAAACAATCAATTGTTAGTCAAATATGGCCATAATTGAAATAACTAATTTCATGGTTTAAGACAATTAAGGTCATAATTGCAATTTAGGGCCTTATATGCCATTTGTCGTGTCTACGCTTTGTTTAATGGGTTCATTAGTGTTAACTTGGTCATAATTGAAGTGTTTAACTAATAGACATTCTTAGTTTTGACTTTTTATTAAATCTTGTCCCCCCCCCCCCCCCCCCATATATATGCAAGTATACACGGATATACACGAGAGTGTGTGTGTGTGTGTGTTTACGCGTCTGGGCCATATCTCCTTCTTATTTTAAGTGGCCGAGTCCAGCCCAAATGGCCAAACCTGACCCAATAACCTAAATGACCCCTTAAGGCTGCTCAAAGACGAGCCAAACGACCCATTCGCCTTTTTAAAAAAAAAAAAAATATCAAGAGAAAAGGGTAAGGAAACCCTAGCAGCCGCACCTTCCCATCCCCTCTCTCCTCGTCATTGGCCTGAAAATGGCAAAGAACACTGTTGCTTTTGCTTTATGCAGTTGTTGCTTGACTATTTTGGGTAAAGTAATTAATGCTTTACCCTCTCTCCGTTGATACACCGCCAAACAGGTATTTGCTTGCATTTTTCTCTTACTTTTCTGCAAATCAACGTTCAAATGAGCACAAACCTTAATGGTTCTAGTCTTGTTCCAGTTTTAAATACTCAAATCCCCTTGTTTCACAAAGAATCGAATGGATTGACCAAGTTTGGGTTAAATCTTGCCCTCTATATGTTTATTTGCTTAAATCCCAGCCATTGATTGTTGTTTTGAGGGAGAAATTATTGGAATTTGCCATAGTCCCACATCGAATTCGGTTTAGGGTTTTGAATTTTTTATAGAACTGCCAATTCACACTTTGCATACACCGAATATCACATATTTACACAAAAACTCGATACTAGGGTTTTTTTAACGAGTGACCGACATTTGAATTGGACACTTGGTTGAGTTTCCTTAGTCTTTGTAAAGTAAAGGTTTAATTTTTATTATTTTCTTATTGTGGCTGAAATCGTGTGGTGGAGGAGCAAGAATATTCTCTAATTCCATTCTCGACAAGAAGGTTGTGCTTAGAAAAGGTAATTGCTTATCCTTTCCTATTTTTGCTAGTTTAGTTGCTTGTTTTTTGATTATTTGTTTAAGTATATGTTTGTTAGTGCTTGTGTTCGTGCTTAGTTTTGATTAGTTTGATGTTAACTGTTTAGATGAGTTAGATTAGTGATTAATCCAGTTTAGTTAGGATGATTAGAGCATTCTTTACCTAATTAGTTTTTAATGGTATGATTTGCTTAATATTTGTTAGTCCAATTTAGCATGCCTATTAGTTGTGTCAAAATATGTTTAAATCTTGAATCCCTATATATCTGCTAAATGATTAACAATATTTGTTCCTAATGATGTCTAGTTAGCCATTTGCTGTTTGTTCATATGGTAGATCAACTTTTTAATCTTCACAAATCAGTTAGTCAACCATTGGCATGTTGTAGATTTATTTAGTCTGAATATGGTTCAACCACATGCTTATGGATGTCGACTGGTACCTCATTTGAATGGTGTATGTTTTGGTTATGCCTAATCACGTAGTTCAATCATACTTAAGCCACTGATTCCTCACATTGCTTATTAATTATAAGTATGAGTCTGCTAGTATGTTCAAATTGTTATCACCTATTGTATTGTATGCTTTGCAAAATATTCATTAGTTAATAGTTTTTTGTACATTTTGCCTGGATTGGTCTATATCACTTGCATGTTGAGGAGATTAGATAATGGTACAGTAGTATGCTTAAAGTTTGCCATGAGATTCACTCCTTGACTAATAATCACTTAAGAAGTCATGAGAGGCCTTAAAACTTAATAAAAGTGTTTAAATGAGCTTTTCCCAACTAATTGTATGAGGTCTTTACATGCAAGTTAGCTTGAAATAGTGTTCAAACGTTGGTATAACTGTTTGAGTTTTCATTCATTTAGGCTGATGTAGAAGCTGATCTGAGTGTGTTTTGATATTAAACTAGTATGTTTAACTAAACATTCCTTGCTTGTTTTCTTATACTGATTTGAAGATATGCCTAGATAATAGCTTAATCTTAAATGACCTTAAACTTTTTAAGAATATGCCGATTACTGTTTGAAATCTGTTGTATGGTACATTGATGCTGATCATGGTTGTTTAATTTATCTGTGTGTCTGTTTCGGCCGTCCTTTATTTGTCTGGTCCTTAAAAATGACCATTTGAGGTAGCAACCACATTTTTGTATGCCATTGTGGCTAATTCATACCACTATGCACCTTTTTCCCCTTTCCCTGATGTTTTAGCTTAGGAATGCTAATTTGAATGCTTTTGTAATGACCAATTTGGTCGTTATAATTCTTTCGGCATTTTCGCCCGCTCCCAAATATTGATTAGCTCCCTTTTGACCCGAGGGGACCGTTGATACGCTTCCCGAGGTATCTAGACCGAATTCGGGCAACTTTGGTAAAAATATGGGCTTTAAGTGCAAAGGGTTGACCCGAAGTTGACTTTTGGGCAAACAGAACTTTTTCGGAGTTTCGTCAATTTCGAGAGGTCCGGATGGTCGTTTAGAACTTGTATGTGTATTTGGTTCGGCTCCCAATGCATTCGGATGCATTTCGGGACATAGGATGGGAGATTGGAATTAGGCATCGAGGGTTGACTCGGTCAACGAGGTCTCCGTTGGAAATTCTGAGACCACGAGCGCGTTCGCAGCGTATTTTTGTATGGGTTTAGGTGGTCGGGTTGTGAGCAGATGGCCTTGGTAATAACTCGGGATTTCAATTGGAGACTTAGGAATTTTAGAGATTTACGAGTATCCGGTGCCCGCAATACGGGCGCACGGCAGCCGCCCTGCCGCACCGCTGTGGCGGTGTGATGACCGCTGTAGCGGCCATATGTGATGTTGGCCGAATCGCTGTGGCGGTAACTTAGCCGCCGTAGCGGCATTCCAACCGCTGTGGCGGTGACGGGCAGTTATATTTCATTAAATGTGGCTTAAATAAGTCTTAGACCCTCATTATTTCATATCTTGATATTGGAGCTTAGAGAAACTGTTCTTGGAGATAAATTGAAGAAATTCTTGGAGGTAAACTCTGCCTAATCCTTTCCTCCTCCTTAATCACAATCATTCTAGATTCTTCCCTTCCCTTTAACATTTCCCTAAAGATGGAATTTGGAAAAGGGTTTTGGGAAACTTTTCCTTAGGGTCATGTATGATAAATTGATGATGTTAATGCTAAAATTTGATGAATCTAAACTTATTAATCATGTATCTTTCAGTTTTAACGTTGAATTTCGAATTTGGAGACTTAGGGTTTATACCCAATTTGGGGTTTTTTACTTGAAATCAGATTTAGGCCAATTTTTGAGTTAAAATCAACAATTAGTGGTTGGGTTATGACCATCTAGTACTTAATTTGATATTTTGGTCACGAATTTCCCGTTTTGCCCTTGTGGGCTCGTTTTCCCAATTTCTAGGGTTAAAATGGACCTAGTTGATATCATAGCAATATTAGTATTATTTTTCATGATTTCTAATATAGCATTCGATTATGCTTAGACTACTTTGGTTCTAAGCTTCATAGGAAGGGCAAGGCAAAAGAGTGACTTGTTGGTGTTACGGTTCGGCGGTCCACGTGGGTTATGGCTTACCTTTAGTGAGACTTCATATAGTGAATCACATATTTAGATTATAATGTCGGAGACAGCATGTGAACCTTCGGGTATGAAGTTGGGATGGATATTGCCTTAGGTTGGGCCTTGATGTGTGTTGGGACTAGCCACCCCGTTATGTGTGTTTGATTGATTAATTGTGTTGGCTTGATGCCATGTGTAGTTGATTGATATCGAGTCCTGTTTGTCGTCCTGATTCTTCTTATCATCCTGATTTGGATAGAATGGACATACTGTTGTTAGTATTTGTGCTCGATATATGTTGGCGTACCCACTGTTGGTACTTGAGTTATTGATATGTGTTGGCTTACCCACTGTTGGCACTTGACTTGATATGTTTTGGCATACCTACTGTGGTGTTGTGAGGCGATACGTTGTTGGCATACCTCGTTGTGGTATTTGTGATATTAAACCTGATTGTTGATGATTGACATATGTACTGCATGCATTCTCTCATATTCATGCATGGCCGATACCCGGTAATGATCCGGTATCATTGATTGAGCAAAACTGATATTTGATAAACTCTTTTACTTGAATGATTATGAAAAGGCCGATGTCCGAAGATCCATTTTGGAATCGTTGATTATATGAAACTTATATTTGATGAACATCTTTTACTTGAGTGATCGTGAGAAGGCCGATGTCCGAGGTTCAATTCCGGAATCATTGATTGTATGAAACTGATATTTGACAGACTCTTTTATTGAGTGACTGTGAGGAGGCCGATGTCCGATGAGCTATTTCGGGCATCGTTGTTGCATGGCCGATTACGATATTATCCCGGAATCATTTTTGGTGCATGGACTCCGCGGGTCCCCCAGGGTGGTACCGGTGAGACACCCCCTGTGAGCAATTAGCCAGGGTTCGGACTATCTGTTGGGCAAAGATCCGGGATGGGTGGCACTTAGACTTCGCGTGTCACGCTGGGTTGTGCTACCGAGACGTCGATATTTCCGTCTGGAGTATATGTGTACACCTTATTTGCATGGCACGGCATCGCATTCATACCATTATTGCACTGTATTGCATTATTACTTGATTGAGGTGCGGTGAAGATTGGATTGTGATGTTTCTGTTGTGATGATTAGATTGTGTTGATTCTATTGTGGTGATTAGATTGGAACAGATATACTCAGACTTATCATATTGGGGTTTAGATGCTTACATAGGTGATGACGGATACTCGATTGCGATTATATTGTCTCATGCTTGGTTGGTTTATTTGCTTATCTGCTTTATTTTCTGAATTGTGTTAACTATGCTTAGTCGGCTGATGATGCCTACCAGTACTGTGGTTTGTACTGACCTGCACTTGCTGCATTCTTTTATGAATGCAGAGTACCAGGTCGGATCTACTTCTCTGACCCGTGGCTGATCGACTCTTCAGCTTCCATTCGAGTTTCCCAGGGTGAGCATGGCGTCCGCTGACCTTGAAGACTCTTCTATTACTTATGTCTTGCTTTCCATTCTGAGACATGATTTGAGACTACTTATGTATTATTATTCAGATTTAGATGCTCTTGTATGACCAGAATAGATATTGGGGTGGATTTCATTTACTTCCGCACTTGTTAACATTATATTATATTTGTGAGACTTATGTTATTTTACCTCTTCCGCTATTTCTACTATTTGTGAATGTTGAGTTAAGGGTTCACCTACCGAGGTGGGAAATGTAGGTGCCAGCACGATTCAGTGAAATTGGCTCGTGACAGCTTTGTATGGTCTTGAATGTTTCATTTGGGTAGGGCTTAGTCATGTTTGCTTAGAAACTCATGATTAAGTTTTGAGGGTGATATAACTAAGAAGTATAACTGTTCTTTGTCAAATGTGCCATGTTTAGAGCCTATCTATTTTGTTGTTGTGAAGACTGCTTATATGTGTATTATGATATAAATTCGATTCTATTATGAACCTGAGTGTCTGATGGGATTAGGAAGCTGCCATGTTAATATAAGGTCTGTCCAAACTCATCTCATGGTTTAGATTCAAGTAATAAGACTGGATATTGCTATATGCATTGACATAAAATGAAGATGTTTACTTTGATTATCTGTTGAACATGATCAAGCCTTTTTTAATGCTCCTAAAGTGTCTTGTTCAGTTTGGGCCTTCAACAACATATTGGATGTTTAAATGAATAATTATGACTATACGAAGGCTTTAGGATGTCTGTCAAGGGCAAATGATTAGCTCTATGCTATTTGGGATCTATATACCTTACAGATTTGGACTTCTTCTTGTCTATTTTGTTTATGAGCCATGTTTGTTGTCCTTTTGATATGTTGTCCTGGGAAACTGCTATGAATAAGTGTATATATATATATATATATATATATATATATATATATATATATATATATACACACACATAGGGTATATCGATATATACTGTGTTTATATACTCTAGTATACACTGCTCTTGTATATCAAGTATATATTTGCTTGAATATCATCCTCTTGTTTTCTTTTTTTAAAGTATGTCATTTAGTTGGGCTCAACTCTTAAGGATTATACTTATCTGCCATGTTGGGCTTTGTTGCTATTGGTTACGTCTTGGGCCTGCTTCCTCTTATTGTCTTCCCGTTATCATTAGGATTGAGCCTACTGTTTCTTTTTTCTTTTCTTTTCAACATGTCTGGGCCTGATCCCATTGCTTTAAATGACTGCTTGTTTATATGCATATGTGGAATGAATTGTGTGTTAATACGTCATTACATTGAGTAATGTTTGATTTATATTAAATGAATTATTAAGTTTAGGTACTCTCTAACCATAATCTTATTTTCCCCCCTTTATGTTTGCATGGGATAAACACCATGGCCACTTGGGTTGATTCGTGCATTTTAAAACCCGTTGGGCCTGAGGTCCAACTCTCTTCTTGATCGAGTCCGAAACTAGAAGGATGATTGAAGGCCCAACCATGGGTGAAAATGGCCAACTGGTGGACTTAGGTAGGCCCACCAGCCTAACTCTTCTTTTTTCATTTCAATATATACATATTTCATATGCTATTTATAATAGTTGTATATGTGAACAACATTGATGCTATTATTGAAACCCAAAGGCATTAGAACTTGGGAAATTCGCGTAGGAGTTAGCACCTTTCAAACGAATTTTCAAGATTAAACACGACTATAACAATCATTGCATGTAATTGATAATCTTGGTTTTTTATAAAACTATTTCGAAGCATAAATCTGAAATTTGGTTATACGGACAAGTCAAAGGGTTTTGGCATTGTTTTGGGCCTTAAGCTCGTTGTAAATGAAAACGAACCATTTCGGATTTAATATGAGCAATAAAGAACCAGTTTGGGCCTTAAAATAAAAAAAAATGGAGGATTATTTTGGGCTTTATAACTTGGATCCATTTAGAGTAAATTTGAAACAAAAAAAATCAGATTTTGAGTGAGCATAAAATGAGCATTTCTCAAACTTATGACTTAAGGTTTGTTTTCAAAACCTTTTGGGCTAAAGCCCAAATATTAAGGCAAGCAAAGGAGAGGAACTACACTTAAACTTTGGTTTGGAGAAAGATGGCTTGGAAGTAGTATATAATTGACCAAATTGAGCTTCAAGGAAACAATAAAATAAGTAAACTTTCTTTTTATCTTTATATTTGTGCAAAGCCTATACTATTTTCATAAAGGAAATGTACTCCACTTATTTACTTATATACATATATAAAACTATAAGGATTAAAATCATAACATTGGGACCAAGTTAGTAGGAACTCTACTTAAGAGAAATCTTAAGTGTGTTTTGGTCCGGAAATAAAGTGATTTCAACCCTTATAAACATTTTTTCAAGAAACCAACTCTTTCTCCTTAAAGAGCATCTTGCCAAAAAGTGGAGATTTATGATTAGCATGACATAATTTTGCAAGAAATAAAACATTTTAGTAAATAATCACATTAATCACACATTGAAGCTTGTAGGTCAATAGTATTTTATGGATCCTTAATAGTAGGGTATTTAAAACCTTCTCTAGGACATCATTAGAATCCTTACCTCAAATTTTGGTTTTTAAAGGATTTTTCTTTATTTGAACAAACCCCCTTTTACCCGGTTTTCCTAATTTTCCTTATAAAATTAGGTGGCGACTCTAAAAAAATACCAAATTCAAATAGAGTCTGCAACTTCTTATTAGCTTTAATGCACCCACGTAAAAGTGAACCATAACAATCATACCTTCATGTCCTTGAGTTTATTAGTTCTTAAACAACTAGTTAGAGATGGAATTTGTTGAAGGAAAACTCAAACTTGTGTTGGACTTGTGGGCTGTCTTGGATCACGTTTTTGATGTGTTGTTGATGGAATCCCCTTGTATATGGATAGTAGTTGATGTTTTTGTTATATTGTTGTTTATATACTTCATGAATTTGGAAGGAAGAAGTGTATAAGGTATCGTATACGAAGCGTATATTGGGGCTTCTTTGGTATATACTCTTATATGTTGATGGTTTGAGTTTAGAAATATTCCCAAGAGGTTATTATTGTTGTGTTGGTTGTTGGTTGAGTTGTGATGATTAATGAATAGGGGAAATGTTGTCCTTTCATTTTAGAATCGAATTATCATTTGGTATACGCGATAGACTAGGACGTCTAAGTTCATACATTTATTCCTTTATTATAGGATTGGCGTACTAGTTACGACGAGTTCGTTTTCAGAGTGTATTGGTGACTCAAGGTATGTAATGGCTATCCTTTCTTTTCTTGGCATGATTTCGTAGATAGTATCCGCTTATCGAATCTTAAAGAAAGAGCTATTGTTTAGAGCTGTCATAGAGGTGTAACGCTTCTAGATGTGGTATTGTGTCTTTCGAGGGATTTCTATCCTTTCCTTAGTTCATTTTTAGTAGAGGAGTTAGAAAGAGACATGTTAACGTCTTCATATATGTCAGTTTACACATGATATATATATATATATAGCCTGGCCACTTGATCAGTGAGACATTTTGTTTAGCCTGCCCGCTTAGTCAGTGAGACAGATATGCCTGGCCTACGAGTCAATAAGACAGATTACCTGGCCGATGGGTCAGTGAGACAGATTGCCTGGCCGACGGGTTAGTGAGATTTTTCGATTGCCTGGCCTTATGGTCAGTGAGATTTTACAATTGCCTGGCCACTTGGTCAGTAAGATATATGATATTATTAATGTTGCATTTCATATGAGACAAGTTAGGTGAGATATTTAGGGCATTCTTTGGCTTCCAGATTATTATGTTTTCAGTTCAGCTTCATTTTCAGTTATCTATTGCCTTACATACTCAGTACATTGTCTTGTACTAACATCCCTTTACCGGGGGCGTAGCATTCATGCCTGCAGGTATAGATGGGCAGACTTATAGACCTTCCCAATAGATAGGACCGGATATCAGCTGATTGGTGAGCTCTTTTTGTTCAGAATCGCTAGGTCTTTTGGAGTCTTTCTTTTGTGGTTATAAATTGGATGGGTAGGACGGGGCCCTGTCCCGACCATGATACAATTATGCTTTCTCTAGAGGCTTGTAGACGAGTCATGTATATAATATGCCGGTGTTGTGACCTTACTGGCCCTGTATATGTCTATTTGATTCTGTTGGTTGTGTACATTCATAGCAGCCTCGTCGGCTTGCTCAGTTATATATATGTCTTGGGTGTGTGTGCCCCATTTATATATATATATATATAGTGTGCCCTTGTTGGCTTTATTGGTATTTTCTGCTTGAAAGTAGGCCCTGTCGGCCTAAGTTGAGGATTACCCCTCTAGAGTTACAGATTCAAAGTGGTTCGCGAGTCCGGTGTGGCACCGAGTGAGGGCCACGCCTCTCCAGATTTGGGGTGTCACAAACTTGGTATCAGAGCAGGTCTGTCCTAGGGTGTTTATAAGTCGTGTCTAGTAGAGTTTTGCTTATAGATGTGTTATGCACCATATGATATAAACAGGAAGCTACAGGGCATTTAGGAGTTAGTTACCCTTCTCTCATATCTAAATCTTGTTGTAGAGCTGAGTCATAGAAGATTTGAGTTAAACTTACCCTTTTGTGTTTGCATACAGGGATGCCGTGACTAGAAAGACCGTAGCTGCCGGGAAAGTTTATACGGCAAGCGAGTGAGGGGACGGCAGGACACACCCGGCAGATGGGGCCCGATCGAGCCTGGGGTGACACCCGCTTGGCGACTGTGGGGACTCCTCCACCACCTGAGGAGCCTCTGAGAGAGGCAGCACCTTCAACACCCCTTGTCGCACCAATAGATCAGATCTTAGCATCGGCGGATGCAGTTATTGACTCGGGGCAGCTACTCGAGGCAGCGAGAGCATCCGTCGGTGCGAGAACTCACCGAGGGGGCCCAATAGTTCGAGGGTTCGTGAGTTTGTAGCATTGATCCCCTAGAGTACACAGAGGTTAAGTGGGAGGAGGACTCGCAACACTTTATGATCAATTTCACCGCATATTTAGGGTGATGCATGTCACGACCCAACCAGAGGGCCATGACGGGCACCCAGAGCTAGCCTACCGAGCACCACCTAGCATGCTTCTTCTAATTGTATCTCGGTGGACCACAAATCTAACTCATAATTATCATAACCTAGACGGGCACAAATTCTCAAACAAAAGCTCATCTATACGATTATTATCAACTCTGCCCCATATATATATATATATATATATAAGCCCACAAGGCTACAAAAATGATATACAATATATGAACCGATGAGGTCATTAGACGTCTAACTGTACACACACATGTCTACGAGCCTCTAAACACAATGCTGGAAGTCATAAAGACGGGACAGGACCCCGCCATGCCAAATCATGTACACAAAAGAGTACTACCAATAAATTGCAGCTCCAAAGCAAATGGAACGCTCCTGAGACTCCGCGGATGAAGTTCCTAGGAATCTGATCCGTCTCCCTGCCTACCTGCGGGCATGAACGCAGCGTCCACAAGCAAAAGGATATCAGTACGAATAATGAACTGAGTATGTAAAACATGAACAACAATATAATAAAGATATGAGGAACATGAGATAAAGAGATAACCTGTATATCTGATTGTCTCTCAAGGCGGATATCATGCATGCTTAGCTTTAGAAAAATAAACCATCTCATACATACATATATTAGCTTTAGGTGCGGGGCTATCATCACACACACACACACACACACACACACACACAGATATATATATATATATATATATATATATATATATATATATACATATATTGCTGCGGAACGTGCAGCCTTATCCATATATCATATCATCATTATATATATTGCTGCGGAACGTGTAGCCCGATCCATATATAGATATTGCGGCGGAGCGTGCAAGCCGATCCATATATCCCGTGTCCGGGCATCCCATGTTCGGGACGATATCCATAAGTCGTCCATTGCAATGGTGTGTACATCTATATATGCACGGCGTGATGTGAGAAAATACATACATAGATATAAAGCATGCACGGGAGCCCAAATAAAACGTTACTACTCTATCGGAGTGATATAAGGTCGGTAACCCTCCGATTTCTATTATGGAATCATCATCATCGCCATATCCCATCTTGGAAGAACAACTATTTTAAGATGGGATCAACAACAATGAATACAATTGATAATCTTGTGACAAACTCAATAGTATCATGAGAAC
Source organism: Lycium ferocissimum (assembly GCF_029784015.1). Taxonomy (NCBI): domain Eukaryota; kingdom Viridiplantae; phylum Streptophyta; class Magnoliopsida; order Solanales; family Solanaceae; genus Lycium; species Lycium ferocissimum. The sequence goes on along the minus strand of NC_081343.1, from coordinate 32,543,320 downwards.
ATTAGGAACTTCAAGCTTTGGCATTTCAAGAATTGAAACCATCATCATAATTGCCACAAAGATCATTATCGACGATATCGTAAGAATCATGAACATTATGGGCTTCTAATATTTCTAGGAATAGGAATAGTGTGGATATCATGTTTTCCTCCAAAGCCTGCAAAATCTATATTCAAGAGGATTTATACTAAGGTTAAGTCTTGAAAACATGCTTAAGTCCAAAGTAACATAATTAACGAGCTAACGAGATTTGGGCAGCATTTCTCCTATTTTATCAACTTCCACCATATTATAAAATGGCTCCCAAAAATAATAAAAACATCCATAATATCATAATCAAGAAGTTATATTCAATTAAATCTCAAATTTAACTAAAATCCCCTTTTCGAGTTCACCTCATAGTCATCTTCTTCATTACAACACTCATAGCTTCTCCACTTTAATTTTTTTCCTTTCTAAGAGGTGCTAAACCTTTACATCATCTCAACCATAGGAATAGGATGAAGAAAATACCTTATAATCAAGGAACTTCACCTCACTCAACTCCCTCCAAGATCAAGTTCACCACAACTTTGAAAGGAAGCAAGAACCTTCACATTCCATGGATTTTCCTTGAGGTCTTGGTGTTTGATCCTCCCTCTTGATGAAATAGAAAGGATTGGAGTGATGGAAAACCTTCAAGAACTCTTAATAAGTCTATGGAAGTGTGGGGAAATATGTGTGGAAAGTTGAAATGAAAATGAGGTGCTTTGGGATTTAAAAAGGTGGCAATTTCGCACCCGTGCACCAACTTGCGGTGGAGATGCAGCGTCGCATGGGGGATATGCGGCCGCATATCCCGTCCTCTCCTTATGGAGGAGTATGGGCAGTGAGGGCTTCCATTTTGGGCAGTTTTCTGCCCATAAGCGGTCCAACATACTGAGTATGCGGCCGCATATGGCCCTATTTTGCTCGGTTTCGCGAAAATGTGTTATTTTTGATTCGTTTGACCTCCAATCCTTATGGAAACTTCTTGGAACTTGTATAAAACTTCATTAGCCATATAAGGGTCCCTATAGATTCAAATCAAGGTAATACTTAGCAATGCACAACTCAAATGTTACATAATCTTCCCAAGCATGACTCTAACTCCAATTTCTCTAACAAACTTACTTCCACCGCTTCATAGAACTCCGAAACCTTAAGGTATACAGTTAACATTACCAAATACCCTTCCTAACCTTATGAGGGCTTCATTTCCACTTTAGGCTTGCGTTGGTTCTTTCATAAGGCAAACGTCACGAAATTTCTAAGGTGTAACATTCCTCCCCCCTTAGGAACATTCGTCCTCGAATATTAGACTCTTAGAGATTCTACAGAAATTTCGCCAAAGTTTTCCCTGTAAATATGACACTACCATCTTGTCACAACAACCCACAATATACAACGCCACACAGGGCTACAAAAAAACAGCAATAATGGGCCACACACGACCAAGAAATCATCAAAAGAAACATTACATACCTAGAGACAATGGTGTCTCTTTCTGAAGCTCTTCTGGGGATGGAAATAAATGCAGATGCCTAGACTTCATATCTTCCTTAGCTTCCCAAGTTATCTCTTCCCTGTTATTATTTCTCCATAAAATCTTAACTGAAGCTACATCCTTGGTTTTGAGTTTTCGAACCTGTCTGTCTAGAATAGCAATGGGAACTTCTTCATAGGATAATTGCTTTGTGATCTGAACATCATCTACAGGTATAATTCTGGAAGGATCTCCAATGCACTTGTGAAGCATCAATACATGGAAGACTGGGTGGACTGACTGTAAGTCCGAAGGCAAATCTAACTTATAAGTCACTTGGCCCACCTTGCGCACAATCTTGTAAGGTCCAATATAGCGAGGAATAAGCTTTCTCTTCTTACCAAATCGCATCACACCCTTCATAGGCGACACCTTCAAGAATACCCAATCATTAACTTGGAATTCTAGATCTCGACGGCGATTGTCCTCATAAGACTTCTGCCGGCTCTAGGCTGTCAACAACCGGTCTTGGATAAGCTTGATCTTCTCCACCATTTGGTAGATCAAATCTGGGGCCACTAACTTTGTCTCCCCTACTTCGAACCATCCAATTGGCGATCTACACTTTCTCTCATATAGAGCCTCATATGGGGCCATTTGAATGCTGGAGTGATAACTATTGTTATATGCAAATTCAATGAGCGGCAAATGATCATCCCAGCTACCTCTGAAGTCTAACACACATGGCCGTAGCATATCTTCGAGGGTCTGAATGGTGCGCTCAGCTTGCCCATCAGTCTGTGGATGAAATGTTGTGCTAAGTCTTACCTGAGTTCCCAAACCTTCTTGAAAGGACTTCCAGAAATTAGTGGTAAATTGTGCTCCTCTATCAGTAATAATGCTTACTGGAACACCATGCGGTCATACTATCTCTTTGACGTACAGCTTCGCATAATCTTCAACCGAGTACGTAGTTCTGACTGGTAGAAAATGAGCTGACTTCATAAGTCTATCCACAACTACCCATATAGAGTCATACTTACGCCGAGAATGAGGCAAGCCTGTAATGAAGTCCATATTAATCACTTCCCATTTCCAAGTTGGAATTTCCATAGCTTGCAATAATCCACCAGGGTTTTGATGCTCAATCTTTACCTGCTGACAGTTAGGACATTGAACTATGAACTCTGTTATATATTTCTTCATTCCGTCCCACCAATATATCAATTTGAGATCATGGTACATCTTTGTCACTTCTGGGTGAATAGCATAACGGGAATGATGGGCTTCCTCCAGAATCTGTTGACGTAACCCTGCAACATCACGAACACATAATCTGCCTTGATACCTGAGAACTCCATCTGTAGAAATCTCAAATAGTGACTTCTTCTTCTAAGGAAGTGTATCTCTGAAATGAATTAACTTAGGGTCCTCATATTGGCGCTTCTTCACCTCCACTACTAAAGATGAGACAGCTGAGTTATGGACAGTAACTCCTACATTGCCCGAGTCCATCAAGCGAACTCCTAGGCTAGCTAGCTGTTGAAGCTCACGAGCTGACTCCCTCTTATTCGGCTAAACATCACATAGACTGCCCATGGATTTACGGCTAAGAGCATCAGCTACTACAATCGTCTTTCCAGGATGATATAAGATACTCACATCATAATCTTTCAATAGCTCCAACCACCGCCTTTGTCTTAGATTCAACTCCTTCTGTTTGAAGATATACTGGAGGCTCTTGTGATCTGTATAAATATCAACATGAACACCATATAAATAATGTCTCCACATCTTTAATGCATGAGGACCGCAGCTAACTCTAGAACATGGGTCGGATAGTTTTTCTCGTGTTTTCGCAACTGCCTTGAAGGATAGGCAATAACCTTACCGTGCTGCATCAACACACAACCTAACCCCATGCCTGAAGCATCACAATAAACAACATAGCCTTCTGATCCTTCCGGAAGTGTCAGGACCGCAGCCGAAGTCAACCTATCTTTCAGCTCTTGAAAATTGCGCTCATAAGCGTCGGTCCATTTGAATTTTGCTGATTTTTAAGTTAACTTCGTCAATGGTGCAGAAATAGAAGAAAATCCTTCTACAAATCTTCTGTAGTAACTGGCCAACCCCAGAAAACTACAGATCTCCGTAGGTGTTGTAGGCCTTGGCCAGGTCTTCACAGCTTCAATCTTCTGGGTATCTACTCGAATACCATCAACTGAAATAATATGCCCCAGAAAAGTTATAGAATTCAACCAGAACTCACATTTTGAAAACTTGGCATATAGTTACCGAGTCTGCAGAATTCTAAGAATGGTACATAGATGATTTGCATGCTCTGCCTCCGATCGAGAATATACCAGGATATCATCGATGAACACAATCACAAATAGATCTAGAAAAGGCCTGAACACATTATTCATCAAATTCATGAATACTGCTGGGGCGTTAGTCAATCTAAATGACATTACCCAAATCTCGAAATGACCATATCTAGTTTTGTAGGCTGTCTTCGGAATATCCTCTTCCCTGACTCTCACTTGGTGATACCCTGATCTCAGATCTATTTTTGAAAACCATTTGGCACCCTGCAATTGATCGAATAAATCATCGATCCTTGGAAGTGGATAATTATTCTTTATAGTCACCTTATTCAATTGCCTGTAGTCAATACACATCCGTAAGGAACTATCTTTCTTTCTTACGAATAATGCAGGTGCTCCCCATGGCGATGAACTAGGCCTAATAAAGCCTTTTTCAAGCAGATCTTTCAGTTGCTCCTTTAACTCTTTCAATTATGCAGGAGCCATTCTATAAGGAGGAATAGATATGGGCTTGATATCCGGCAACACATCAATGGTAAAATCAATCTCCCATTCTGGTGGGAGACCTGGAAGCTCGTCCGGAAACACATCTGGAAACTCATTCACTATCGAAACAGATTGAAGAGTTGGCGGCTTTGCTTCTATATCTTGAAATCGGACTAAGTGATATATACATCCCTTAGCAATCATTTCCCTTGCCTTGAGATAGAAAATAAACCTACCTCTCGGGGATGCTGTATTACCCCTCCATTCTAAAATTGCTTCTCCCAAAAATTGGAAACGAACCATTTTTGTTTTGCAATTAACATTGGCATTGCAAGACGCCAGCCAATCCATACCCATAATGACATCAAAATCTACCATCTTCAGTTCAATCAAGTCAGCCATAGTATGACGGTCACAAACTACAACCACATAATTTTTATATAGCCGTCTAGCTACCACTGGGTCACCAATAGGTGTAGACACCTTAAAAGGTTTGATTGGCTCAGGTTTCACCCCAATACGATCGGCAATATAAGGATTAATATATGATAAAGTGAAACCCGGATCAATCAATACATATACATCGTGGGAGGATACTGATAATATACCTGTGACAACATCAGGGGAAGACTCAAGATCCTGTTGCCCAGCTAGTGCATAATGTCACGACCCAACCAGAGGGCCATGAAGGGCACTCAAAACTATCCTATCAAGCACCTCTGAACATGCATCTCATAATCATCTCTAGGTGGACCACAAAGATAGCTCATGGGTATCATGATCTGTAAGGGCATATGTCACAAGATAACGACACATTTCTGTATAATCCTCAACAATTATGCTTATCATCACAAGCCGACAAGGCTTCCAGAATATCATACAACAATATGAGCTGGTAAGGTTACGAAATATCTAACTGTAAACACATGTCCACGAGCCTCTACGTAGAATACAAGTGACCATAAAGACCAATACCAATCGACTGCAACTCCGAAGTTATTACACCTCGAAATATTTCATGTCGTCATGTGGTGGACAGACTAACGCAGGGTGAGACGAATACGATGTCCCTATAAGAAAGAAAGGTTACACAATGGTTCTAATTAAGATTCCAAAGACGTTTAAAGCAAGAGAAATAAAGTTCGTTGAAGAATGTTAAGTATAAGTCGTGTTTTGAAAGGGGTTGCAAGTACCGGGCTAATGCTAATCTAATGATGTCTTGAGGAAAAGTTATAATGCTCCTTAAGTTGTTAATGAAGTGCTAAACAAGTGCTAAGAAGGTTCCATAAGGATTGGAGATCAAACAAAATGACGGAAATAATTTCAGAAAAGTGGAGTTATACGACCACTTATACGGTCCGTATTAACCCAACAGAAAAGATGTTTTCCCTGATGGTGAAATACGCACACTTACACGGACCGTATAATGTTATACGGACTGTATAAGGGTCTGTATACGTCCCGACGGGTTGAATAATTTCCAAGTATAAAAACATGTTCCCACTTCTAATTTTTCATTCTTCCCACTTCTTCACTTCTCTCAAGACCTTTAGAAGGTTCTACATATTTCACTAGCATAAATCCAAGGCAACTCAAGGATCAACATCATTAATCCTAGGAAATCAAGTGCAAGGAAGCTCGTTGGGGTTGCTAGACTTCAAGAATTTCTTTGGAAGAGGAACTACGGTTTTTTTCAAGTAAAGCATTTCTATCCAAAACCCATTCCTACGCAATCAAAGGTGAGTTTTATGATCATTTCATGTTATTTAGAATATTGGAGGGTTGAAAGACTTAGATTATGGAAGAAGCTAGAATATGGAGCTCAAATGTGAAATAATGGTGTTCTTGAATAATAGTTGACATGAACCATAATTCTTGAGATGTTATGAGTATAATCTTGTTATAAATGGTATTAAGAATAATGGATAAGAATTATATGAGGATGAATATGGTGTTGTATTATGGCTATGGTTATGGATGACCTTGAGAGGAATTGTGGGAATTGGATAATGCTGAACTTGACAAAGTTATTGATTATGATGTTATGAATGTTGTTAATGATGTTGGGAGTTGTTATATTATATGGAGAAGGTTGTAGAAACAAAGGAGATGCTGCCCAATTTTCATTAGCTTTACCTTAAACTTAAGTATGTTTTCGATTATCTAATTCTAGTACGAATTCTCTTAAATGTAGAATCGTGGACGTCGGAGGAAAGCATTTAATTGATAAAGTTAGAGAGACATCAAGGTATGTAAGGCTAGTTCCTTCTTTTTCTAAGGCATGGTCCTTACAATATGACATCCTTATTTTTCCCTAATTCTCTTATATTTCGGAAACTATGAGCCTATGTTTATAAGAGCTTCTAATGATATAAAGATAAGAGATATTTCACGAATATGACAATGATGATGATGAGTCTAAGCCTAGAGATACCCAAGCTTATGTTATGATAGTTCTCGTGAAGCTAACGATTCCTTGATGCTATTCATTGTTGCTAAACTCACCTTATAATGCTAGTTCCTTCAAGGTGAGGCATGATGATTATGACTACTCCATAATGGAATCGGGGGTTCTCGACCTTACGTCACCCCGATAGAGTTGTAGTAGCTAATTGATTCCTAATGCATGCTTTATGATAAGTATATGATGATGAGATTACACCATGCCTAGATGGCCGGACATGACACTGCTAAGGCGGGCTGCTTATGATTAAACCATGCCTAGAGGGCCGGACATGACACCTCTAGCGGGCGGCGTGTGATAGTTACCCGGACGCGGGTTAACGATAATAGTATATTTGATATGCATAATATATGTTTTCCTTTAAAAGCTAAGCTGGTTGTATCTTCACCTCATGTTTCATTATTTTTATATTATGCTAGTATTATTCATACCTTACATACTCAGTAAAGTTTTTCGTACTGACGTTCTTTTCTTTTTGGGCGCTGTGTTCATGCCCGCAGGTAGACAGAGAGACGGTGCAGACCCGTAGGAGCTTATCTTATCAGCGGATTTCACAGGAGCACTCCCTTACTCCGGAGGTGCTACTTATAGTCATGTTATTTTTTATATATGTTTTGGGTATGACAGGGTCCTGTCCCGTTCTTATGTCACAGTACTCTAGTAGAGGCTCGTAGATACGGATACGTGGGTAGTTGATGCCTTATGGATATCTCAGTGTATATGTTGTATATCATTTTTGTAGCCATGAGGGCTTATATACACACACACACACACACACACACACACACACATATATATATATATATATATATATGTTGCCTTTGAGATTGTGCATGTTCAGGTTGGGTATGATGACTAGCATAATGAGTGGTGCTCTCTATAGCTCGGCCTTCCGGTACTGTCATGGCCCCCTAGCTCAGGTCGTGACAAAAGGGTATCGGAAAGCGCGTCTGTAATAGTTAGAAGGCATCAAACAATAACTGTGTCTACGAGCCGTGTCCGGTAGAGTCTTGTTTATGGGTGTGAAGCGCGCCACACTTATAAACAAGAGGCTGCGGGACATTTAGGAAAAATGACCATTCTTCTTCTTATTAGATCGTTCCATAGAGCCATGTTATAAGATTTTCTCCTCCCTAATTGTGCGTTATGATTTCAGCGATGCCGGTAAAGAGAAAAGCTACGGCCGCCCAGAAGGGCAAGGCTACGATAGAGAGGCGGATAGAAAGGGAGCCGCCAACGAATGTAGAAGAAGGTAAATCCCAAAATGAGGCTCCATCCAATACCTCTCACACTCCGCCTATTCTAGAAGAACAAGAGGGGGCTTCAGCTCTGTCTCCTATGCCTCCAGTTCCTCCACCGGCAAGCGGGTCAAAAAATGACCGAAGCTATTGAGTTATTGACACAGCTAGTTGCTGCTCATGCTCAGCGGTAGAGTACGGGTTCAGGTGACAGGTCGACTAGTGCTAGGGCCCGTGATTTCATGGGTTTAAATCCTCCAGAATTTTTCGGGTCAAAGCCGAACGAAGACCTACAAAGTTTTATTAATGAGATGCTAAGAACCTTGAGAATCATCCATGCCTCCGATACTGAATCCATGGAGTTGGCATCTTATAGACTCCGAGATATGGCGGTTCTTTGGTATATTAACTGGATATCTTCA
>NC_081343.1:32502694-32534779 GCF_029784015.1 Lycium ferocissimum | reverse complement strand
AACAACTATTATAAGAGGGATAAAACAATAACAAATCGATAATCTTGTGACAAACTCAATAGTATCATGAGAACATTAGGAACCTCAAGCTTTGGCATTTATAGAATTGAAATCATATTCATAATTGCCACAAAGATCATTATCGACTATATCATAATAATCATGAAAATTATGGGCATCTAATATTTCTAGGAATAGGAATAGTGTGGATATCATGTGTAGGTTGACAACTATGGAGTCATGCCTTTAGAAAGAAAAGGGTTAGCCTTACATACCTTCACGTCTCCTTAACTACTAACGTTTTCCTCCAAAGCCTGTAAAATCAACATTCAAGAGGATTTATACTAAGGTTAAGTCTTGAAAACATGCTAAAGTCCAAACTAACATAATTAGCTAGCTAACGAGATTTGGGCAACATTTCCCCTATTTTATCAACTTCTACCATATTATAAAACAACTCCCAAACAATAATAAAAACATCCATAATATCATAATCAAGAAGCTACATTCAAATTAGTCTAATTTAACCAAAATCCCCTTTTCAAGTTCACCTTATAGTCATCTTCTTCACTACAATACATATAGCTTCTCCACTTTAATTATTTTCCTTTCTATGGGGTACTAAACCTTTACATCAACTCAACCATATGAATAGGATGAAGAACATACCTTATAATCAAGGAACTTCACCTCACTCAACTCCCTCCAAGATCAAGTTCACCACAACTTTGAAAGAAAGCAAGAACTATCACCTTCCATGGATTGCCTTTGAGTTTTGATGTTGATCTTCTCTCTTGATGCTATGGAAAGGTGTGGAGTGATAGAGAACCTTCAATAAATCTCAAGAATCATCTAGAGATGTGGGGAAATAAGTGTGGAAAGTTGGAATGAAAATGAGGTCTTTGGGCATTTGAAAAAGTTGCAAAATTCGCACCCCGCTCCAATTTGCGGTGAGTATGTGGCCTAGAATACTCCCTCCACCACTTGGGGGTGATGTTGGATGGTGATTTAACCCAATATGATGAGTTGGCGGCCAGTATGCGACCCAGCATACTCAGTATGCGACCGCATACTGCCCCAACTTCTCCGGTTTCGCGAAATCGCGTTCTTTTCGATTTGTTTGACCTCCAATCCTTATGGAACCTTCTTGGCACTTGTATAAAACTTCATTAACCATTTAAGGGGCCCTATAGATTCCTCTCAAGGTAGTTCTAAGCAATGCATAACTCAAATGCTACATAATCTTCCCAAACATGACTCCAACTCCAATTTCTCCAACAAACTCACTTCCACCGCTTCATATTACTCTGAAACCTTAAGGTATACGCTTAACATTACCAAATATCCTTCCTAACCTTATGAGGGCTTCATTTCCACTTTAGTCTTACGTTGGTTCACCCATAAGGTAAACATCACAATATTTCCAAGGTGTAACAATGCATGCTACTGAGACCGAGGGGGCAGAATTAGCGGCTTTTAGGCTTCGTGATATTGCTGTTTTATGGTATGAGGGGGGGAGCTTGCCAGAGGTCTTGAGGCACCTCTAGCGCATTGGTCTAAGTTTCCAGAGGCCTTTCTTGACCACTACTTGCCGTTCAAGATTCGAGAGGCTTGGGTTGGTCATTTTTTGACTGTTCAGCAGGGTAGATCCAGTATTTTTGATTATTGCCTCCGATTTGAATCCTTGGCCAGATACGCTCCATCTTTATTTTATTCATTGAAGGCCAGGATTCACAGGTTTATAGCAGGGTTGTGCCTCGATTATGTTGAAGCTTATACCACCGCAGCATAAAGGCATGACAATATGGACCTTACTTGTATTCAGGAATTCGCGCAGAACTATAAAGATCGTAGACGTCTACAACGGGTGACTGAGAGGATAGAGAGGGAGCATCAAAAAAGGACTAGGCCGGGTCGGCCACGCAGAGGGTCCGTGGCGTACTAGATCATTGCCACAGCAGTGTGGTAATAGTTTTGGAGCACACTTTAGGCGATATCAATATGGTTCGCGAGCTTATTATACTTGTGGCAGCTAGATCACTTCATGAGGGACTGTCCACAGGGGAAGACTAGTAGTTGGCACAGCCGATAGGTTCTGTAGCAGGGTCGTCAGCATCACTGCGTCCTTCTGGGCATAAATCTCAGTCTTCAGCAGGTAGAGGCAGAGGTAGAGGTAGAGGTTGAGCTTGTAGTGCAGGTGGTGCTCAGAACCGCATCTATGCCTTTGCAGGTCGTTAGGACATAGAGTCCTCACCAGATGTTGTGACAAGTACATTTACAGTCTGTTCATATAATGTTTATGCATTGATATATCCGGGGTCCAATTTGTCATATGTCACTCCGTTTATTGTGAGAAAGTTTGGGATAGAACCAGAGTCGTTGAGTGAGCCATTTTCTATGTCTACACCTATTGGTGAACCTGTTATTGCCAGAAAGATTTATCGTGGTTGTTCGGTAGCTGTTTTTGGTCGTCAAACCCTAGCAGAGCGTATAGAGTTACGGATGGTCGATTTTGACGTTATTATGGGTATGGATTGGTTAGCTTCTGTTTATGCCAACATTGGGTGTTGGAAAAAAATTGTTACGTTCCACATTCCACGGGGACCAGTTCTGGAGTGAAGGGTGATACGGCTTCGCCGAGAGGTAGGTTTATTTTCTATCTCAAGGCAAGGAAAATGATTTCAAAGGGTTATATCTATCATATAGTTCGAGTCCAGAATGCAGAAGCAGAACCACCAACTCTTCAGTATGTGCCAGTGGTTAACGAGTTCCAGACGTATTTTCAGACGAGCTTCCAGGCCTTCCACTAGAGCGAGAGATTGACTTCGCTACAGATGTGCTACCGGATACTCAGCCGATATCCATCCCTCCTTATAGGATGGTTTCTGCTAAGTTGAAGGTGTTGAAGGATTTACCGGATAAAGGCTTTATCAGACCTAGTACATCACCATGGGGAGCCCCAGTGTTGTTCGTAAGAAAGAAAGAAGGTTCGCTGTGGATGTGTATCGACTATAGTTAGCTGAATAAAGTGACGATTAAGAACAAGTATTCTCTTCCGAGGATAGATAATTTATTTGATTAGTTGCAGGGTGCCAGATGTTTCTCGAAGATAGACTTAAGGTCAAGGTCAGAGAGAAAGATATTTCAAAGACAGTATAGTCCCGACCTAATTTCACTAAGTCGTGCGGGCACCTACCTTTCCCACCTCAGTAGGCCAACTCTTAACTCAACATTCACAAATAATAGCGAAATAGCAGAAGAAAGTAAAATAACGTAAGTCTCGTAATATAATATAGATAAGTGCGGAACTAAAATAAATCCACCCCAGTATCTGGTCTGGTCATACAAGACATAATAATATAAGTCTGAATAATAATACATAAATAGTCTCAAATCATGTCTCAGAATGGAAAGTAAGACATAATAATAGGAAGAGTCTTTGGGCAGTGAACGTCCTTATGCTCACCCTGAAGAGACTCGAATCAGCAATCCTCGAATATCAGCCACGAGGGGTAGAAGTGGATCCAATTTGGTACTCTGCATTCATAAAAGAATGTAGCAAGTGTAGGTCAGTACAAATAATAAGTACTGGTAGGTATAATAGGCTGACTAAGACTAGCTAATGTATATAAAGACAACAAGTAAAATAAACACGTAAACCAACAAAGTACAAGTCAACACGAATCCATATCCACGGTACAAGTCATCACCCATGTTATAGCATATAAACCAAACTGTGCCACGTCTCAGTATAACCAATCCCATCAGTACATCACAATCATATTACAACATGTCATCACCTATGTTAGAGCATCTAAACCCAACTATGCTAAGTCTCAGTATAACCAATCCGACCAAAGACATCACAATCATATCACAATAATATCACAGGAAACCAAAACGTACAATGCAATGCAATAATGTATGTATGATGAATGCAATGCATATTCACCATACACATGTACTCCGATTGATGGAACATCACACTCGGCAGAAAACCCAATAGGGGACCCGCGAAGTCTATGTACCACTCGTCCCGATAACAACCTCGACGACGAACACTCTCCCGATCCCGGCAATAGACCTCAGGCATCAAGCACTCATTCACTCCCGCCAAGAGACCTCGGGAAACATACACTCATTCCGTTGCAGTAAATGACCTCGAATCATGGACTCTCATCTCTCTTTTACGTTCTCCGGCAAAGACCTCAGTGGCTACGCTCTCTCACTTATCATCATCAGTACTATAACAATGCAACGTGGAAATGAGTATGAATACGATGCAATGTAATAACAACCAATTCAATCCCAAACAGTACCACACATGGCACACCACTAATATCAATAATAAGGCTATACAATAAGCCACAATGGAATCACAATTCTCGTCTCAATATCAAATCAAGTAAAGTACCGCAATATCATAGTCATGATATATCACTAGTCACCAATACTCAATGTCTCAACGTGACAACAAGCCAATAATTAAATAGATCAAGATAAGTCAACACCACAACGGGGTGGATAGCTCCTAAATCATACAACAAGGCCCAACATAAGACAATATCCAACCCAACTTCATACCTGAAGGTTTACATGCATTCTCCGACAATATTATATAAACATACGCTTTCCTAATTGAAGTCTCACCATAAGGTAAACTGTAACCTACCTGGAGAGCCGAGCAGCAAAGTCTCCAATAGTCAAACCTTAGTCTTTCCCTTCCTTTGAGCCTCGAGATAATGGAAGTCTAGTTGTTACTGTTCGCTTTTACGCGGATTAAGGCATAAAAGTAATCCGAGATTGTTGGTGCTCTAAATTGGATATTATATTTTTTAGAGTCGCCACCTAATTTATTCAAAAGGGAAATTTGGAAAAATCGGGTTAAAAGAGTTTTTCAGACCGAGAAAAAGTCTTTTAGACCAGAGTTCGAAGTAAGGGTTCTGGTGATCCCTCAGGGAAGGTTTTAAGTACCATGGTGTTAAGGATCCGTAGAATATGGTTGAATTACGAGCTTCATTATAAGGTTTAGTTATTTTCTTATGTGTTAAAGTGTTTACGTAAAAAAGTATAGCATTTTCATGTTTACATCATCATCTCCCTTTTTTAGAAAAATTCGGCAAAAAGTCTCCTTATAAATAAGTGGTTTTGGTTTAGAAAAAATCCGCGTAAGTATTCAACCCACTTCGTTTCTGGACTAGGACACACCCGGGATCGCTTCCGAGTAGAGTCGCTACTATTCTAGTCCTAATAAAATGTGTTTAGTACTTACGGGTTTTATATACTTATAAGAAAATATGGGATATATTCCCGTTTTGATATATATATATATATATATATATAAGTGCATTTTATTGAAGCCAGTTTTTTTTTAGTGAAGCCCAATAAGTCCAAACCATATTCCACATAGCCAGATCCATCCAACCTCAAATCAGGCCCAAAGTCGACTTCAGTCCAAGTCACTTAGTCCGTAAAATATCGCAACATTTAGCCCAAGGGGCTGGCCTCCAAAAAATGTCATTTTTTTTATCCATGTAAAGTCCAATTTCCAGTTTCAGCCCAAAGGTAAAATCTAGTTGTTGGCCCAAGTTCATCAAGTCTAAAGGTTAAAAAATGTGTCCAGTTTTTCCCAAAGAAACGTATCCCAGAAAAAGTAGCTCTTTTTTTTTTTTTTTTTTTTTTTTTTAAAAAAAACGATTGGTTTTGGTCCAGTTTTTGGTGGACTTCCAGGCCCAATACTTAGTTATGCAACTATACTTTTTTTATCTCGAAGGTTTGTTACAAACAGGTCATTTTTCTAAAAAGAAACTTGAATCCGTTTTTAGTTGTCAAGTGATCTGATTTATACACGACTCCAACATTATAAAATAGCATGAGTTCCACTTTAGAAAAAATCAGCTTGTTCTCTTTGTCTCAAACTCGTGGTACTTAGTAAAAAGTACTCATTTTTAGACATCAATTATTTTAAACCAAAGTTTGCAACGATTTGAATTTATTTTATCTCGATTACCTAATTCTAACTAAGTGATAATCCTAGTTGTATATCCACCAGGGTTCCCACTAATAATAAGGTTCAAATTTTTACAAGCCATACAAATGAATCAGATAAAGCAAAGGAGAAGGATTATTTTACTAATGGGCTACTCGCCCCATTAGTGCTATTTTCACCCATAGTTGGGCCTTCAAATAATATTTGTTTCCCTTTCAAATCATGAACTGGACTCGATCATAAAGTGGGGTTGGGCCGAGTATTGGCGATGCAATGGACTAGAAATGCAAGAGAGTTTCCCACATAGAGAAGATAAAAATTAATACCATGTATACATATTAGGCAGGCAAGGAACATAATAAATAATGAATTGGTCAATCGAAACCATTCTCCAAATAAAACTTAGTCCAACAGATTTAGTTATTTACTTATATATTAAAGAAAGACTTAAGCATACATATGTCACTTCTTTGATATACCTGAGTATATACACCTTTGAGGATTCCCAAATGGCTAAAGAAGCAAAGCTTTTACCTCTTTGTGCCCAATGCCGCACAAGATCCAAGAGGGTTTCATGAACCCTTGGCATGGTAGACATTGGGAGAGGCTTAAGCTTGATCCCTTTTGGCCAATTGGCCTCCTCATTAGTGTATTAACTAATAGGTATATCAGCAGACAAATACATATATGTGCTATACTATGTTTAGGCATAAGTGTTACACCTCGCATTTTATGCGTATTCGGAAAAAATTGGAAACAAGTCGGAATGGTAGGAATTAAGGTTCTAATTGGATTCTACTTAGTGTGCATGGGATGTTTAAGGAAAATATTGAAGCGGAAATATTAAGGAAGGTTAAGGACAATGTAATGTATTGATTTTGTTGGGTTCATAAGTTGGCTATGGGAAATGTAGACGTGGAAATATCGGAAAGGACTAAGGGCAAAATTGGAATGTCGGAAAATGGTTTCATGAATTGCCAACCATATGGACTAAGAAAAATTGGGCTTGGAAAATTGGAAAGAATTTGGCCCAACCCAAGAATGGGTGGCCGGCCATGGCATGGAATTTAATTAAATCCATGCCATGTGCAAGGTCATGTGACAAATTAATTTATAAGGGGGCAAAGGTTCATTAATTTTCTAGAGAATTCAAGACAAGGAGAGAAGGAGAAAACAAGAGAAAATCAAGAACCAAACATAGTGGCCATTCGGCCAAGATGAAAGAAAACCAACCTTCAAAAATCTTGATTCCAAAATTATTTTCTTGTGATATTTATACCAAATCAAGGTCCCTCTACAACGTGGTGCAATTATTTCGGAAGATAACCCGTTGGTTTTGTCGTTTGAGTAATTTGGTGGAATGAAGAAACTTGAAGAGGAAGGTAAGAATTCATCCCTTCTAATTATGTTTTGAAGGTTTGTTTGTGTTGTAGTACATGTAAATGAGAAGAAAATATAGAAATATGGAAGTTTGCATGGTGGAAGTAAATGCAAGCATGTGGCCGAATATATGTAGCATGGTTATGTTGAATTTTATGTTGTATTCTAGTTGTGGTTATGGTGAAATTCACATTGGAAATGAAAGTTGAATAAATTTGGTTGAAGTTGGAATATAGATGCTTGGCCGTGTGGTATGGTGTGGTAGGATGGAAATGAATTAAGTTTGTTTAGTATGTTAATTGTGTTATTGTGATCCTTAATGTGAATGGAAGTAAAATGATGTAAGTTTGCATTGAAGTGGAATGTAGAGGCTTATGTTGTTTTAGTATGATTTTATGTTCGTATGATAATTAAGTTGTTAAGGTGTGAATTATGATGATTGTTGATGAACTTGGAAGATGGAAATATGCTATGAATATGTATGTTAAAGATTTGAAGATTTGGATAAATTATGGCTTTGGTGGAAAGTTGTATATTTTGTATAGTTGTGTATATATTGTAGAAATGATATGAAATGCTTCCGAATGGCATTGTAACGATTTTGGTTAGTAATGAATGTGAGTGTGATGGTGTTGGATTGAACATGTGAAGTCGGAAGGGAAATTATTGCTTTATGTCGAAAGGTTGGCTAGTTATGTTATATTGTGTTGTGTTGTGGCTATTGATGTTCTTAGTGTTGTTGTTGGGTTGTTGTTGAATGTTTTGAGCCGAGTTGGATCTCGGGGGTGTCATGTTTATAGGGGAAGTCTTCGAAATTTCGGTAGCCAAATAGAAACCAAAGATTGAAATGTCGACTTGCATAAATAGTGCTTGGTAAAGATGACCATTTGCAGATTTTCGACGAAACGGGATTTGATTTTTGGCGATCGCGAAGAGCAGGAAAGGTATGTAAAGCTTACCTATTCTTTATTTGGCACGTCCTTGACCTATTAGGCCGAAAACGAAACTTTAGGGATAATTCTGCTCCCAGAAATTCGAGTTTGATTTTGAATACTATTCATTCAGTACAATTGAATCATAATGCTTGCCTTTGGATTAAGAATGCTTCAACCTTCGTATCTTTTGCAAATGAATCCAAATTTCTTCGAAACTTTCTTAAATAACTTTATGGAGCCCAATGATTGAAATTTATGTCCGCCGCCTCGGTTGACCCGAGGTGGGCCCACTATGTCCGATTTTACCCTTCTGTATTTATGGCTTGTCTTCCGCGGCTTAAAAGGAAACGTTTTTAACTACTCCTCTATTTATTACTTAAAAAGTGTTTTAAATATTCCGTTAAGTCCTACGATGCGTTTTGATACGTACCACGAATCCGAACGTTCTGTTCCGACATAATCCTCCGTGATGTACCGAAAGGTACGTACTATGACTCCGTCCGATTTCATTGATTTGATTCGTTATTCGATATGCCTCATTGAGTCTCCGGAAATATATATGTCATTTTAATGCATTAGTTTCTCACTACTCTACTCGTGGATGCCCCAATGATTCCCCCACCGAGCCGGGCCAGATATGTTCTCAAGCGCTTTCCTCTGCATTGTTCGCCGTGCCTCGGTGTGAGGGCGGCAGGTATGACATGTACACGGGTCCGAAGTATGATGTGCCATGTACATATATTTGATATCCGATTATGTGATGTGATGTGGCCACTTGGTATGTTATGATCCGTTTCGGAGATATTCTGCACTTCGAAGTATGATGTGTTTTGGCGCGGGACGAAGGGAGCGCCTCCGTTCGTTCACCGAGTCCCATAGCGGGCCGGCTTTTGCATATGTTTTCTCGCATGCATTACGTATGATTTCGGTACGCATTTTTGATTAGCTATGCATCTCGTTCGTTTTCCGCACATTCCGTTTTGATTTTAGTTTTGTTTATTACATTTTCTCGCTTTACATATTCGGTACATTTTTTCGTGCGACCCCCTTTCTTCGGGGGGCTGCGTTTCGTACCGCGCGGTGCGACGATCGGTTTGTGGAGCCGTTGCTTAGGTTATCTACTCGGTTGAAGTGCTCCTTTGTCCGGAGCCCGCATTTTGGTATAAGATTTTCTCATATGTACGTATTTATTACGGGGTACGGCGGGGCCCCGTCATATGATTATGCTTTTGTTCGTAGAGGTCGTAGACATGTGGTGTGGGTTACGTATATGTTTCGTGAGATTTGCGTACGTTTAGAAGTTTATCTATGTTTTGTGACGGCCTTATCGGCCTTCGTGCGGCATGCCCACTTGTCCTTGTTAAATTATTATTTCTGTTTATTTTTAAAATTTTGCTAACTTAGGTTAAGGTACGTACGAGTGCCCAACTAAGGCACGTGTCGCGGCCTACGGAGTTGGGTCGTGACATAAACTGGATTAAGATAAGCTAACTCAATCAAATGATCAAAGATCCAAAGCACAAGGTATGCAGAGAAGAGAATTAAGGAAGCAAACAGGGAGCAAGCGTGCACTTTGGGCAAGTTTAGATTGCCTCTGCCCATACACATGATCTTCCTAACTATGCTTGCTCATACTTAGTCTTTGCATAAAGATGTCAATAGGCAGGATGATATAAAAATGAATCAAGACAATCAAATGGGCCAAAATGCCAATTTGAACATGATGCTATCAGATAGGTTATCAAGACTATATATCTTTCCCCCCACATCACTCAAACTATATGTTTTTTAAGTGTTGGTTTCACATTCTAGGGACAGATTAGTATACAGGTTTCATTTTAGTCAAGGAGGATCAAATTCAGGTCACTTAATAACACTCAACATACTAAGTGAAATATTAATCACACAATATACCAGTTAGGACAAAGAAGAGTATCACAATCATTTCCTTTTTTCCAGCAGGGCCATAATGTATTAGATAACAGGGATTTCGACTAAGTAGTAGGATTAAGACTAAAGCCAACCATATGAGTGATTCCTTCAAACACTGAACATGGAATGAGACAATAGACATGTTGTATACAAATCAGATCAATATAATGACATACACTCATTGATCTCCCACTAGCATACCTAGTTCCTGCCAAACACCTCTTGACCTCATTGAATCTTTTGACCAGTTCAAAATAGTTTCTAGTGCTATACCATCAGTATTTAAGCTTATATTAATTTATTAACCATGTTTGATAGACTTAACTCAAGGTGAAGGATCATATTAGTCATTTTAAAAGCATTTATACATGTTCAACTAGACATAGTTAGTTCATAAGCATTACATGAACTCAGAACACACTATTAGACTAAGCATGAAGTTTGAACAGGCAATCAGGTCAACCAAATAGAATAAACTCACTACAGGTTTGTCAAACTTAGGAATATAGACAGACAAGGCAGCTGTATACAGCCTATACACCATTTTAGATCAACTTCAAATAGGACTATACCTTACTCAAGCATGTATCTGAATATCAAATCAATGTGCATATACTAGTATTGATTAACCAAACTAAACATTAACAATCTGCTTAATAAAGGTCAATAATTATCATGTTGAATTCCACACATAATGACTCATGTAACTAACTTGACACCTCTTTAACTAATAGACTAGGCTTCTTATTCAAGATTTAAATCATCCAACCATAACATACTAATCACTTAAGATGACCAAGAGATAACAATACTATCTAACTGCAGATACCTAAATAAATAGGCTATATTCTATGAGCAGTCAACAAACAAACTATAAGAGCAACTCAAAACAATTTAATGAAGTAAGACAGAATACTATCTACTTAAGCACACACAAACAAACAAGCTGCATCATATCACAAATAATTAAACCTACAAAATATAGAGAATTGCAAAGATAAAAAAAAAAAAGGGAAATTACCTCCTAAAAGTGCATCCTTTGATCGAGAATTAGACTTGGAATCTCAAATTGATCCCCCAAAAGCTCAAATTAACCATACCACACCAGGAAGACAAGTAAACAATTTAAAAAAAAAAAATTTAAACTTCACCGAAAATTAAAGGTTTTAAGCAATGAAGCTAGAAACCCTATGTATTCAGTGGTAAGATGTCCAACCTCTCCATTTTTTGAGAATTAGGGGTTCTATTTATAATCCTAAAATTGAGATAAAAACCCACATTTCCAACGATGTGGGACTTTCAAAAACTTTCAAAAATTTTCTTCTCAAACCCTATCTAATGGCTAACAATCACCGAATCGAGTAAATAGGAGGTCGGATTTGACCTTAAAAAGGTCGATCCATGTGACCAGTCATGAGTCAGTGAAAAACCAAAGTTCAAATGGGATGCAACCAAAAATCATTAAGAGATTTCAGAGTTATTACCATTGAATCTGTAAAAATGCAAAAAAAAATAAATAAAAAAAAAATAGAGAAATAATAATGTGTTTGGGCAGCGTTAAGTGAAAACGAGTGAGAGCATTCAATGCTTTGCTCGTTTTGGCCATGCCAGACCTGGGCAAGCTTCTTTTTTCCTACCATTTTGCTATAAACAGCCATGGTGACGAGGAGAGAGAAGATCACATAGGGACGACTAGGGTTTTTGGAGAGAAAAAGGGAAAGAGGAAGGGGAACGCTGCGTTTGGTTTGACTGAAGTGGCAAAGGGGCTTTGGTCCCTATTCTCACCTTGCGAAATTGTAATGACCCTTTCGGTCGTTATGGGAAATTAGGACCCCGTTGGGAATTTTGAGGCTGTAGGTGGATTCGTGGGGCATCTTTTTGTATGGGTGCATGTTTTGTGTTGTGTTTTTGAGGCCTTGGATGAAATGTGGGGTGATAGGGGGAAAAACTGGACAAAATCGAGCTCACTGCCCAAAATGAGCCGCTGTGGCGGTACTCAGACCACTGCCAGCGGCTATCCATTTTCCTTAGTGGTCGCTGTAGTGGGCAATGTACCGCTGTGGCGGTAACGCTATGGCGGTACCGCTAAAGCGGTGGATGGACCGCCATAGCGGTCACAACGATTTTGTGGTGGGCCGCTATAGCGGCGTGACAACCGCTGTAGCAGTTGACGTAAAACAGTAGCCCGAATTTTATATACTCAGTTTTATTTTCTCTTCTCACAAAACACCAACACACTTCCCAACAAGCACCTAGAGAGAATTTTCAAGCTAGGTCAAGATAACCTTGAGAGGTAAGTTCCATTGCTTTTCATTCTATCATTCCCTTCCCCTTCATTATTATAATCATCTTCATGGGTCTTTAATGGTAAAAGTGAAGTAGAAACCCTAGAATGTTAATAAACCTTCTAAACTTGATGGGTTGGGGTTATTATCCTTTATTTATCATTTAAATGGATTGACTAGTTGGAATTTGTCATAAATTGAACATTTAGAATCATAAACTAAGTGATTTGAGACCTAGGGTTCTATAAAAATGGTGTCTTTGCCATAGAAAACTGTTTGTAATGGGAGTGTTTGATAGAATTTTGTATAAATTGATGGTAAATGAATACTAGGGGCCTTGATAGGTTGTTTATCACCTAGAAAATCATCCACCCTTAGAATAGGGGGAAAGGAAGGGTATTCTTGATTTGGTGTTTGTAAATTGAGCAATGTGACTCATTGAGCCTTCTATTTTTAGACCGTGAACGTATTGAGGCTTCGAGGAAAGGAAAGACTGTAGCAGAGTAACCTGCGTTTTCCAACTCTTTGAGGTAGGTTACGGTTTACTTAAGTTAGTCTTTGGTTAGTTGATTGTATGTTTGGTGATCTCCTTAGGATAAAGCATGTCTAGTTTTCATGAATGGTATTGTGTGGTTAAATTTCTACGTGAATGTGATTGATTGATTTTGTAGGCTCCGTGCCATTATTCCTGTGTGATTAAATCTACAATGGATGTGTTGTGATGAGAATCTAATATAATCTTCTCAAGTATTGTGACATGAAATGATGAGTTGATTGTTGATATTGGAAAGGTAAGAAACATCGTTCAGAAGAAGGTATGGAAAGGCACTCATGTGACCTAGATTATGGGCTCGTGGTCCGAGGATCGTTCCGGAAACGAGAGGTACTTTGATATGTCCCGTGACCGAGTAGTGGATCCAGAACGGGTGATACATGGACAACATGGGTCCCCTGTAGGTCATGGCTACTGAGCTAAGACATCAGCTAGCATGTATGTACAACGAGTGAGGTTATTGTGGTAAATTTATTTCCATTGTGACTTGCGTGATTGTGATGCTTGACATCTTGGTAATTTGATTGTGATTGTTCTTGGTTGAATTGCTGTGATTTATTGATATTCATGACTGTTGACTGGCTTGTTTTATTCTATTGATTTTATGAAATATGCATGATACTAATCTTAGACGGCATATGATATCTATCGGGTTTTTATAGTATTTGTCTTTGATACTACCTTGCCGCATTCTTTGAGTGCGGATTGTGATATAGAGACCGTTGCTCGTCCTCACATCTAGCGTGGAGGATATTTGTTGGTATTTTGCGAGCTTCTTCCCGTACCGGGCCCGAAGATCTTCTTGCTATGATGTCTTTTCTTACTCTGGACATTATAGATTACTTATTTGTTAGACTTCAGATTCTTAGACATGTCTTTAGCTTAGAGTCCTGTACGATGACTTTCGAATTTTGGGGATTGTAATAGTTAGAACTTCCGCACTTATTTCAGCGTTTATGACATGATTTACTTTGTTCTTTGATGTTAAATAGGTAATAATTGTTTAGCTTGGTTAATACAAAAATCGAAATGAATGGATAGGTGTCTTATATGTTGGTTCGCCCACTAGGATTTAGATGGGTGCCAGTCATGGCGGGTTGGGTCGTAACAGAAATGGGCCGGGTCTGGCCCTTGTTGGGCCGGACTCGGTTCCTTTGAAATGCGCAGCCCAAATTATTTGACATACATATAGGACATATATATATATATATATATATATATATCTCTGTGTGTGTGTGTGTGTGTGTGTGTGTGTATATGTATGTGTATGTATATGTATGTGTATGTATATGTATATGTATATGTATGTACATATAGGATATATATACATATATACACATATACTAATACGAAAAAAAAGAAGAAGGAATTAATGGGTAAGTAAAAAAGACAATTAAAGGGATTGATTTGCTATTAAATTGAAACTAAACAACCAATTAACTTAAAACCACGATGCATCGATTTTCACAAAATATTGAATTCCGGATGGCCTTAATTGAATTAAAACATGAATTTTGTCATTTTCAATTGTGGCCCTATTTGACTAACTAATTGATTATTTCAATTGTAGTCATGATTAAACATATAATAAACAATTTACAAATATAACCATAATTAATCATCTAAATTAATTATATTTAATTTAAGAATTGCCCATATAAATGGAGTATGCAGAAAAATAAATTTTGGGGGTAAAAGATGATTATTTATTTCAATCAATCAATTTCCTTGAGTTAAAAGGGGTAAATATTTGCTGATTAATTTCTGTTAATTACACAATTAAATAGATAGCTATTTTACACTATTTTCTGGTTGAAATTAGTAAAATGCATCATCAATTTCTATGAAATAATTTTCAAATGATTTAATATAGAAATTACTATACAAAACAAATAAGGTAAAAATATTATCTGCATAGTTTATAAAATCATCCTGGTTTTCTAAATGAAAGCATATATCACCCCATTTAGTATTCAAGTGTTTTGGGCAATTAAAATAAAATATGGGAGGTCAAAAATTAGGTGTCAGCAACTGCCCCTTCGTGTTCGGAGATGGTGGTAGCATTCCCGAGAAACGAAATTTGACTAACCCTGATTTTTGACTGACCTAAGTCATATTGCCCCTCGTCTTTATGCAATTTCTCAAAATATATGGCCGAACCCTGGTTTCTGGGTTTCCTACTTATCTCAGGTTTCATGAGAATTCAGGTCATTTGTAGTTCGACATGATTATGACTTCTAAATGCAAATTAAAGCAAATTCTCATGTTTTTCAGCTGTCAAGCTGGGAAGTCCTGTGTGATTGGTGAGAGTGTGACTAACTCTCTGGCATTGATTTTGCCTACATATCCCTGTTCTTGGGAATCAAGTCACTTGTAGTTCGACTCAATCGGAGGAAAAGGATATCCCTTATGCGGGAGGGCCTTTGTGTGTTCCGATGTGTGTCCGACCGGTTGTAGAATAATAAAAACAAACAAAGCACATAAGCAATAAATAATCTTGTGTGGCTGAGCATGGTGAAGAGTGATCTTTCAAGTCCTGGCTGGGGAGCTTGACTCTCATGGGCACCTTATCTCAACCGGCTACATAAGTAAAAGTTTCACATTTGCTTCGCAATCTGTCTGGATTTGATTTGATCAGCCTGCTCCCTGGCGGATACCAATCATTGAGTAACGTTGATTTTTGGATGACGAATACTATGGTCATCTGATCGGATTTACATAGTCTTTCCTTTTTAGCGAATACTGCGGTCTCATGATCGGTTTTATATCGCTTTGCTGTCTTGTTATATCCCATATTTTATATGCATGACCCTCTCGACAATTGAAATAAAATTCTCTCTTGACATGTCTGTATGAATGGCCTTCTTGGCGATTGCAATAAATGGCCCTCTTGGCAGTTGCAATAAATGGCCCTCTTGGCAGTTGCAATAAATGGCCTTCTTGGCATGCTTTTATGAATGGCCCTCTTGGCAATTGAAATAAATGGCCTTCTCGGTAGCAGGAAAATAAACGTGCAATGGCCCTCTTGACAGTTTGTATGAATGGCCCTCTTGGCAATTTGTATGAATGGCCCTCTCAGCAACAGGAAAATAAACGTGCAATGGCCCTCTTGGCAGTTTGTATGAATGGCCCTCTCGGCAGCAGGAAAATAAACGTGCAATGGCCTTCTTGGCAAATAAGAAGAAGTGATGCGAATGACAGATATGGCTCCTTCGGCTAAATCGTCTTTCTTTCGTCCTTTATCCTGGTTATGACCCTTTTGGTCGGATATGCCGTGTTGTTTTACTACGACCCCATTGGCCGGTGATTTTGCCATTATGGCTTTTGTTCTTATGGCCAGGTGTTTGCCCTCATGGCGTTTCGATCCTTTGATAACCCTTGTGGCTGGATATTTACCCTTCATGATATTCTGGTTTTTCTTAGCTTTTGTGACTTTTGTCCCTAGTGGAGGTTAAAACCTTATAGCCCTCGTGGCTGGATATATATATATATATATATATATATATATATATTTAGCGAAATGTTTCTTGCACATGAAGCAAGGTTAGAAAAAGGATCATCTTCCGATGTCTTGGGGACCTGCATTAGAAATGGGTTAGTTTTTTCCTATTTCAAATTGATCCGTGTTGCCAGCTTTGCCGCATCCTTGGCTTTGTGGACCTTTCTGGACCCGAAACCCCTTCAGCTCCGGTATTCGAACGCAGAAAATTATTTTTTAACGCTAACATAGGGTATCTAAAAAACAAAAGCATTTTTAATTATCATGACATGCGCTTTGAATGAGGGAGACCCCTTCTTACGTGATTGGGGTTTTTGCTTCTTTATGCAAAATTTTTGAGACCTTTCCTAAAAAATTCTGCCCCAGTTTAGATTTCGATCCATCAATTCTTATGCCAAATCTTCCGAGATTTCTGCCCCAGTTTGGAGTCCTAGGTTAGCTGAATTTTTGTAGTGGCTTGACGGCGCGGATTTTCGAGATCCTCAAAAGTTTTGCCCCAGTTGGGCGTGCAGCAGTCCTCGCTCCTCTGTGAAGTCCTACCTCTGAGGCTTCCTAAGGGTTTCTTATTTTTTCTTTTGATGCGACTGAGCTCAAAGAGCGCCTACATATCCTGTCGCAGCACGAATTCAGGTCGAACATAGTTCAAAAGTAAAATAATGGACTTTTGGTTTTTACTAATAAAGTGATCGGGTCCCAAATGGACTGCCTACATATCCCACTATGGGGAAATCAGGTCATTACGTAGTTCATATTACAAAAGGTATTTTGTTTAGCCTATCTATTACAAAACGATTACAAGCAAAAGGAAATAATTAATACAAGCAAATGGAATACGATTACAAACTAAGAAACTCTTTCTTCAAACATAGTAGCGCTTGATAGCATCTGAATTAATCGGTTTCAGCCACTCTTGACCATCCATTTCTGCCAATACAACTGCTCCTCCGGAGAGTACTTTGAGAACCACATAAGGACCTTGCCAGTTGGGAGCGAACTTCCCTTTATATTCCTCTTAATGTGGAAAAATCCTTTTGAGCACCAGTTGCCGAATCTGAAAGAGTCTGGTTCTGACTCGTCTGTTGAAAGCTCTTGCCATTCTTTGCTCGTATAATTGACCGTGACATATGGCAACCATTATTTTATCATCAATTAAGGCTAATTGCTCATACCAAGCTCGAACCTATTCAGCATCGTCTAATTCTGCTTCCTAAATGATTCTCAGGGAAGATATCTCAACTTCAGCGGTTATGACTGCTTCAGTTCCGTAGACTAGCAAGTATGGAGTTGCTCCTGTTGAAGTTCTGGCCGTGGTATGGTATCCCAGTAAAGCATAAGGCAACTGCTCGTGCCAACCCTTATGTTTATCAGTCATTTTCCTGAATATCCTCTTGATATTTTTGTTGGCTGCTTCTACGGCTCCGTTCATTTGCGGTCGGTAAGCTGTTGAATTTCAATAGGTGATCTTGAATTTCTCACAGATATCCTTCATCAGGTGGCTTTTCAGATTTGCTCCGTTGTCTGTTATGATGGACTCAGGCACACCAAATCTGCATATGATGTGGTTTCGCACAAAGTCCACCACTACTTTCTTTGTTACTAATTTGTGAGGCGTTGCTTCCACTCACTTAGTGAAATAGTCAATTGCAACCAAGATGAACTGGTGGCCATTCGAGGTTGCGGGTTCAATGGGTCCAATAACATCCATGCCCCAAGCGATGAAAGGCCATAATGAGCTCATGGCATTAAGCTCACTTGGAGGGAATTTGATCAGATCGCCGTGGATCTGGCATTGATGGCACCTTTTCACATATTTGCAGCAGTCACTCTCTATAGTCATCCAATAATATCCTGCTTGTAGGATTTTCTTTGCTAGTATGAATCCATTCATATGGGGTCCGTATGTTCCCGCATGTACTTCTTCTAGAAGTTTGGTGGATTTGCTGGCGTCTACACATCTAAGCAGACCCAAATTCGGCGTCCGTTTGTTTAGCACTTCTTTATTTAGGAAGAAACCGTTCGCCTTTCTTCCGATGGTCTTCTTTTGTCCATTGGTAATGCCTTCGGGGTATTCCCGTCCTTCCAGATACATTTTGATGTCACTGTACCATGGCTTTCCATCTGGCTCAGCTTTCACATGGCAACAATGGGCATGTTCTTCTTTCAGACTTATCCTTAGCGGGTCGATGTGACTGCTTTCAGGATGCTGGATCATTGACGCTATTGTGGCCAGTGCATCAGCAAATTCATTCTGAGCCCTTGGCGTATGTTGAAACTTAATCTTTCTGAACTTCTTACAGAATCTCTATGCCAGGTTCATATATGGTAAGATCTTTTCATTCTTAGTGGCCGATTCGCCTTATACTTGGTGAATCAGCAAGTCAGAATCTCCAATGACCAATAATTCATCAATGTCCATATCTAATGCCATTCTGAGGCCTAGTATGCAGGCTTCGTATTTAGCCATATTATTAGTACAGTGGAATTTGAGCTTAGCGGCCATGGGGTAGCGTTGCCCATTTTTTGATATCAAGACCGCTCCGATTACGTAACCTTTGTAATTCATTGCTCCGTTAAAGAATAATTTCCAGCTAATTCTGTTGCTCCTTCTTCTATAGCCGCCACCCCTTTGTCTGGGAAATGGGTATGAAGTGGTTCAAGCTCTTTATCCACCGGGCTTGCAGCTAGCAAGTCAGCCAAGGCCTGTCCTTTAACGGCTTTCTGGGCTATGTATACAATGTCGAATTCACTCAACAACATCTGCCATTTGGCCAATTTCCCGATGGGCATGGGCTGACGGAATATGTACCTCAATGGATCCATCTTGGATATGAGGTGGGTGGTATATGAAGACAAATAATGCCTCAATTTCTGAGCTACCCAAGTTAGAGCACAACAAGTTTTTTCCACTAGCGTATATCTGGCCTCGCAGGCCGTGAACTTTTTGCTCAGATAATAAATGGCACGCTCATTTTTCCCTTCTTCATCGTGTTGTCCTAACACGCACCCGAATGCCTTTTCAGCAACTGACAAGTACAACAGCAAAAGACTCCTAGGCCTTGGTGGTACCAGGACTGGCGGGTTGGACAAGTACCTCTTGTAGTGTCTAATGCCTCTTGGCATTCCTCGGTCCATTTTGGAGGAGCCACCTTTTTCAAAAGCTTGAGGATGGTCTCCACAATAATAGTGGATTGAGCTATGAACAGCCCAATGTAACTTAACCTTCCCAGGAAGCTCATGACTTCTTTCTTAGTTTTTGGAGGAGGCAACTCTCTAATCGCTTTGATCTTTGTTGGGTCTAGCTCTATGCCTCTTTGGCTGACTATGAATCCTAGTACCTTTCCAGCCGGTACTTCGAATGGACATTTGGCTGGGTTAAATTTCAAATTAAACTTCCGGAGTCTGTCGAAGAATTTCCTCAAATGTGTGGTATGCTCCGAACTTTCCCTTGACTTGATAATGACATCGTTCACATAGACTTCAATCTCTCTATGGATCACGTCGTGGAAAATGGTAGTCATTGCTCTCATGTATGTTACGCCGACGTTCTTGAGGCCAAAGGGCATTACCCTGTAGTGGTACATTCCCCATGGTGTGATGAAAGCTGTCTTCTTGGCATCCTCTCTATCTATTAAGATCTGCTGGTTGCCAGCGAAACAATCTACAAACGATTGTAACTCGTGCTTGGCACAATTGTCTATGAGTCTATGGATGTTCGGGAGTGGAAAATTATCCTTTGGGCTAGCCTTGTTAAGATCGCAGTAATCCACGCAGATTCTTATCTTGCCATCTTTCTTGGGCCTCAGCACTATATTGGCTAGCCATGCTGGGTAGGACGTCACTTTCACTACTCCAGACTCAATCTGTTTCTCCACCTCGTCTTTGATTCGGGTACTAAGATCCAGTTTGAATTGTCGGGTTTTCTGCTTTACTGAAGCAAAACCCTTATCGAGCGGTAGCCTGTGAGACACTATGTTGGTAGTTAGCCCTGGCATGTCGGCGTATGACCATGCGAAGACGTCCACGTACTCCCTTAGAAAACTTATCAATTCTTCTTTGAGAGGGGTATCTAGGTGTGCACTTATCCTCGTCTCTTTGACATCCTCTTCGCCACCCAGATTAATGGCTTCTGTTTCGTCCAAGTTCGACTTCTGCTCATTCTCCAATTGCTCTACTTCCTCTGTGAAACCCTTTGGTGGCATTGTGGTCTCGTCGTATTCCTCATATTCTTCTTCATCTACGCTGTTCGACTCATTCATTTTGCAACATGTCATGACATTGAAGGTTGCTTTATGGTTTTTATTACGAAGAGCCAGTAGCGGGGAAGAGGTCTAGTTGACACCGCCGCCCGTCTCTCTCTACGATGTCGGGTGTTTCGGACATTCTTCTAGAATCACGGAGCAATCCTCCTCTTGGAATAGTATCCTTATCCCTTCTTCAACGTCAGGATCCTCAGACATAGACATTCTGTGGGGAAATGACTAGTACAGATTTGCAATGGGCTTGCAAAGATCTGTAACCTCTTATTTCTTCTTGGTAGGCATCTCTTCCTCTGTTGGGATGTAGCCAAGCCCAATGCGAAAATTATCTTGAAGGATAGTAATAGGCTCAGTGATGCCCTGCAGATTCTTCCCTAAACCTTTTCCGGGTTCAAACCCGTTTAGAATCATGGTGGAAGCAATCATTTTATAAACCGCTGGCATGGGTGTTTCCAGGGAGTCTCTCTTGTGGGCTGCTCCCACTAACTCCATGACATGGAAATCCGCTCCTTTGGGTACGGCTTTAACGACAGGTACAAAATTGTCTGGATAATTGTGCATGCTGGCTTCTTCGTGGATCACCACTTCTTCTCCTTCCCAGACAAATTTTACAGATTTATGGAGCGAGGATGGTAATGCCCCTGCCATATGGATCCATGATCTTCCCAGAAGCAATTTGTAATTAGCTGGTATTTTCATGACTTGGAATACAGTGTTGAACTTAGCAGGTCCTATTTGAATGTCCAAATCAACTACTTCGGTGGCGTCACACCGTCCTCCGTCAAATGCTCTTATGTTAGTGTGGCTTTGATGAACCTTTCCAAGGTCATACCCTAGCTGAGTCAGGGTATATTTGGGGCAAATGTTGAGTCCTGCCCCATTGTCAATTAATACCCGAGTTACCACTTTGTTGCGACACATGATAGTGATGTGCAATGCTTTGTTGTGATTTATGCCTTTCTTAGGCAACTCTTTTTCTATGAAAGCAATTTGATGTTCCTCCGTAACATGGGCGACCATTTCGGCCAGGCTTTCACTGTTTGCTCCAGTTGGGACATGAGCTTCCTCCAACACCTTCATTAGAGCGAGGCGGTGTTGGGGTGAGCTTTGCAGCAATGCTAGCACCGATATTTGGGCCGCGTATTCTTTAAATTCTCAATAATGGAGTATTCCTTCGGCTACACTCCGCGCCAAAAGTCTTTGGCTTCACCTTCAGTGATAGTCCTTTTCTGATTACCCTTCCTTCGGGGTGCCCCTTGGGTTAGGTCTTCAGCAGTATAACATCTCCCTGATCTTGTGATACCATGTGCGGCGGCAACTTGGACTACAAAATCTTTTCGAGGTGGCGCTGGAGTCACCTAAGCAATATGTGTTGTCACTGGTGCAGGGACCAATACCTTGAATTGTGGGTGTTCCTGTGGGGACAGCGACGCTACTGTGCGTTCAAGTTCTTTCATAGAATCACAGATTGTGGCCCTTTCTGCGACCCAATCTTCTTCTCTCTCAATCATGTGAATCACATTGTTGCCTTGGATTGGCAAAGGATTGGTGTTCATATTTGGAGGGTCGTTTGCAGTACAATTTCTTTCTGGTCAATCAGACCCTGTATCTTGTACTTGAGATTAATGCAATCCTCAGTGCTATGCCCTGTGCTATTGGAGTGATAGGCACATGTCTGGTCAGCCCGGTAAAATCGATTCTTTAGATCGATGGCCTTTGGCGGAAGTAGTTGAATCATTCTAGCCACACTCAGCCTTTTGAATAAATCCATCCGAGATTCCATCTGCAGAGTGAATACCCGAGGAGGTTTCTTCTCAAAATTAGGACGTGGCGTATTATAGGCATTTGGTGGGGGGGGGGGATTCTGGTAGGCATTGGGTTGGCTATTTTGTGGGGTACAGTAAATGGGTAGGGGAATCTGATAATTTGGCTGTGGAGCTTGGTAATTTGGGGGAGGTGATTAGAAGTCATTTGGTGGAGCTTGGTAGTTTTGGGGTGGTGATTGGAAGGTCGGTTGCACATAATATATAGGCACCGTATTGTAAGGGGTGTGTACGTAGGTATTTGAAGGAGGTGAAACATATGCTTCCATCAGGAAATCTTCCCTTCTTTTGGGTTTAGGGGTGTGGGATATGCTAGCCACACCTTCTTTCTTCTTGTGCATGAACCCGGTTGAACTTGAACCAGTGAATTATCCAGTCATGCTTATGATTCGGCCGGTTTCGAGACCGTCTTCTATGGCCTCGCCCATTTTGACCAATTCAGAGAAAGTTCTCCCCACTATTGAAAGCATTCTGTCGTAGAAGTCCATTTCCTGTGAGCAGATAAAATTGACACAAGTTCTTCTTCGCCCATAGGAGGTTGTACTCGGGCAACCTCAGTTCTCCACCTGCTTGCATATTCGCGAAAGTTCTCAGTGGACTTCTGTTTGACTGTCTCCAAATAGTATCTATCCGGCACCGTCTCCATATTAAAGCGGAATCTTTCCATGACAGCAGCAACTATGTCCTCCCATGTGACCCAACGACGTATATCTTGTGCCGTGAACTATTCCGAGGCTTCCCTTGTCAAACTTCGGCTGAACAATCTCATGATGAGCGCTTGATTGTCTCGGACACCGATCAACTGGTCATAGTAGGCCCGTAGGTGCTCTTTAGGATTGCCTGTCCCGTTAAACAATTCGAATCGGGGTACTTTGAAGCCTTCGGCTAAATCCAAATGGGGATGCATGCACAAATCGTTATAGCTTAGACCTGTGTCAGTGAGGGTAGTCCTCATAAATTGTTCCAATATTGCGGTCATCTTCCGCTCAAGCCTTTCTTCTTGTTTTTCTGTTCGGCCTACACCTTTCCCATCTCTTCATAGTGGTCAACTTCTTGATCGGGGGAGAAGGTACCTGGCGTGCCAGACGTATGGAAAGAAACAACAAGGCGAATTTGGGTGATAGGGGTGCTTTTGTCAATTGGTAGTGGGTGATGCTTGGCTGTATAGTAATGCCATCGTGGGTATTTTGTGGTGCTGCGTAAGAGGGGATAGAGTGGGCGGTCCCGGGCATTTGGTTGGGGTTAAGTGGTGGTGGGATATGGCTTGAGGCACCAATGTATCCATCAATCGGCGTAAATAGCATGGTGGTCACAACAGACCTAGTGGGGAAATGATCTGGTAATGGTGAATTCAGAGATGGAAAAAATGGTAGAGGCCTTCTTTTTTCAGCAGGGGCCTCTCGGGCAGCATTAGCAACTTTATTTTGCGCCACTTCCTCTTGAAGGTGGCCGATCTTTTCAAACATCATTTTCATGACGTCTTTAGTAGGCGATGACTCAGGCAGCTCTCGCAGAGGCGATTCTCTGAGAGCGATATCAGTAAGGGTAGTTTCATTCTCTGAAGTACCAGTTATTTTCTCTTTGCCTTTGTCTTGTAGGGATAAGGGTGCTATTGTAGCTTTAGACCTTGTAAAGTATGCTAGTGTAAACATGAATCAACTTTTCTTTCTATAAGAAAAGAATAACTCAAAGGCAAACAAAGTTAGTTTCGTCAGAATAAAGGAAAGAAAAGCAAGATATCACATATAAATGGCAGTTTAAACACTTAGCACAGAAAGGATCATATGTTTGATTCAAATGCTCCATTGATCTCTTGTACTGGTTTTGGGTACTTGGGCTTTTGTTTGAGTGAGGGGATATAACATTTATAATATATAGGGACCGAGTCTTCCGTAGACTGCCTACGTATCCCTACGCGGGAAGTTAGGCCCTTTCGTAGTTCGGTATACATCAAAATAATCCTAAACCTACCCTTGACCAGGCCTAATAGAGGCTTCTTGCATATCCCTCTTTGGGACATCAGGTCGGCGTAGTTAAAGTTTACACAAATGGGAGGGGGGGGGAGGACAAATCCATGTTAAATACAAAAAATAGGATCCCCCTAAAACTACCCAAAGCAACCTTTCTTTGAGGTCAAGATAGGTTGTTTGTCCGTTCAACCTTTCCTAAGGCTCCCAAATCCTAACACTGAGAAGGAAGCGCCAATCAAAGTGCGTCCTTGTGGATCAATTTTTCCAACTCAAACTGGAACGCATCGCATTCCTCTATGTCATGCCCTAAAGCTCTATAATGATACAGATAAATTTTGGGGCAGCCAAATCCTTCGGTTTGGGCCCTTCTGGTTCTGATGGGACTAATCTTCCCAATACTAACCAATTTTACGGAAGATGCTGGGATAAGAGTTTCTAAATACCGTGAAGTTGTAACGCCAAATACGAGTGTTCCGGGTAATCCCTTCAGTTGGGATGATGTTGTCATAGACCAACAGTGAATGCGGGTCTATATCTTAGTGATGCTCTTCTCATCTATCAACCTGATGAGTCGCTTTTTGAAGGCTAAGCATTCATTGAGGGTATGCCCTGCCCGATCTTAGTGATAAGGGCATCTCTTATATGCAAAGACCGGAGGGCAAGGTGGCAACCTGTCGAAGCAAACACTGACTATTCCTTTGCTTCGGAATTTGATCATCATCTCCTCATTTGTAACCTGCTGAGGCTCTGCTCGATAGGGACAATCCAACGCTTTGACTGTAATAGCCCACCATTCGGGTGAAGCTGGCCGAGCATACTCCATTTGCTCTATAGGCTCCTCCTTAGGGCTTGATAATGCAGCAGAAGCTCCTTCCCCTTTGGGGCTTGACGGTGCAACAGAGGTTTCTTCCCTTTTTATGCTTGAAGTTGCAGAGGAGGCATCCCCCTTTGATGGTCACGTGGGCTCCTGTGAGTCTGATTCCATTTCTTTCTCCTCGGACTCTTCCATTATCGGGATGTACTCGGGAAGAATCCTTTTTTCCTTGTCAAGTACATTTTCTCCTTGAGCTTCGATAGGTTTTTCAGGCGAGCTTTCCACCAAATCCAATAATTCATCTGTCTCCTTAATCTTGGCCTTTACTATCCATATTAGCTTCTTGAGATCTAGAATCTTTCATCGCAGCGAAACCTCATTATTCTTCATGACCTCGAGCTCAGGCGCAGTCTTGTTGTTCATCTTCAGATTCTGAGAAAATCATTGGGCTTAGTGCGAGTATTTTTATTCATTATTTTTCTTTGGGTGAGTGGACAGTATTCGAGACCAATTGAGCATTTAAACGAAACATATGGAAGAAAACAAAGTCACACAAAGCATTTCATAAGATTATACTACGCGCGTTCTTAAGCGTACTAAACGTTTGAAACATAAATGTGCCATTTGAATTAAACCATTGGCCTATAATCATTAATAATAATATTTTTTCCCACAAGGGTAGAAAAGATAAAGTAAAGACATTGCATAAAAAATAAATTAGATGAAATATCCTCCAGTAGTGGTTGATGAAGCCTCGATCCCTATCGGTCTTGGCTTTCTTTGCTTTCCGAAGGGTAGTCCGAATATGAAGATGGGCGGACGTAAAGGTCGCCTCCATAAGGAACCCTTTCTGTGTGAAGGTCAGTAGAGCGACATCATCTAAAATCTTCTTTATTAGATCATCTAACTTAACCAAACAATCGTTGGTAAGCTCCAACTCATGCCTCAATTTTAGACGAATACTTAGCATCCCTGTCGTCAGCTCTTCTTTGTATCAAACGGGCTCGGATATCGGCCTGCGAATCCTTGTCTTGGACACAGCTATAGAGGATAGGCCTAGGAGGGAGTGTGCCTTGCAAGTCGGCCCTCAACCAATCCTTATATTCTATGACATAACCCGGACGAAACCTATCTTCGGCTAAAGTGTTGGGACCCCAAATCATGCGACCCTTCCATTATTGGACACAATCCAATGCTCTCGGAGGTCTGTAAATGTCGTAGTCAATGATGAAATCTCCCATGCCTCCAATCTGGGGGTACGACTTAGATTTTCCCAAATTATCTCAAAACCCGGGCAAGAGCATAAGGGCGAATCCCTCTAATTCCCATAAGCGGCAAGAATGGGCACTTTCTCCCTTTAACTATGACTTCAGTAGACACGAAGTCATGGAACATCTACTGAATGCTTTCCTCTTTTATCCTGGAGAAAGTGAATGTCCAACTTCGTCTGTTTTGTTCTCCGAAGTTCGAGCGAAAATCCCGGAGATTATTCAAAAATTTCGGAGATTATCCCTTTCAGCCGGCTTGCTTAGGTGTTGCTTACCCCTAACCTTGACCATATGCTTGAGGATCCACCATTGCTGGAGTAAATTACAACCTTGGAAGTATTTGTAATGATTCCGGCAAAGACTCAGGGCTCGGTATAAATCGGGTAATATGATTGGGGTTATATCAAAGTACTTGGTTTCTTCTTTTTGGGTTATGCCATAGAAGATGGCATGAGTGACTGAAATGACTCGGGTATCAATGGCTAAGGACCAATCTTTGGGAAAACCATAGTTCCTAAAAAGCAAATGGCGAAGGCCAAGGGTTTGGTAGCCGTCCAGTTGGCATAAGTCTTGAATTCTCCAGGATGTTCCACGAATCCATCCGGGCTTCCAAACCTTCTGTACAACTCTCGGAAGGGTATGGTGGGGTCGTGGGACCAATTGGCGTAGTTCAAAGAAAGCATCCTACAAATTTGGGAATAGGTGGGTTTTTTCGGGATCAAAGCATTTTGGTCGGGTTTCTTTCTTATTTTCAACCCCGAGCCTACGCTAGTTAACACGTCCCTAAACTCCTCCAGTGTCGGTGTCATTTCAATGTCATCCCCAAATCTGAAAGCCATCTGATCTCTATCCCAGAATTCAGTAATCACTTCTATCAACTCCTTACAACCGATCAATGTCATGATGGGTGTCAAATTTCCTAAATGACATGAGATTCCTCTTAGCAGCTCAGGTGTGGTCAGTGTTACGGTTCGCCTTTTATGCGGGGTTAAGGCATAAAAGGCTATTACGAACTTGTTGGTGCTCTTTCGGACTTTGTTTTGAGAAAGAGTCACCACCTAATTTTTAGAAAATTAGGAAAAACCAGTTTCAAAGGGTTTATTCAAATGCAGTGAAAAGACCTTCGTAATCTAGAGTTCTAGGTAAGGGTTCTGATGATCCCCTGAGGAAGGTGTTAGGCACCCCAGTATTAAGGATCCGTACTATGCGGTTGACCTTCGAATTTCAGTGTATGAGTATTTGCTTAAACTGCTTATCTTGTGTTTATTTTCCCATGAAAGAATTGTCATAGATAGTTTTGCATATCATTTTTTAAGAAAGAATTTGACTATATCCCCTTTATTTATAGGGTATAGTAGTTTTGGATTTACTATATCCGAGTATAAGTAATTTCCTCTTATATATATAAGAAAAAGTGTAAGTTTGTAAAAGAACTGTAAAAAGAAATTTGTTATTTTTATAAGTTATTGATACTCATACACCGGGGCTCGGGTTGACTCGTAATGGTGCATTTCAGTCTTATCCGGAATTTTATATTACACATAGTTTCTTTGAAAGCATTTTATATTTGAACGAGTACATCCCGTCTAAAAACGTAACCTAATTTGGGCCAACTTCGGGCCAAGACAGTATTGCAAGTAAAAAATTGCTCGTTTGTTTTAAATTCTTTGGGAAAATGATCATGCGTTTATAGCTTGTAAAATCCATTTTTTTTACATCCCAGTTCTAATTTTCTGTGGTCCAGATTTGTTACCATTGTGAAAGTTTATAAAAGTTAAGAGGCCATTTTTGTGCAGTAAGTCCGTTTTTCCAAAGCTTAGTTTTTGAAATTTCCGTTTATGTTTAGCAAAGTTAACCAAACTTTGTTTCTTGGAAAATATTTTGCCTTATTTTTAAACCTTTAGAAAGTGTACATCAGGTTAATACTTTGACAAAAAAAAAAAAAAAAAAAACAGTTTGAATTTATTCCGTTTATATGCCCAGTTGTAAAACGTTTGAGTTTGAAGTCCGAGGTTTTTGTAAATCGCGTACGGGGACCTAAAGTCGACTAAATGGCATAAGAACCGTTATCCTAAGACGTCTAGTTCCAACCTAAGTTTCCACTATATATGAGTTTTGAATACAAATACAACAATGAATGCAATTGATTAATTAAAGGGGCTGAGTTAGACTAGGGGCATACCAAGCCCCTAGTTTGTAGCACCCCCTTTTTGGGAGGATGTCACTTACGAAAAAAAAAGAAAATTTCATATCTCAACATTCAGAAGAAATTTATTTGATAAAATATTCACAATAATTTAGTAGTGGAAGCCCCTTCCTCCAGCGCCCTCACCTGATCCTGAGCCAGAGGAGCAGAAGAACTCCGTAACGGCACAAGTTTAAAAAATGCATACCTAAGTGCGTCACATGGATCACGTACAAGTCCCCAAAAGTATGCAAAATGAACATGCTCATGCAAATGTGATCTTCATCTAAGCTTCCAAATAGTCTACCTCAATTGGCCATCCTTAAGTCTTCCTCGGAACATCACCTACGATAGTAACAAACTATCGCTAAGCATAAAGCTTAGTGGCACATAATTTAACTAACATTTCATATCAAAAGGAGAAGTAGGCTATGTAAGGAGTACAACAATAAATTCTAGGAATGAGCATATCAAAATCATCATCAAGCACTTAACGGAGGTACCATTGTTTCAAGAGAATGAATTATCAAACAAGAACTAAATGAAGGTATAATCCTTTCAAGAGAATAACTATCATATATTAAAATAGTTCAAGATATCAAGAAGCTTTCCAAAGCAAATCCCAGAATTTCACCATTTGGTTAACTTAATCGTGAGCCATGAATCAAATATAAGTGCAAGAAGTGAGTTTAAGACATAAGCTTATCCTCTTTGCAACCAAGTACTTAATCAGAGAATCACCAAACCATAAAATAGTTCAAGATACTAATATTTTAAATACCAAGTGTCAAGAAAGCCTTCGAAGCTTCAAATACCAAGTGTTAAGAAAGCTTTCGAAGTTAATTCATGAAACGTCATTCAGTTAGTTAATTTCGCCCAACACATAAGTCATGCCATCACATCAAGCACTATCAAATATCAAGAAGGACCGAAGTCCCTATCAAGAAGGACCGAAGCCCCTATCAAGAAGGACTGAAGCCCCTACCAAGAAGGGTCGTCACCTAATAATCAAGAGAATCAAGAGCCATGTTGAAAGTGGCTTTCCACTCATACTCAATAATGGACAAAAGTCCATTATCAAGACGAAATGCAAATCCAAAGTCAAGATGGGCAAGATCCGAAATCAACAAGGGTCGTCACCCATGTCAAGAATGCAATAATGCTCGAAATCCGTATATGTGGGCGAATTATGTCGTCTTACAAAAATGCTTCACATAACACCAATGTGATCTTAGCATACTCATAACTCAATTTAAAAAATCATACTCTCAATGATAAAGTTATCATATTGAAGTGTCGCAATATATTTTTTCTCAACCCTCCAAGCAAGTAAACTATCAAAGTACCAACATAATCAATATGATAACAATTTAAAGTAGATATTATTTCACCAAGATTGAAACTTCTCACAATATCTCAAACCAAATAAACCGAAAGCGAAGTTCAAGTTTAGGTGCAAACCTTGGAGCTTTAGAGCTTCTAAAGCACAAACAACCACCAAGAAGTTATAAATCCCCGAAGTAACGATCAAGTAAATATGTCAACTTCCTTAGCAAATTTTCCATTAGCTTGTACAAGGGTATGTATATACACTCAAATACACCTTCAAATATCTAATTAAGTTCAATGGTTTCAGCATGCCAAAGCTAAACACGATATCAGTGAAAATCACCCTGAACTAGCAAAACAGAAATTCTGGACAGTGTTACTGTCTTGTATTATGATTCAGTTTCAAAGGGGTAAACAAAAAAAATGGCCTTTGTGGTCTTAATGAATGTTGTAGATATATGTCTTGGGATTCTATAGAAATTTAAATCACCCCAATATCAATTTCGTACAAAAATATATGCCCAAAATACTAACAGTAGCACATGGGGGTTTGTAAAACAGAATCTGGGCAGCACCTTCACTGTACTTCATCACCTCGTTTTGAGTAAATACAAGAAAAACTAGGTTTTGTGGCCTGAACAAAAGTTATAGATCTATGAAATAGCTTTCTAGATCATCTTGTCTCACTTAAAACTAAATTTTATACAAGGAGATAAGCTCAAAATACCAACAACTGATCAGTTAAAAAACTAGATTTAGCAACTTACCTCAATCGTGTGGAGTTGTTTGTGGCTCAACCAAAATAAGTCTTGATGATTGATTTAGAAGATGAATATTATGAGAGGAGAGAAGCTTTGGGGTTTTATTTTGGTGGAGGAAACGAAATTGGGGGTGGAGAGGATAAGAACCCAAAAAGATATTATATATATTACTTTCTTAAGGATGAAGGAATAAAAAGGTGGTTGACCAAAATATCAAATATCCATTCCATTTCTTAATATACTAAGATAATAATAGTAGGAGTAGTTTACATGACTACACCATAAAACTTCAAACAAGTTCCAAATATCCTCAAATTCACGTTCAAGAAGCGCGAAATAAAATATATCCCTACTATCAAGATATAGTCAACCGAAAATTCAAGTGTTAGTTTAAAAATTTTGGGGTGTTACATAGTTGGCCATTTTCACCCATGGCTGCCTCGCTATCTTCTTTTGTCTTCTCGGACTCTATTTTGAAGTCATATTTCCACTTGGGCCTTAGGCCCCAGGGGTGGTTTTATGCATTTGACCCGAGCAGCCGCGTGGTAGGAGGAGGAGGAGGAGAGGAAAGAAAACACCGGTTAGTTTATAATCACTGAACTTATCACTATAATAATCAACTATATATAAATATATGTGCACATATCAAGCAAGATCATATAAAGTCTACACTTCCCCCATACCAGTCCCAAAAATAAAGTTTTACTAGTTTGAGACTTCACATGGTATGAGGACTGGGTCCTTGCCCCGTATACCTGATGTCACATAAGTTCCAAGGGGTTTCTAGGAACCCAAGACATGGCTAACACCGGGAAAGGCTCGGACAACTCCAAACTACCATGACTCATTTCAAAACTAAGAACCCCAAGTAAGGCAATAGAGAGCATATGCCTTTTTAGACTTAAAAGAAACCAACTAAGCTCACATATAGCAAAGCAACAACACTGGCTAGAAGATAGGAGATATGTGTAAGGCATAAGCATGAAGTGATCAGGCAAGGTTCAGCAGATCAGTCAAGGCACAGCATGGGAATATTATTAGCATTCACAGCAGGGTTGAAAGAAGCAAAGACTACTGATAATATGGCAATATAGGTGAAGCGGGAT
>NC_081343.1:32479471-32502594 GCF_029784015.1 Lycium ferocissimum | reverse complement strand
TAGGAAAAATTATGTTGCAAACCCTAGGTTTTAGTCGCGTTAATCATGTTAAGAATCATGGGTTTGATGTTAGGATTGATAATCAGCGATTAAGATGTTCTTACCTTAGTGTTGGAGCCCTCGAGAGAGATTTTCGTCCTTAGGGTTTTTGAGAGTGAAAAGAATAGAAGAAAATTAAAATTTTGCAACTTATATAATTTTAGCCCGTCAGGCATATTCTACGATACAAACGACGGAGCGTCAATTTGCTCCGTCGACTGGTCTTTGTACTAGGTCAATTCTACAGTACAAACAACGGAGCGTCGATCTGCTCCGTCAAAGTCATGAAATTTCCAGTGAGCAACTTTCTCTTCCTTTTTTCTACGGTGCAAAGGATGGAGCATCGAACAGATCGACGGTACAAAGGACGACAGTCAAACCTCCTTTTTGCAAAACTACAGTGAATTTTCATTTTGACCATCTCCTCTTGGGTCTTTAGCCTAAAGTCATGCATGTAACCCAACATATAAGGTTCCAAAGGACTCATACAATGCTTTCACATTCTACAGGGATTTATGGGATGTTATAGTATTACCTTTTGTGGGCACGGCTGAGACCAAACGTGAATTTGAGAAAAGTCCCCTTGCCAAACACAAGCCCAACAACCAAAAAATAATAAAGAACCAAAAAAAAAATTAGATACTAGATTTTTGGAGCAAATCGAAAGAACCTTAAAACTTTAAAAAAAAAAAATACAACTTTTGAGGTTTTTTTTATCTCAAATCCTTAATTCTTGAAAATCTGACCTCTCTTCCTCGTGAAAGGAATAGAAACCCTAAAATGCTCTTAAGGTTACCAACAATGATGTGGGACTCCTTTATATTTCACAATTTCAAGCCTAGATCCATAAAGGAAGGGCTCAGATTCAAGGCTTATGACAATCAACGGTCACAACTGTTCCTCACAACTGTAAATGGAGTAAAAATAAACATAAATCGCGGATTGTACCTTATAGGGGTTGTTTGGATGAATTTTGAGCAAAACATGAGAAAAAAGGATGAAGCTTTTAATGCTTCGTCC
The DNA here is from genome assembly GCF_029784015.1 of Lycium ferocissimum. Lineage (NCBI taxonomy): Eukaryota > Viridiplantae > Streptophyta > Magnoliopsida > Solanales > Solanaceae > Lycium > Lycium ferocissimum. The sequence goes on along the minus strand of NC_081343.1, from coordinate 32,501,535 downwards.
TCTTCTCAACCACCTGACGAAGTCACAGCGTTGGTGGTGCACAGTAATCTGCGATTTGACCAGTCGTAAAAGGGGGAAGGGGCATAGAGGGGTGAGGGAGTAGGGGGCGGCTAGGATTTCACCTTATCCCCCTTACAAAAATAACAAAAGACCCCTCCGTTTTTGGGCACTATACCGAGGAAGTATTATAAGTCGTTTGGGCCGGGTCAGCCCCTTTGTGGGCTGGACCTGGCCCTATTTTTTTTTAAACCTGAAACCTTTTGTATATCACGCATGTATACGTGCGTATATCGAGTGTATATATACTCGTAGCAGAAAAATAAGTATTTCAGTAAAATAGGTCGTTATTTAAAGTAAATAGTCGTAATGAGGTCAAACAAAGGAGTAATTAAATAAACAAGCGATTTAAAAAAAATTGATTTTTTAGAAATAGCCTTGAATTGACCCTTAACAGAATGAGGGTTGCAATTATGGCCAATATTCTTAATTAATTGCATAAATATCCTCGCAATCAATTATTTGCAAGCATAGCCTTATTTTGGTATTTAATTTAACCAATTAAGACTAATTTGCATTAACGTCCTTAGTCGATCTGTCCATGGCTTGAGCATTTCAATTAAGGCCGTCTGGAATTCAGAAATTTACAAAAATTGTCCCCAACTGCATTGAACCATGAGTTGGTCAATCATGAGGTGGTCATTAATGAAAAATAATAATAATTAGGCTAAAACACCATAATTTAAAATAATTTTTCCATAAGTAGCCCAAACATGCGTGTATAGTAATAATTCAAAGCTCGAGGGGTAAAAGTAGTGAATTCTTTTAATTACTTAAATTTCTTGGATAAAAATAAATAAAATGCCTTTTATCTAACTTTCTTGATTTTTGCTGAATTAAATGAACAATTATTTGAAATTGTTCAGCTGCTGGTGAATTATAGAAAATACTATAAAATGCTGATAAATTTTTGAATAATTAATAAAGCTTTGAAGGTGCCTCTATTAATTTATGGTAGTAAAAATATTAACCTGAATAATTGCTTAAAATTATTCAGAATTTTTCGAGTGTGCAAAATTACCTTATTTATTATTCGGGACCCTGAGTAAGTAAAGTAAATTACGGGAGGTTAAAAATCAGGTTCAACAGTCAGGACCATATCAAAGTTCAAATTGATTGATATCTACAAAACAAAACCCAATGTTAACCCCCCCCCCCCCCCAGTAGGAAATGGTTTCATTCATAGGCACATTTAAACCTTTCCAAATAGCACATAATATGATATGCGGTGTTTTCGGGTCATAGACTGTACTTGACACGGGGTAGTCTCCTTATCGGGTTTAGATACGTCTAAAATATCCAAACCACCCAGTCTACTTCTCATTTGGATTTGGCTTAGCTCTATCTTAGGCTTATGCAAGAGTAGATTTTTTCAAATTGACCTTGGACTGGGGCGGACTACTCGGGGTGAACCGTTGTCGGCCGTTGGGTGGCCGCACACCAAGTTTACGTTCAACGTGTTCCAAAGAAAGGGCGTTTCGGGCTTTTTAGTGAAGGCTAGACCGCGATCCCGCGCGTCCCTTTTGAAACCATGCTTTTTGCCAGGAGTGGTGGAGTTTATGATATGATGCATGCTAATTTTAAATTGCAGAAAGCGACATATAACAAATACTTGTAAAATAAACCTTATTATAGTGAAACCCTTATTGTTAGAACCTAGATTATCCCCAGCAGAGTCGCCATCTGTTACGGTTTATTTTTACGCGAATTAAGGCATAAAAGTAATCCAAAGTTGTTGGTTCTATAAATTGGATATTATATTTTTTAGAGTTGCCACCTAATTTATTCAAAAGGGAAATTAGGAAAAATCGGGTCTAAAGAGTTTTTCAGACCGAGAAAAAGCCTTTTGGACCAGAGTTTGAAGTAAGAGTTCTGGTAATCCCCCAGCAAAGGTTTTAAGCACCCTGGTGTTAAGGATCCGTAGAATACAGTTGACCTACGAGCTTCACTGTAAGGTTTATTTATTTGCTTATGTGTTAAAGTGTTTCCACAAAAAGTATAGCGCTTTCATGTCCACATCATCATCTCCCTTTTTTAGAAAAATTCGGCAAAAAGTCCCCTTATAAATAAGGGGTTTTGGTTTAGAAAAAATCCACGTAAGTGTTCAACCCAATTCGTTTCCGGACTAGGACACACCCGGGATCGCTCCCGAGTAGAGTCGCTACTATTCTAGTCCTAACGAAATGTGTTTAGTACTTACGGGTTTTATATACTTATAAGAAAATATGGGATATATTCCCGTTTTGATATATATATATAAGTCCATTTTTTTTAGTGAAGCCCCATAAGTCCAAACCATATTCCACATAACCAGATCCATATATATATATATATATATATATATATATATATATATATATATATATAAGTCCATTGTTTTTTAGTGAAGCCCCATAAGTCCAAACCATATTCCACATAACCAGATCCATCCAACCTCAAATCAAGCCCAAAGTTGACTTCAGTCCAAGTCACTTAGTCCCTAAAATATCGCAACATTTAGCCTAAGGGCCTGGCCTCCAAAAAAATGTCATTTTTTTTTTATCCATGTAAAGTCCAATTTCTAATTTCAGCCCAAAGGTAAAATCCAGTTGTTAGCCCAAATTCATCAAGTCTAAAGGTTCAAAAATGTGTCCAGTTTTTCCCAAAGAAAACCTACCTCTTTTTAAAAAATTTAAAAAAAAAAACGATTGATTTTGGTCCAGTTTTTGATGGACTTCTAGGCCCAATACTTAGTTATGCAACTATACTCTTTTATATCGAAGGTTTGTTACAAACAGGTCATTTTTCTGAAAAGAAACTTGAATTCGTTTTTAGTTCTCAAGTGATCTGATTTATACAAAATTTATACACGACTCCAACATTATAAAATAGCATGAGTTCCACTTTAGAAAAAATCAGCTTGTTGCCCTTGTCTCAAACTCGTGATAATTAGTAAAAAGTACTCATTTTTAGACATCAATTATTTAAAACAAAAGTTTGCAACGATTTGAATTTATTTTATCTCGATTACCTAATTCTAACTAAGTGATAATCCTAGTTCTATATCCACCAGGGTTCCCACTAATAATAAGTTTCAAATTTTTACTAGCCATACAAATGAATTAGATAAAGGAAAGGAGAAGGATTATTTTACTAATGGGCTACCCGCCCCATTAGTGCTATTTTCACCCATAGTTGGGCCTTCAAATAATATTTGCTTCCCTTTCAAATCATGAATTGGACTCGATCAGAAAGTGGGGTTGGGCCGAGTATTGGCGATGCAATGGACTAGAAATACAAGAGAGTTTCCCACATAGAGAAGATAAATATTAATACCATGTATACATATTAGGCAGGCAAGGAACATAATAAATAATGAATTGGTCAATCGAAACCATTCTCCAAATAAAACTTAGTCCAACAGATTTAGTTATTTACTTATATATTAAAGGAAGACTTAAGCATACATATGTACACTTCTTTGATATACCTGAGTATATACACCTTTGAGGATTCCCAAATGGCTAAAGAAGCAAAGCTTTTACCTCTTTGTGCCCAATGCCGCACAAGATGCAAGAGGTTTTCATGAACCCTTGGCATGGCAGACATTGGGAGAGGCTCAAGCTTGATCCCTTTTGGCCAATTAGATCTCCTCATTAGTGTATTGACTAATAGGTATATCAGCAGACATATACATATATGTGATATACTATGTTTAGGCATAAACAGGATTAAGATAAGCTAACTCAATCAAATGATCAAAGATCCAAAGCACAAGGTATGCAGAGAAAAGAATTAAGGAAGCAAGCAGGGAGCAAGCGTACACTTTGGGAAATTTAGACTGCCTCTGCCCATACACATGATCTTCCTAAGTATACTTGCTCATACTAAGTCTTTGCATAAAGATGTCAATAGGCAGGATGATATAAAAATGAATCAAGACAATCAAATGGGCCAAAGTGCCGATTTGAACATAATGCTATCAGATAGGTTATCAAGACCATATATCTTTCCCCCCACAACATTCAAACTACATTTTTTTTTTAGTGTTGGTTTCACATTCTAGGGATAGATTAGTATACAGATTTCATTTTAGTCAAGGAGGATCAATTCAGGTCACTTAATAACACTCAACATACTAAGTGAAACATTCATCACACAATATACCAGTTGGGACAAAGAAGAGTATCACAATCATTTCCTTTTTTTCGGTAGGACCATAATGCATTAGATAACAGGGATTTCGACTAAGTAGTAGGATTAAGACTAAAGCCAACCATATGACTGATTCCTTCATATAGTGAACATGGAATGAGACAATAGGCATGTTGCACACAAATCAAATTAATATAATGACATACACTCATTGATCTCCAACTAGCATACCTAGTTCCTGCCAAACACCTCTTGACCTCATTGAATCTTTTGACCAGTTCAAAATAGTTTCTAGTGCTATAACATCAGTATTTAAGCCTACATTAATTATTAACCACGTTTGATAGACTTAACTCAGGGTGCAGGATCATATTAGTCATTTTAAAAGCATTTATACATGTTCAAATAGACATAGTTAGTTCATAAGCATTACAAGAACTCAGAACAAACTATTAGACATAGCATTAAGTTTAAACAGGCAAACAGGTCAACCAAATAGAATAAATTCACTATAGGTTTGTCAAACTTAGGAATATAGACACACAAGGCAGTTGTATACAGCCTATACACCATTTTAGATCAACTTCGAATAGGACTGTACCTTATTCAAGCATATATCTGAATATCAAATCAATGTGCATATACTAGTATAGATTAACCAAACTAAACATTAATAATCTGCTTAATAAAGGTCAATAATTATCATGTTGAATTCCATACATAATGACTCATGTAACTAACTTGACACCTCTTTAACTAATAGACTAGGCTTCTTATTCAAGATTTAAATCATCCAATCATAACAGGCTAATCACCTAAGATGACCAGGAGATAACAATACTATCTAACTAGAAATGCCTAAATAAATAGGCTATATTCTATGAGTAGTCAGCAAAACAAACTATAAGAGCAACTCAAAACAATTTGATGAAGTAAGACAGAATACTATCTACTTAAGCACACACAAACAAACAGGCTACATCATATCACAACTAATTAAACCTACGAAATATAGAGAATTGCAAAGATCAAAAAAAAAAAAAAAAGGAAATTACCTCCTAAGAGTGCAACCTTTGATCGAGAATTAGACTTGGAATCTCAAATTGATCCCCCCCAAAGCTCAAATTCACCAGACCACACCAGGAAGACAAGCAAACAATTTTTTTTAAAAAAAATTAAACTTCATCGAAAATTAAAGATTTTAAGCAATAAAGCTAGAAACCCTATGTATTCAGTGTTAAGATGTCCAACCTCTCCATTTTTTTAGAATTAGGGGTTCCATTTATAACCCCAAAATTGAGATAAAAACCCACATTTCAAACGATGTGGGACTTTCAAAAAAATTCAAAAAATTTCTTCTCAAACCCCATCTAACAGCTAACAATCACCGAATCGAGTAAATGGGAGGTCGGATTTGACCTTAAAAAGGTCGATCCATGTGACCAATCATGAGCCAATGAAAAACCAAAGTTCAAATGGGATGCAAACAAAAATCATTAAGAGATTTCAAAGTTCTTACCGTTGAATCTATAAAAATGCAAAAAAAAAAAAAAAAAAAAAAAAATAGAGAAATAATAACGTGTTTGGGCAGCTTTAGGTGAAAACGAGTGAGAGCATTCAATGCTTTGCTTGTTTTGGCCATGCCATACCTGGGCAAGCTTCTCTTTTCCTGCCATTTTGCTATAAACAGCCATGGTGACGAGGAGAGAGAAGATTGCATATGGGCATCTAGGGTTTTTGGAGAGAAAAGGAGAAAGAGGAAGGGGAAGGCTGCATTTGGTTTGATTGAATTGGCAAAGGGGCTTTGGCCCCCTTTCCTTATCTTACGAAATGGGTCGGCTCTGGTCCTTGTTGGGCTGGACTCGGTTCCTTTGAAATGGGCAGCCCAAATTTATATATATAGACACACACACACATATATGCTAATACAAAAAAAAAAAAAAATTAATGGGTAAGTAAAAAAGACAATTAAAGGGATTGATTTGCTATTAAATTGAAACTAAACAACCAATTAACTTAAAAACACGACTGATTTTCACAAAATATTGAATTTACAGGGATGGCCTTAATTAAATTAAAACGTGAATTTTGTCATTTTCAATTGTGGCCCTATTTGACTAACTAATTGATTATTTCAATTGTAGCCATGATTAAACATATAATAAACAATTTACAAATATAACCATAATTAGTCATCTAAATTAATTATAATTAATTTGAGAATTTCCCATATAAATCAAGTATGCAGAAAAATAAATTTTGGGGGTAAAAGATGATTATTTATTTCAATCAATTTCCTTGAGTTAAAAGGGGTAAATATTTGTTGATTAATTTCTGATAATTGCACAATTAAATAGATAGTTATTTTACACTATTTTTACGGTTAAAATTAGTAAAATGCATCACTAGTTACTGTCAAATAATTTTCAAATGATTTATTATAGAAATTACTTTACCAAACAAATAAGGTAAAAATATTATTTGTATAGTTTATAAAATCATCTTGGTTTTCTAAAAGAAAGCATATATTATCCCCTTTAGTATTCACGTGTTTTGGGCAACTAAAACAAATTATGGGAGGTCAAAAAATTAGGTTTCAAGACTAGTCATATCCAGATTATGAAATTAGAATCAAGAAGAAACATCATTCAAACCTTACTTCTATTCAAGACCCAAATCCCAACTTATAGAATTGGGTTTGTGAACTAAAAAGATGGAATAAGGAATCTATAGGTCTCAACATGAAATTAATGTTCTAGGTAATCAATTTTCATCAATTTTAAGCTAGAAGAACTGACAAATCACTTAAATTCGGATTCTAGACAAAACCCCCCAAATTTGGATGTGAACCCTAACTTCCAGTTCTATAAAATAGCCATTAATTAGGAAGGAATCATGCAACAATGTGTTCTAACCTAATCAATAAATCAAGATTTAATAGCCTAGAATGAACAACCCACAAAACCCTTGCTCAATCCACCATTTCATGAGGAAACTAGCATGCTTAAAGGATTCCTAAGGTGAATAATGTTATAATAATGTAACATGGAATGGGAAGGAAGGTGAAGGAACTTACCACAATGATCTTCTATGAAGAATAGCCTTGAATGCTCCCAAAAATCTCTAAAATCGGAATGGTATTGAATGAAACACTTAGGGCTTTTAACACTCATTTAATGAATCTAACTGCCCGCCAATCGCTTTGGCGCCCACTCTAGCGCTTCAGTGGTCCCGCTTCCTTAGTCCCATGACCTCTTCTGCGGTCCTACCCAAATTACATATGGCCGCTAAAGTGGCAGGGTCACCGCTTATGCGGTACTGTCGTCGCAGTCTTGGTGCCGCCATAGCGGTCAACCAAGATATATCATGACATCAGAGAGATTTACTAGTGGAATGGTTTGAAGATATATGTAGCCGAGTTTGTAACCTAGTGTCCCAATTGTCAGCAGGTGAAGGTTGAGCACCAGAAGCCTGGTGGGTTGTTGAAGGATATAGATATTTTGACTTAGAAATGAAAGGTGATCAACATAGATTTCATTACGGGTTTACCTCGATCTCAGCGTAAGTTTGACTCAATTTGGGTGATTGTTGACAGGTTGACAAAATCAACACATTTTACGCGGGCGGGACTACTTACCTTTGCTAAGGATTATGCGAGGTTGTATGTTAGAGAGATAGTGCGCCTCTATGGTATCCCAGTATCTATCATTTCAGACAGGGGTGTGCAGGTCACAGCTAACTTCTGGAAGTTCTTCCAAAAGCGATTGGGGACGCAGATGAATCTTAGCATAACTTTTCATCCGCAGACAAAAGGACAGGCCGAGCCCACTATTCAGACGCTCGAGGATATGTTGAGAGCATGCGTATTGGATTTCAAGGGTAGCTGGGATGAACATCTGCCGCTTATTGAGTTTGCATAGAATAACAGTTACCACTCTAGTATCCAGATGGCCCCGTATGAGGCCCTTTATGGGCGTAAGTGTAGATCTCCTATTAGATGGTTTGAGGTTTGAGAATCTAGATTATTAGGGCCTGACTTAGTCCAGCAGACGGTAAAGAAATAGTTAAGCTTATTCAGGAAATGTTTTTGGCTGCTCAGAGTCGTCAGAAGTCCTATGCAGATAATCGACAATGAGAGTTGGAGTTCCAAGTAGATAACTAGGTGTTCCTAAAGGTGTCGCCTATAAAAGGCTCCATGAGATTCAGCAAGAAGAGCAAGCTTAGCCCTAAGTACATCGGGCCTTACAAGATTGTGTGTAGAGTAGGACAAGTAGCCTATGAGTTAGACTTACCTACAGACTTGGAGTCTATACATCTGATCTTGCATGTATCCATGCTCCGTAAGTGCATAAAAAATCCTTCCAGAGTTGTACCAGCAGATGATGTTCAGGTTAAGAGTAGCTATCATACAAGGAAGTTCCTATTGCTATTTTAGAGCACTAGGTTCGTACGTTGCAAACCAAAGATATAGCTTCCGTAAAAGTACTTTGGAGGAATAACAATGTAGAAGATATGACTTGGGAAGCTGAGAAAGATATGAAATCTAGATATCCTGATTTGTTTCCGACCTCGGAACAGGTTCAGGCTACGATACCATCATCTTCATGTATGCATTATATTGTCAGTTACTTTCATTGGTCGAGTGTGGCCATTGTTATTATTGAGTGTTGTAGCCCTGTGTGGCATTGTATTATGTTGTTGGGTTGTGTGGCAGGTTGGTAGTAGTACGATTACAGAGGAGACTCTGTCAAAATTTCTTTAGACTTCTGAGAGTTTAACATTTGAGGACGAAAGTTTCTGAAGGCGGAAGGATGTTACATCCCATGTTTTCATGCGTTAAAAGTGCGTCGACGTAAGTTCGGGGAGTGAGGTTATTTGTTTTGGTTAAGATAAAGTAGTAGACAAGGACTTCATGGACTTGCTAATTATCTACAATTAGCATGGAAGCAAAAGAGATTAAGGAGATAAATTTCTGAATATTTTTGAAGCCCCACTAAGTGGGTCCCACCCAAGGACTAACTATCATTAATGGTATTTTGGATAAGACCAATTATGTGGTCAAGTCACTTACGCGTCTGGTGCATAGCAATTAGGATTTAAATGTTGCCAACAAATATATCATTAGGCCTTATTTTTTATTTGTAGAAGTAAAAGTGACTGACAATTTATATATCTTTAGGTCTCATTTTCTTTGTAGAAGTAGGACCGACCAACAACACACACACACACACACGTACACGATCCGGAATGGCTCAAGTGCTCATGGAGGCAATATAGGGAGGATCTTCAATCTTTGGATGATAGTATGGCTGGAGACTACAAGAGTCCAAGAGCCCAAAGCCAAAAGCTTATCTCTTAGAGTGGCTACAATTGTAAGCTTGGGTAGTTGAAGGCCAGAAGATGGCTACTTATGCAAAAGAGGCTATTTTCAAAAAACAAGCCATCATCCAAGAAGACCAAACAAGGCCCTTACTTCATTAAGGGTATTATTGTAATATTCTAGTTTAGTCTTCTTTAGCCTAGGAGTATACATACTCTACTTAGTTTATTTCATTAGCAAGCTTATGCATTATGATGAGATGAATACTCTTTTTGAGTGATAGATTTTTTAGATAGGATTAACTTTAGTTAGTGATAGATAATGGTAGATTCCATTGTTGGTTTTGAACCTCATTTCCATTGATTTCATGAAGAGTTGTTCATTTGTGGATTCAATTGAATTTTTCTTGCCTTGAATTCAAATAGTTTAGGTTCTCTTGATTGAATCCAATTGGAAGGGTCAAGGTTTAATATATCTTTGTTTGTCCATAAATTCATTATCATTAGGGTCTCGCTTTTATCCCTCTTTTCTCATCCCCTTTTCTTCAATTCTCATCCCAATTTCTTGTTATCCTTTAATTCTGCATTTTAGGTATTGATTTGGTATTTCCCCCAAATCGATTCGTATCATTTGGTATCACAGAAAAGTTGAGGAGTTGCTCCATCAATTCTTCAATCCTTGGTTGAACAAAAAAAAGTAGAAATTTCAAAAAAAAAAAAAATCAGAAAATTGTTGTTGTTTGGTTGATTTGAAGTTAGAATCAAGTTCCTTGTGGTCAAATCCATCTAGATCTCGAATTTGGGAGTGTTTTGAGGTGTTTTGGAAAATCACCATTGAAGACCTTCAAGCTTTTTAAAGAACTCCAAATGGGTCTTGGTGATTGAGGTTAAATTGAAGGTTAATTTTCATTGGGCTTTGTTCTACATATTAAGAGAAACTAGATCTGTAATTTGGAGGAAAAACAAGGTGATTTGAAAATGTGGTGTTCTTCATGTTCTTGAGCATCTTCATATCTTCGTAGTGAAGAAGAAGACCAAAAAGGGAGTTTGATCCAAAGAAATTCACCGAGCTGTGAAAAGTTACTTTTCCAGCCCAAAAAGGGAAAATCCTAGGTTGAGTGGGCCCAATACATCAGCAAAATTCAGAAAATTTGGCCCAAAGTTTGAGAAATCGGGTATGAGGCATATTTTTGTGTGTTACCCCCGCGACGTGTGGCCAATGCTTGAACATAAAAAAAAAAAGTTTCAAATTTTTATTTCTAAGTGTCCAAAACGGTTTGAATCTTTCCTAATCTATTTTCTTTGATCTTCCAAGCTAATTAACACTAGTTATTGAGTCCTTAATTTTATTTCGTGCCAATTCTTTCAAGCTTTTATCATTTTAACCTCGTCGAAACTTCTTTGGCTCAAGTCCTTTCGTTTAATCGAGGCGTCCGTCTTTCAATTAACAAGAATCTATTGTTACTGTTCGCTTTTACACGGGTTAAGGCATAAAAGTTACTACGAGGTTGTTGGTGCTCTAATTGAATTTTATATTTTTTAGAGTCACGACCTAATTTATTATGGAAAACTAGGAAAACCGGGTTGAAGATTTTTGCAAAAGTAAGTAAAAAACTTTTGGACCAAAGTTTGAGGTAAGGGTTCGAATAATTCCCTAGGGAAGGTTTTGCGCACCCTAGTATTAAAGATCCGTAGAATACGGTTGACCTATGAGCTTCAATGTGTCATTAATGTATTTATTTACAAACGTGTTTAGTTTTTCCACAAAAATGTCATATCATTTCAAATCATAATTTTAAGAAAAAATTGGAAAAAATTCCCCCTATAAAAGGGGTTTTGGTTTAGAAAAATTCACGCAAGTGTTCAACTCACTTTGTTCTTGGGACTAGGACACACCCGGAATTTCTCCCGAGTAGGGTCGCTACTATTCTATCCTGCATCCGGGCATCCTACGTCCGGGACGATGTCATAGTATACAAACTGATCAGGTGGTTATGCGTATATAACACCTCACCTTTCCCCATACCCATATACATACATATATATATACATATATATATACATACATATATATATACATATATATATACATACATATATATATACATATATATCTACATAATATATATATATATATACATATACATATATATATATATATATATATATATATATATATATATATATATATATATATATAATATAAGTAGCATGCATGAGAGCCCAAATAAAAGTTACCACTTTATCGGAGTGACGTAAGGTCGGTAACCTCCGATTTATATTATGGAACATTCATCATCACTATATCTCACCTTGAAAGAACAATTATTATTAGGTGAGATCAACAATAATGAATGAGATCAAGAAAATCATGAAATGAGCTCAACAGTATCATAATAGCATCAAAACCATAAACTTTAGAATCTCCAAAAATGGAATCATCATCATATCATTATCATCATGGAACATACTTATCTTTAGCATCATTAGCACTTTGAGAATGATGAACTTATAGCTTTTTGGGAATAAGAACGTTATGAAAGCCATATATGGAATCATAACATAGGAGTCATGCCTTTGGAAAGAAAGGGACAGGCCTTAACATACCTGATTGATCTCCTACTACTTAAATTAATGCTTATTCTCCCGAGCTCATAAATCTACATTCAAGAGAAATCATACTACTGTTAGACTTATCGTCATATACCTATCTCAAGTCTTTAAATTAAACTCCTTAAGAACGCAAAATTTGGGCAGCATCTCCCCTGTTTATATCCCTAGCCCGAAATCACAGTATCAATAACCAACACAACAACAACAACACCGACACCAATAACATCATCATCAATACCAAAATATTCCATAAAATATCTCACACGATGTTTATCTAATTTCTCAACCCACAAATTCGTTATACGATTATTTAATAACTCTATCTCCATAAATAGACCTAAAATCAACACCAATAAGAAGAGATTCATATCTTACTCCCGCTAGAACTGTAATATATTCACCTTTCTCCTTGAATCCAAGCCGAGATTCACCGTAATTCATTTTTATAACCGCAACTATACGCTGTCCGAACCTAAATCCGGGGATTATACTTGATTTGGGCTTAAAATTTGATGTTGGAATTTGGGGGGAATTTCCAGAAATTTGGAGAGGTTTTGGGGGTGTTTGGATAAGAAATGAGAGGTAAGCCCCCTTTTATTAAGTTCTAGAGTCTGCCTGGATCGATCTAAAAATTGCTCAGTGCGTTCTCGCTGAGTTGATCCTTGGTCCACTGCGTGTTCGCGCCACCTCCAGGTGCATTCACACAGAGTTAATTTCTGCCCTAGCAGTCCATCTTAAAATGCTCATAACGTTTCACTCCGATGCACGGTTTGTTGCATTAGAAGCTAGATTTCCCGAACTTCATTTTAGGCTTTTGTTTTACTCCAAAACTCCTAATATACTAAAAGATTTTCTCTCTCCAAGTCAGACCAAAATTATCGTACCAAATCTTACCCAACTTTTCTCCAGAGTTCCGAAAACTCAATCTCCTTCATTCACTTGTTCTCCAACCCTTCCATGACCTATTACATAAGCTTGAACCCTCATAAGCATAAGATGAGCGCATATGATCTCATATCTCCTCGACAATAACTCCAATGTCCACAATTGGACAGCTAACACCTAGCGAATCTCAACGTACAAAAATCACGAGGTGTAACATTCCTCCCCTCTTAGGAACATTCGTCATCGAATGTTAAGTTCCTAGGGATTTCTACGAAAATTTTGCCAGAGTTTCCCCTGCAGTTGTACTACTACCACCCTGTCACAACAATCCAAAATATACGATGCCTCACAAGGCTACAACATCAATATTCATATTGGCCACACACGACGAAGAAATCATTCAAAAAAAGCATTACATACCTGAGGGTGATGGTGTCTCTGTCTGGAGTTCTTCTAGGGGTGGAAATAGATGTGAATACCTAGATTTCATATTCTCCTCAGCTTCCCAAGTCATTTTTTCCTTATTATTGTTTCTCCACAAGACCTTAACTGAAGCCACGTCCTTGGTTCTAAGTCTTCGAACTTGTCTATCTAGAATAATAGGACAACTTCTCGGTGACTTGCACATCATCCACAGGCAGAATTCTGGAAGGATCTCCGATGCACTTACGAAGCATTGACACATGAAACACTGGGTGGGCTGACTCTAATTCTGAAGGCAATTCCAACTCGTAGGCTACTTGGCCTTCCTTGCGCACAATCTGGTAAGGCCCAATGTACTGGGGGCTAAGCTTCCACTTCTTGCCAAATCTCATTACACCTTTCATTGGCGACTCTTTCAAGAATACCCAATCGTTAACTTTGAATTTCAAGTTTCGTCGACGATTGTCCGCATAGGATTTCTGACTACTTTGGGTTGTTAATAACCATTCTTAGATAAGCTTGATCTTCTTTACTGATTCTTTGGAGCAAGTCTGGGCCTACTAACTTTGTCTCTCCCACTTCAAACCATCCAATATGCGATCTACATTTCCTCATGTATAGAGCTTCATATGGATCCATCTGAATACTAGAGTGATAACTGTTGTTGTCCGTAAATTCAATAAGTGGAAAATGATGTTCCCAACTTCCTCCAAAATCTAGCACACATGCTCTCAACATATCTTTAAGGGTTTGGATAGTGCGCTCAGCCTGTCCGTCAGTTTGTGGATGGAACATTATACTAAGCCTCACTTGTGTTCCCAAAACCTTCTTGGAAGGATCTCCAAAAATTAGCTGTAAATTGTGATCCTCTATTAGTAATAATGGATCTTTGGAACACCGTGAAGTCGCACTATCTCTTTGATATACAACTTTACATAATCTTCTGCTGAGTACGTAATTCTTCTTTGGCAGGAAATGAACTGATTTTGTGAGTCTATCCACAACCACCCATATAGAATCATGCTTAAGCCGGGAGCGAGGCAAGCCTGTAACAAAATCCATACTAATCGCTTCCTATTTCCAATTCCGAATCTTTATAGCTTGCAGTAATCCCCCAGGCTTTTGATGCTCAGTTTTCACCTGTTGACAATTAGGACATTGAGCTACAAACTTCGCTATATCCTTCTTCATTCCATCCCACCAATATACAGATTTAAGATCATGATACATCTTTGCCGCTCCTGGGTGGACAGAATAACGAGAATGATGGCCTTCCTCCAAGATCTGTCGATGTATTCCTGCAAGATTCGGAACACATAATCTGTCTTTAGGCCTGAGAACTCCTTCTGCAGGAACTTCAAATGGTGACTTCTCCTTCTGAGGAAGCACATCTCTATAATGGACTAACACGGGGTCCTCATATTGGCGCTTTTTTACCTCCTCTACTAAAGATGACACGTTGGGTTACGACGTGTAACTTCCGTCTTGCTCGAGTCCACTAGCGAACTCCTAGGTTGACGGTATCAAGCTCGTGGACTAACTCCTTCTTCTCCGAACAAACATCACACAAACTGCCCATGGATTTGCGGCTAAGAGAATCGGCTACCACATTCGCCTTTTCAGGGTGATATAAGATACTCACATCGTAGTCTTTCAATAGCTCCAACCACCGCCTTTGTTGCAAATTCAATTCCTTTTGCTCAAAAATATACTGGAGACTGTTGTGATCTATATAAATATCCACATGAATACCATATAAATAATTTCTCCACATCTTGAGTGCATAAATAATCGCAGCCAACTCTAAGTCATGAGTCGGGCTGTTTTTCTCGTGTTTCCACAACTGCCTTGAAGCATAAGCAATAACTTTGTCATGCTCCATCAACACACAACCTAGCCCAATACCTGAAGCATCACAATAGATAACATAGACCTCCGATCTTTCGAGAAGAGTCAGGACTGGGGCCGAAGTCAATCTATCCTTCAACTCTTAAAAGCTGCGCTCACAAGCGTCAGTTCATTGAAATTTTGCCGATTTTTGAGTCAGCTTCGTCAGTGGTGCCGAAATAGAATAAAATATTTCCACAAATCTTCTATAGTAACCGGCCAACCCCAGAAAATACCAACCTCCGTGGGCATTGTAGGCCTCGGCCAATTCTTCACAGCTTCAATCTTCTGGGTATCTACTTGAATATCGTCGGCTGAAATAATATACCCCAGAAAAGTTACAGAATTCAGCGAAAATTCGCATTTCAAAAATTTGGCATATAACTCCCGAGCCCCAAGAATTCCAAGGACAGTAGGTAGATGTTCTGCATGCTCTGCCTCCGTTCGATAATATACCAAAATATCATCGATGAACACAATCACGAACAAATCTAGGAAAGGCCTGAATACATTATTCATCAAATTCATGAATACCGCTGAGGCGTTAGTCAATCCAAATGACATTACCCGAAACTCATAATGGCCATAGCTAGTTCTGAAGGCTGTCTTTGGAATGTCTTCTTCTTTAACCCTCACTTGATGGTATCCCGATCTTAGGCCAATTTTTGAAAACCACTTGGCACCTTGCGATTGATTGAATAAATCATCGATCCTTGGAAGTGGGTATTTATTTTTTATGGTTACCTTGTTCAATTGCCTGTAATCAATGCATATCCGTAAGGATCCATATTTCTTCCTTACGAACGACACAGGCACTCCTCATGGCGATGAACCGGGCCTAATAAAGCCTTTTTTAAGCAGATCTTTCAGTTGTGCCTTTAAATCCTTTTATTCAGCAGGGGCCATTTGATAGGGAGGAATAGATATGGGCTTAGTATCTGGCAACACATCAATGGTAAACTCAATCTCCCATTCTGGAGGAAGGCCTGAAAGCTCGTCCCGGAACACGTCCGGAAATTCATTCACTACTGGAATAGATTGGAGAGTTAGCAGTTTTGCTTCGGTGTCATGAACCCGGACCAAATGATAAATATAGACCTTAGCAATCATCTTCCTCGCTTTAAGATAGGAAATAAACCTACCTCTCGAAAATCTTTGTATTACCTTTCTCTTTTAACACTGGTTCTCCCGAAAACTGAAATCGGACCATCTTTGTTCTACAATCAACATTGGCGTAACAGGAGGCCAGCCAATCTATACCATTAATAACGTCAAATATAAAATTTTCAACTCATATAAATTAGCCATAGTATGGCTGTTGCAAACTACAACCATACAATTCATGTCTACCCGTTTAGCTACCACTGGTTCACCTACAGGTGTCGACACCTCAAAAGGTTTGATTGGCTCAGGTTTCACCACAATATGATTAGAAATATAAGGAGTAATATATGACAAGGAAGAACCCAGATCAATCAATTCATACACATCATAAAAGGATACCGACAATATACATGTGATGACGTCGGGGGAGGACTCAACATCCTGCCGTCCAGCTAGTGCATATATACGATTCTGAGGACCACTGGAACTGGATGATCCTCCCCTAGCTCTACCGCAACCCGCTGGTGCCTACGAACCTTGCCCCATAAGGCGTACGGATGATGAGGAATCGGCTACTAATCCCGTGGGCTGAACCCTATCTCTGTCGCCCCTTAATGGACAATCCCGCATCATATGACCACTCTGACCACATGCATAACAAACATCTAAACCTTGGCGGCACTGTCCCGAATGTGGCTTACCACATTTGGTTGCACCACGGCTGTGGTACCAGCGGTCTCGTCTGTCTGGAATCAACTCTATACTGGGAGCCTGAAATCCTAAAGCTCTGACTTGGTCCCGAATAAATGGGGCCATCAAATCTCTTGCCCGCAAATCGGGAGGGTGCACTAGCCGCTGATTGGCCTGAGTGACTGGAATATTGCTGTCTTCAACTCCCTCTGAACTCGCTAGTGGCACCGGCAGATCTGGCCCTCTTACTATCCCTCTTATTAGAGTCACGCTCTCCTCTTTGCGGTTGCTGCTGTTCCTCCAAATTTTGAGCATGGGCCTGAATACGAGCAATATCCATTCCATCCTGGAGCAAGGCCATCAAGCACTCCTTAATCAAATGTGAACCCAAAACACTCACGAATCGATGCACATGGTCTCTCATATCAGCTACCATGGCTGGGGCATACCTAGCCAAAGAATTAAAGCGGAGACTGTATTCCTAAGCGCTCATATTCCCATGTCGGATATTTAAGAACCTGTTAGCTCGGGGCCGTTGAACCTCCGGTGGTAAATAATGTCGAACGAAGGCATTCACAAACTCCTGTCATACTGGGGGAGGTACATTTGCCCCTCGTGAAGACATCCAAGTGTTGTACCAGTGGACGGCCATATCCCGCAGTCCATAAGAAGCCAATTCAACTGACTCAGTGTCAGAAGCATGCATTAGTCTAACGTCCTCAGCATCTCATCTATAAAGCCCTGCGGGTATTCATCCGGCTTCGACCCGTAGAATTCTGGAGGATTCAGACTAATAAAATCATGGGCTCTTGCGCTGACCGCTCTATCACCCTGGATCGCGCCCTACCACTGTGCCTGAACGGCAACTAACTGGGTCGACGGCGAACAGCCTCGTCATGCGCTAACCGAGGCACTTGGCGGAGAGAGGCGGAGTGCGGAGGCGGAGCTGAAGCCCCTTCATGCTTCTCTGGTAGGGGTGGAGTAGGAGAGGTCCGAGATGGAACCTCGTTGTGAGACTCACCCTCTTCTATCTCTACCGGTGGCTCCCGTTCAGTCCTTCTTGCGACCACCGTCTTGCCCTTCTGGGCTGCTGTAGCTTTCCTATTCATAGGTATTACTGAAATCATAACACACGATTAGGTAAAAGGGGAATCCTGATAACACAACTCTATCGCACGATCTAAGATAAGAAAGAAGGTCAATTATTCCTAAATGCCTCGCAGCCTCCTACTTATAAGTGCGGCGAGCTTCACACCCATAAACAGGACTCTACTAGACACGGCTCGTAGACACACCCTAGGACGAACTGCTCTGATATCACTTTTGTCACGACCCAACCGGAGGGCCATGACGGGTACCCGGTACTAGCCTACCGAGCACCTCTGGTCTATTATTCCATAACCATATCTAAGTGGGACATACAAACAGCTCGTGAATATCATACTTAGCACAGTCATCGACAACAATGTCCATAAGCATAAGCCAACGAGACTACCAAAATATTATACAGCAAGCAGAACTGAAGAAGCTACTGAACATCTAACACCATACATATGTCAACGATTCTCTAAGTATAATACATGAATCCATAAGACGGGGCAAGATTTTACCATGCCCAATTATATATGTACAAAGGAGCAGTACCAAAGACTGCAGCTTTGGAACAACTAGAGCGCTTCTGAGAAGCTACTGATAGAGCTCCTAGGGATCAAACCCGTCTATCTGTCTCCACAAAAAAAGGACATCAGTATGAACAGTATACTGAGTATGTAAGGCAAGAGTAACCACATAACAAGAGATACAGAACACAACATGAGATAAGGAAAACTTGTATATCTAATTGCCTCTTAAAGAGAAAATCATGCATGCTTAGCCTTTTAAAGAAAACATTTCTTATACATATATAACATAATAGTGTCGTGAAACGAGCAGCCCGATCCATAAATATATTATGTTGCTGCGGAATATGCAGCCCGATCCATAAATATATTATATTGCTGTAGAGCGTGCAGCCCGATCCGTACCAATATATCCCGCGTCCGGGCATCCCATGCTCGGGACGATATCATAGTATACCAACTGATCATGTGGTTATGCGTATATAACGCCCAAATAAAAGTTACTACTTTATCGGAGTGACGTGAGGTCGGTAACCTACGATTTATATTTTGGAACAATCATCATCGCTATATCTCACCTTGAAAGAACAATTATTATAAGGTGAGATCAACAATAATGAATGAGATAAAGAAAATCATGAAATGAGCTCAACAATATCATAATAGCATCAAAACCATAAACTTTGGAATCTCCAAAAATGGAATAATCATCATCATTGTCATTATGGAACATACTTATCTTTAGCATCATTAGAACTTTAAGAATGATGAACTTCTAGATTTTTAGGAATAAGAACGTTATGAAAGCCATATATGGAATCATAACATAGGAGTCATGCCTTTGGAAAGAAACGGACTAGCCTTAACATACCTGATTGATCTCCTACTACTTAACTTAATGCTTATTATCTCGAGCTCGTAAATTTACATTCAAGAGAAACCATACAACTATTAGACTTATCGTCATATACCTATCTCAAGTCTTTAAATTAAACTCCTTCAGAATCTGCTAAAATTTGGGCAGCATCTCCCCTTTTTATATCCCTAGTGCAAAATCATAGTATCAACAACCAACACAACAACAACACCACCAACGCCAATAACATCATCATCAATACCAAAATATTCAATAAAACATCTCACACGATGTTTATCCAATTTCTCAACCCACAAATTCATTATACGATTATTTAATAACTCTATGTCCATAAATAGACCTAAATCAACATCAATAAAAAGAGATTCATACCTTACACCCGCTAGAACCGTAATATCTTCTCTTTTCTCCTTGAATCCAAGCGGATATTCACCGTAATACGATTTTATAACCGCAACTATCCGCTGTCCGAAACTAAATTCGGGGATTATACTTAATTTGGGCTTAAAATTTGATGTTGGAAGTTGGGGGGGAATTTCCAGAAATTTAGAGAGGTTTTGAGGGTGTTTGGATAAGAAATGAGGGGTAAGCCCCCTTTTATTAAGTTCTAGAGTCTGCCTGGACTGACCTAAAAATTGCTCAGCCCGATTGATCATTGGTCCTCTGCCAGTCCATCTTAAAACGCTCATAACGTTTGACTCCGATGTCGGATCGATGCGCGGTTTGTTGCGTTGAAAACTAAACTTCCCGAACTTCATTTTAGGCTTTTGTTTCACTCCAAAACTCCTAATATACTAAAAAAAATTCTCTCCAAGTTAGACCAAAATTATCGTACCAGATCTTACCCAACTTTTCTCCAGAGTTTCGAAAACTCAATCTCTTTCATTCACTTGTTCTCTAACCCTTCCATGACCTATTACATAAGCTTGAACCCTCATAATCATAAGATGAGCGCACATGATCTCATATCTCCTCAACAATAACTCCAATGTCCACGATTAGACAGCTAACACCTAGCGAATCTCAACGTACAAAAACCACGAGGTGTAACATATACATGCCAAATATATATAAAATGGAGAAGAGAGGGAAAATAAATTTTTAACTGATGGGCTTACCAAGCCCATCAGTGTTATTTTCACCCATTGGCTGGGCCTTCAAAAGACATATCAACTTCCCTTTATTTATTTCCCCACGGAATTGATCAAGGAAGGTATTGGGCCTTTGGCCCAACAAATTTACGCAATAGGAGAATCCCAATGGATAGTATTTCATGCAAAGCAAAGAGGGGAAATAAGGATTAGCAAGTAATCAAAGCAAACACTTAAACTTTAGCAAAGACTTCTTAATGTAACAAAATCACATAATGAAAAGGTGTATATATTACTTAGTAGCAAACAATTGGGCTGAATATGGCCCACTAAGTATCGGGCTAAAAAAAAAAAAAACAAATAGGAGGGGCAGGCCCAAATACAAATAAGATACAGACCCAAACACATGAAAATGCCATGTGAATTGTGTTAAATGGGAGAGAAAGCCTAATACAAAAATAAACGCAAATATACAATTTCTCAAAACCAATCTACCCAGATGGAATTCATCATACCAAACAAGGGTATACAAATTTTCAGCCATATATACCATAGGTATACACCCGTGGAGATGTGAAAATAGCTCACCAAGGAAAGTTTTACCCCCTTTTGCATCTAATGTCGCAAAATATTCAAGGAGTTGCTAGGAACCCCAAGTATGACAGGCATTAGGGAGGTTCAAACTTAATCCCCAAGTCTTTACTTCAACTTCTCCACATATGTATTTGAACCCACAATATACATAGGAGAAAAACTTAACCCATACTTGTGTTTTTTCTGGTAGCTAGATAATTCAAACATTGTGCATAGTATACAATTCTGGCATTAACCAACTAATATGATGCAAGAAAGACAAGATAACAAGGCACGGTTGATCCCTAACATCAAATTAAAATCTTTAAAGAAGTAAAGAAAACAGGATTTTCCAAGTAAGTTAAAAAAAAAAAGTTTGGAAAGTAGCAAATAAGTCTTAATCCCATCAAGCTAAAAAGACTAGTGTCCCACTAGAGTATTGACTCAGAAAATAAGAAAGCCAAATTCCATTAACATTGGTGTGATACCTCAATTAATCAGATCATATATTACCAAATATACTAGGATGTATACCTCCCTATCAATCCCAACTATATGTGACAGATAACATGCAAGAAGACAAGGTCCTTTGTGGAAACAATTGGTTCACACACACATCTAAACAACACATAGCCCAGACTCCCCATAGAAAAGGAGATAAGAAAAAGCAAAGCAACAATTCCGATTCCCAGTAGCTGCTAGGTAATAATCTTAGTTAATCAAAATGTGACATATAACTTTCAAGGACTCACTTGTCTTTTTTTTTTCTTTGCCATAAATCAAGTATTATCC
>NC_081343.1:32435659-32479371 GCF_029784015.1 Lycium ferocissimum | reverse complement strand
TTATATTTTGGGATATTATTTTATCGAGCACTGCGTCGACTTGTATTGCATTTATTTGGGCATAGTTGTTAATCTTGATATAAATGAATTATCGCCCAATGGGAATTCGCATGATAATGAATGAAAAGTATGATTTAGCTATATGGCTCACCTAGATGTAATGTGAAAGTATGTTAAGAGGTGCCCGGGTGAGTTATGCCAAAGCCATCGCCCCTCCGATTGGGTCGTGATCAAGATGACCGTACAATGATGCCCGAATATAACCATCGGACATCGGCCTCCTCACAATCACTCAAAAGAGTTGTCAAATATCTGTTTCATAAATCAACGATTCCGGAATTGAACCTCGGACATCGGCCTCCTCACAATCACTCAAGTAAAAGAATTTATCAAGTATCAGTTTCATATAAACAACGATTCCAAAATGGATCTTCGGGCATCAGCCTTTTGCACAATCACTCAAGTAAAAGAGTTTATCAAATATCAGTTACGCTCCATCAACGATACCGGATGGTCACCGAATATCGGCCATGCATGATAATATGAGAGAATGCGTGCAATGCATATGTCAATCATCTACAAGTAAGCTCAATATCACAAGTACCTCAACGGGGTACGCCAACAATATATCACATAACAATACCAACAGTGGGTATGCCAACATATATCAAGTACCAATAGTGGGTACGCCAATAATGTATCATAGTACACATACCAACAACGATTATGTCAATCCTATCTGAATCAGGACAACAAGCGATATTCGCTATCTACCAACTACACATTGCATCAAGCCAACACAATTAACAATCAACGCATATAACGAGGCGGCTAGTCCCAACACACATCAGGTCAATCATTTAACATACGGTATTACCATTTTCCTAATAAGCCTATTTACTTAGGATAAGAATCTCACCCTACATTCGAGTTACTCGTTATCATTTAATTAGGATATCCTTCACTACCGTGATTCATTTTATATTTCCAACTAGCGCTTAGACTCGCTACAATAATCTCATCGATAGGCATAACTAGATTCCGCCCGCTACTCCCAAGTCACATAAATCCACCGATAGCCAACAAGGTCACATCAATACCTAAGGAGTCTACAGGCCACGAGCCCAAACAAACATATCACACATAACAATACCATCCTAAGATTTCATCCCATATCTCCAAATCCTATACATGCATTCTCCGTTTCTTCTACACAATAATACGGAAAACTAATTGGAGTCTACCGAAAGGAAGCCGTAACCTACCTCATGGCCAAGCGGGTGCCACGAACATCCAATGACGCCTCAATTAATCACCCTTTGCGTAATCCATATGAAAGGCTCGGAGACAACCATGGGACCCAAGAGTAAAATTCACCAATAGGGTCTTTCCCAAGGACTTCGAAATTGCTAAGGTAGATATAGAATTTTATCCTACCTAATAACTCACTATCACAATGCTAGTTTATAGATCAACCTTCATTTAGAACATTCATGACCTTACTAAAGTTACTAGTTTGGTCAATTTTCCATTTTAGGTTTAATTCAAGAAACTCATTTCCAAGATCTAAAATAGAGACCCAAAGGTATTTTAATGGGGTAGGTGAAGTATTTGGTTGGGAATCATGTTAGGATGATGTGCATAGGAAAATATACCAAGGACTTTATATCAAGAAGGACAAGGGTTCATTATATTGGAACTTAAGAGATTTGAGATTCCCATTTGTGACTCTAGATAAGGATCCTTAAAGAGAATCAATGTTGGGAGAATGAATGGAAGAGGATAGGGAAATAACCCTTCCCAAGGAAGTATCATTTTTGGCTCTAAAATTACTCCAAAGGCGGCTGGACTCTCTAGGGTTTTGAGAAATGAAGTCAATTCCCAAAATGTCACTTAAATAGGTGAAATTCACTGTGCGAAACCGCCCCGGCAGTACTGCCAGGGCGGCCAACATGCCGCTATGGCGGTTAAGTAGTCCCATGCGATTACCGGTAAGTTGGTTGGTATACCGCCATAGCGGCACGCCGTAGCATCCACGAGACCGCTATAGCGGTCTGGCCCTATTTCTTTGCTCGCACTTCTATTGCTTACTCGATACACATGACGATCTTGGTTTGTCTTGAAAGGTTTCCAAGATGCGAGAAGGTGGAGACATCGTTAGGCCCCATAGTTGTTGCCTTCCTTAGAATTTCATAGTAACGACGAAACGGGTCGTTACAGTAGTATATTGAGCCTTAATATTAGGATTTCCGTGTTGATTTTTTGGTAGGGCTTGGAGAAGGTATAACTTGAATTGCTTTCACATAGTTGGTGTTTTGTTGAATTGATTCATTCACATTGTTCGTAGTAGCCATCTGTGGTTGATTCTCTATTGGACGCGCTAGTTCCGGCCCTGCCGGTGACCCCAAGGGACGGAGCATGATGCTCAGTCGCAGAGAATGAAGAAAATAAGATTGTTATTAACTGACGTTTAAAAAGTGTATGGAGAGCGTTTTTTGAGAGGGAAGGAAGAGATTATTTGCGCTTGGTATTTTCAAATTCATTATCTCCTCCCCACCCCCATCATGTTTTCTTAAATTACATGTAAATTCTCTTGGAATAATTTTTTCTTGCTTGCTTACCAAACACTACAAAAGAAGTAATAAAACTAATTTTTTCAGGAAATCTTTTTCCTTTATTACCAAGCACACCTTAGATTTTGATTTACAAGGGTGAAGACATGTCAAACTCTTTTACCATACCAACACAATCCTCGATAAAGGTGTCAGTGGGGACGGGACAGTCCCGGTCCTGCTGCCCGATCCGGCATCGGACCGTCCCGGTCAACTACGGGGGAGCGGAAAGAGGGGATAGGGTGACGGGTGGGGGGATGGAAGGGGGGAAAAGTCCCGGTCAGGCCGGGTACCTGACTGGCTGACCGGTCCCACCCCGTCGAAATTTTTTTTTCTTTGGTCATACTTTTGACCATTGGAGGCTCCAAAATGTTAACGTTTGGACTCTAAACGATCTGATTTTCAGCCGTTGGAGTCCCCTTCTCCCCAAAAAAAAAATTGAAAGTTTAATAAATTGCATTTTAATCCAAATTCTAAACTATAAATACCTCTTCATTTTTATTCATTTTCACACAAATCATCCACCAATTATCTCTCTCTCTAATAATTGTTATCAATTATATCTCTCTATAATATTTGGTGAAATATTATTATTATTATTATTATTATTATTATTTTGGTGAAGTGGGAAATATTTGAATTTTGGAGCAACTTTCAAGCTTCAAGTAACACAATTTCAATTTCAACATTTACGGTTACGTCTGCTTTTATGCAGGCGTTTGGTACACTCGTTCCATCCTTTAATTTATTTAATTCTTGCATTTTATTTGCGTCTGTTTTTCAATTAATTTTCGTATTTTATTTTAGTATACTTTGATAATATGTCTAAAAAAGTTAAGATCCTAGTCCTACGTGAAACTGTCGAAATCCTTAACCCTTTTAGCTGTAGTAGTAAGGGTAAATCTGGTTCTTCTAGTAAATCTAAAATTCAATTTAGAAACAATACGGAGGATTTCACTCATGTTGATGAAACTGATTTATTTTCTCCCCCCTGGTTTTCCTCCTATTCCAGAAGATTTAAAATTACAAAATGAAGCCTTAGATACAGCTTATGGTAATTTAGATTTTCATGATTGTGAAAATTAAGAAGTAGAAGAAGGAGAGAAATTAGATTTAA
Organism: Lycium ferocissimum; assembly: GCF_029784015.1. Taxonomy (NCBI): domain Eukaryota; kingdom Viridiplantae; phylum Streptophyta; class Magnoliopsida; order Solanales; family Solanaceae; genus Lycium; species Lycium ferocissimum. Next base: position 32,475,642 of record NC_081343.1, on the reverse strand, counting down.
ATGAGACACCTACTAGTCCCGTTACTGAAGCTCCAACTCGGATTACATCTCAGTCTGCAGCTGGTTGTCCCCCTATACCTCCTACTCGAGGTACGAGTAATGCGCAACGTCTAGAACTAGTCCTGTATGGAAATTCATGACTTTAGATGATACTAAAACTCAGGCTATTTGTCATAAATGTAAACAAATTAAAAAACAGGGAAAAGTTGGAGGAGCGGGTGGGACGGGTGGTTTAGATAGACACTTGAGAACATGTGTCGAAAAAACATACTTAGATGCTTGATTAGCCGCCGGACTTAAAAACACACCGATCGGTGCTAGTAGTGTCGTTCCTGGTGGATCCGTTGGGGGATCTAATATGGTCCAACAAACTTTAATTCCTTCTAACCCCGCTGTCACTCAAATGGCTTATAATAAAGAGAGAGATCGTGAAGAACTAGTTAAAATGGTTGCGGTTTGTGGCTTGCCTTTTAGTTTTCCTTCTAACCTCGGTTTTGTGCATTATATTAGAGCTATGTATAACCCTACTTTTCAAGGCATTCCTAGATCCACTGTTAGAGCCGACCTTTTTAAATTTCAAAGTGATTATTGTCAATATATGCGTTGTGTGTTCCATCACTTAGATACTAGAGTGTTTGTCACTTCTGATATAGGTCGCGTGCTAATGGCAATGATTATTTATGTGTTACGGCACATTGGATTGATCATAATTGGAATATGCAAAAGCGTATACTTGGTTATAAATATATTGATGAGAAAAAAACAGGTTCTTATATTTCTACAAATGTTCTAGACATTTTGCAATTATATGGTCTTGTTGACAAAGTATTAACTGTTACATTTGATAATGCTTCTTCCATGACTAAGAGTGCTGAACTTATGGCTATAAGAATTTGCCCAATTAACATTGATATTTTTCATGTCCGATGTGCATGCCATGTTTTTAATTTAGTTGTAAAAGATGGTCTTGATTTATTTGATGGTTCTCTACAAAAAATACGATATGCTTGTCAATATGTTTTTAGCGCTCATAAGCAAAGTAGAATTAATTTGTTTAAAAAATATTGTGTTGAGCAAAATTTGCCTGTTAGAAAAATTCCAAAAGAAGTTTGAACTAGGTGGAATTCTTTATATGAAGTGCTATGGAATTCTTTATATGAAGTGCTACTTGTTGCTCACCAACATCAAAAGCCCCTTCAATATGTTTTTTATGCACATCATTATCATCCCACTGAACAAATACAAGATAGTGATTGGAATGAAATTGAAGGACTATGTATTTTTTTAGAAAAAATTTATATTGCAACAAAAGCATTTTCCGGTCAATACTATCCTACAATTGCACAAATGTTATTTTATATTTGTGGACTTACAAAACGATTTGCGGAATATAGAGAATCAAACGAACATGAGGAAGTCGTTGATGAAATGATTCTCAAATTTAAAAAGTATTTTTTTCCTATTCCCAATATTTATTTGATTGCTTGTATACTTGACCCGTCTTTAAAATTAAGAGGTGCTCATGGACTTGTTGACAAAATTTATTTGCAGTTAGATATTCCTCCTAACGAACATCCAAATGTTGAAGAGTGTAAAGCAGCATAGAATTAAAAGCTAAAATAATGTATAATAATTATAAATCTATGGAAAGTAGAAGTGGAAATCAACGTCTTTCACAAAAAATAAGGATAAATTTGGCAATAGAAAATTTCATCGATCAATGGATACTGCATGGCTTGGTATTGCTAATACTCAAAATGAAAGTGATCTTGAATCTTATCTTAATCAAAGTTTGGAAAGCATCATTGTGGACGACGACGACAATGAAGATATTTTGGGATGGTGGAGGGAGCATGGCAAGGGATTTCCATTACTCTCAAAAATGGCTCGAGATATCCTAATTATTCAATATCATCAGTACCTTCGGAGGTAGCTTTTAGTGCGGCAAGATTTCAACTCGGAGACCACAAACATTCATTAGCACAAGATAGCTTGGAGATTTCTGTCTTATTCAGGGATTGGATCAACGCAGAAAGAAGAAATTGTGGGCTACCAAAATTAACCCGTCAAGAAGAAGAAGAAGAATATGAAGAGATAATCAACACTAATAGCGATGATGGCATGGAACTTATGGACCGTCAAGCAGATATACCAATTCCAGAATTGGATGCAACGGAAGCGATACGACATTTAGAAAAAATGTACATAGATCCGTACAAGTTTTAGTGTGATAATTTATAATTAACTACTTAGATGCCTAGTTAAAACAGAACCCTTCCTAGAAGGTGGCTGTGTAGATTAGGTGATCTTATTGTAACTTAGAGGCCTAATTAAAACAGAACCCTTCCTAGAAGGTGGCTGTGTAGATTAGGTCCTCTTATTGTATTTGAGACTTTGAGTCAAGTTTTATGAAATTTAAAAGATCTATTCTGAATAAATAAACATAAAGTTCTTACTTGAAATTGTTTTTCTTTACATAACTACAAAAAAGAATGCAATTCTTTATAAAGATTATAAAGACTTGAAAGTATATTTAATATTATGTAATAAATTAAAAAGTAATAGCCCTTAGAAGTTCAAAAAATAGCCGTTGTTAAATATATTTAAAGACTTTAAAGTTATAAGTTATAAAAAATAAATAGTTCTCACTTGAAATTATTTTCTCCTTTTATAAATACCTAAAAATAAATCCAAGTCTTTAAATTTTTTAATTGATCTTTCAAGACCCCACGTGTCTACAACTCTACATACACCTCCTATTATTGAATTGATCTTTCAAGATCCTATCAGCACAGCTCACTCTCTTTTTTCTTTAACATCTTTTGTACTCTCTCACTGTTTTCTTCACTTATCAATCTGAAGTTAAACATCTTATCTTGGCAGACTTACAGATATAACTGCCTTATATGAGGCTCTTACTATACGTAGCTACCATTTGCCAAATTACAATTCGTAGCTAATGTATTTTACTTAGCCAAATACACTCATCTCATATGTATTTGACTTGGCCAAATACACTCATCTCATATGTATTTGAGCAAGCCAAATACACTCATCTCATATGTATTTGGCTCATACACATTCAGATACATGACACTCAGGCCATATACATATGAGATACAAAATGAGTCAAATACTATGATGAAAAATAAACTCAAATACAAAGAGAAGAAGCTAGGAAAAATATGTAAGAAAAATAATGTTGTTAGTTGGGTTCGAACCTGGGTGGAAAGGAGCAGAGCCACGCCCAATAACTACTTCATTCACTCCAACTTGTTGATACATATGACGAAATACACTTAAATACACTCAAAATATAAGGAGAAGAAGCTAGAAAAAATATATAAGAAAAGTAATGTTGATGGTTGGGTTCGAACTTGGGTTAAACCACTCCAACTTGATGTATGTTGATATAGCTACGAATAGTAATTTACAAAATCATTGTAGCTACTAAATATAAATAAATTAAAAGATAGTTATTATCAATAATAACCTCTTAGAAGAAGCTACACCAAGTAAAAATTCCTTATCTTATCTTATTTCCTGTCTTTTCCCAACCCCTTTGAATTTATAAGTCTTTTTGGTAAGACCCCTTTATTTTTAAAATTATAAAAATTCAACTATAAATACCCCTCCATCCTACTTCATTCTTCACACAATTATCTCTCTACCTCAATTTTAAAACTCAACTATTCTACTTCAAAGTTCAAACTTTCATGGAAATCCTCCTCCTCCTCCACCTCCTCCTCAAAGAAGAACTTCTTGGTTATGGAATTTTTATGAGCGGGTAGACGAAGAAAATGTACGTTATATCAAGTGTGAAAAGTTGTATCGTTATACGCTTAATCCCGCCGAATACCCCCATGGGGGTACCGGACCGTTAAACAAACACACGAAGAAGTGCCACAAAATAAAAGATGAATTTTGAAGTTTCTCTGTATCAATGTTAAGTGTTAACCATTTAATTTTTATTTTTTGAAGTTTTATGATTTGCAATGTGTTTACGTTTCGTTTCTATGTTTTGAATTTTAAATTTGCAATGTATTAGCCGTTTGTATGTTTGAATTTGTAATGTTATCAATTTAAATGTTACGTTTGAACTTTTATAAAATTTGTGTCTATCTAGTACTTTAAAATTAAATATTTAAATAAATTAAAAAAAAGCAACCCCCCGATCCGTCCCTCTTGGAGTGGGACAGGATAGGCCCCCCAAAAAATCCCCTCTAAGCCCATCCCCCAAAGCCCCCCTTTAAGAAGTCCCCGTCCCGTCCCCTTCGTCACCCTTAATCCTCGATGATAATCGATTTTTATTTGCGTAACATACTGTTCAACATATCCATATACGACGCAAATTTTTGATGGTATTCAAAATGGACCATCACAATTAGTTTGCCTCGATTTCAACCTAACTCGATTCAGTTATGAATTCTTACTAGATATTTTCTTTCATTAGAGCTTGTTTCATTTCAATATTCTACATTTTTAGCATATGTTCAATATCAGCTTGGCTAATTAATCCTCAACTCTACTATTACCTGACAGTTTATTCCATAGCATGCTTGAAAAAAAATTAGTATACTCGAAAAAAATTAGTAGCAATTTTTTCTTCATTTGAAAACTCTTTAAATTTTAATTTATATTTCTTATTTTACCCTTATGACATGCTCTTATAATAGTAGAAACGTCGTGACCTATTTCTGTCACAAGCTCTAAGTATATATAATGAATACGTCTCTCTTTTCTCTTTTAACGGTGCCCAGTCAAAAGACAATGCTATAAAATGAAAACGAAAGAGTACCAAATTAATAGGTTTGCTGAATCTCACAAGGATGACTATAGAAGCTTGTAAGAAAGAGAAAACACATCAAAAGCATGCATGAACACACAAAATTAGGTCAAAAGGTTTCTGGCAAATATAAAAAATGCCCAAAAAATACCAACTGAAAGACAACCAAATAACCAAAGAAAGTCTCCTCTTTTTCTTAATTCTTCACCCCCAACCTCTGGGAACAGAAGGGCCTAAGAAAAAAAATTCTTTGTGCAATCTTCTAATAGTCAATAATGATCGATTAAGTATTATAGTGGCAACATTTTATGGCTGCCTATTGCACCACCCAGCTAAATCATTCTTCTGCAATTACATTCACAATTACACCGTTCTCAAGATGATATGAACACCACTGTCGGTTTCCACGATGTCACTTATCTCGCCAACTTTTAGAGCATAAGTTGCCTCTTCAAAAGGTTTCTGCATCTGACCTTTGCCAAATGGACCTGCACATGAATTCTTCAGAGGTTAGTATAGCTTCATAACCAGTGCAAGCAATTTCCAAGGCAAAAAAGATCATTAACGAACCAAAACTATGCCGTGGGAGTAAGAAAAATACGCATGTCTATTAAAACCATTGGCAATCAAAGCGTTTGCTCAGATCCATTCGATGTTATAGAGCAGTTCTGTGCTTTATGTAGTAGGTTAGTGCTGCAAGGCCCATGCAACAGCAGCTGATTCAGAATTACATAATTTCTTCTTTCAGTATATGCGACCCGGAACTAAGTTACCAAGAATCAAAGTTACTCCATATTTGTGGCCTTTAAGAAGCCATAAGAACCCAAAAGAAGCGAGACAAAATTAACACTCGCAACATCTTTGTTGACAGATGCTGAGCTTTGGAATCGGGCAACATCTTATAGAGAAAACTACTATACAAAACTTGAGCTGCATGAATCTGGATACAACTTTTTCCTTTTCTTTTTTGACAAGTGCGAACAACTTATTTGTCATCTTTCAAACATTCAGTTAGCGAGAAAAAAGGTATCAGATTGCTCTATTCCACAGCTCCAGAAGCTCAAAGCCTTTCAATGCCACATTTTTATTTTTATTTTTTTGAATAAGGTAACAGACTTTCAATGCCACATTTAGAACATCTTAGTACATGCACAGGAGGCAGCCCTTCTCAAGTGAAAGAAACAATTAGGTGCCGTTGACAACTTGACATATTTCTTCCTCACTAATCATCTCCTTGTAGGAATTTTCATTTAACCAAAATTTCTTGACAGATAAATAGGATAAATGACTGTGAAATGCCTCCGGCGAGTAAGATAACAATGTAATTGTGTGTCAAAGATGTAGTAGTCACAATAACTTTTTTTTAAAAATGCATTACAAGCCTACGAGAATTAAAATGGAATTATTAGGAGAGCATGGATTAGGTCACCATGCGACAATTAGTAAGTTAAATTTACCGCATATCAAGGAAAATACCAATTTGTCTATTCATCCATTCATTATGATAGCTTTAAAATTTGCTACCTTGGTGTAAGTGCAATCAAAATATAAGTCCGGCCATTAAATCCTCTTCGTTGCTTCTATTTCAGAGGAAATGGCTATATTGGGCAAACTATTTTAGAATACAGTGTTTGCAAAAAACAGGGCTTGAGTTCATTACACAACTTGTAATGAGGCTTTCCTCATTTACCCAAAAAAAAGAGGCTTTCCTCTCTAAATTCTTGCCAGCAGTTTTGCTGCTTACCAATACAATACCCTTTACCAATCCAAAGAAAAAAAAAAAAAGGACTTTTAATAACAATCAAATTTTACTATTTTAGTTAAAACTGCTAGTTGCCAAAATAGTGCCCAAATACATAACAGCTGTAGAAGTTTTCCTAAACCTTGGGCATGCTATGCAGTATGCAGAGTGGAAAGTCTGTGCATGAAGAAAGAGATGGAATTTCATGACACCAAATTACATAAACTGTCAGACGAGGAATAGAAGTTGAGCCACATTTTGGAGTATTGTAAAGTTCCCCAGGAAATGAGATAAAGACAGCATTCTTGCTGCTTGACACGAAAAAAAAGGTGCTTATTTCATCAAATAAAACTGCAGAATAAACATATACCAAAGTTTAAACAGAACTCTGCAATCATGAAGTTTGATTGCAGTTGGCAGCGCTTGCTGTGAACTTCGAAATACATTCAGTCGAGCACTCATCTTTCATGTAGATTGCTACATTTTAAATCCTTGCAAGGTTAAGATTAATATACCCTCCATTCCGCTTTGTACTACCACTTCTATTCTTGTACTATGTTCTACAAATATTGGCCTATCTTCTAGTGACAAAATCACAACCTTCAAAGATTAAAACATATGAGAGTTATTGCTTTGTATTATTTTACACTTACAATGACCTCCTTACCCTCTCCTAACATTTTCACCCATTATTTAAACATATTTCTGAATGTAATAATTCATGCAACTTTCTTCTTTTAATTGTTGCATTAGTCAAACAAAATCCATGGGGAAACAGTAGAAAGCATCTAAAAGCAGAATCTTAAGATTATAACTTTTTCTTGAAAAAATAAACTTAAGACATAGAAGCACAAAATAAAGCATATTAAACAACACACAAACTAAGGAGAGTTGAAAAACATTTAAGGCACCTGAAATACTAAGATACAAAAAGTAAGAATTGAAACAGATTATGCTTTATAGCTCAATACATGTAGGGGAACATCATGAAACCAAATGGAGCCTTAAGAATGAGGTCAAAAACCCTTATCTCCAGATCTTACATGGTGTACCATTGAACACCTCCAACAAACGCATAGCAGACAAGATACTGAAGAACATGAGGTACTGACTCTTTAGAAGCAAGAGATGTTTTACAAAAGACAGGAAATCTCATCCCTTTAAGATCATGTTTTATCATGTAAAAACAATGCTAACATAGTTAATGAAGAAAAGAGGGGGAGAGAGGAGGAAACAGACAATATCTCTAGCCCCTGGGGGTTCTCCACTTCGTCATTTAGTTAGTTTCTACCAAAGTTGGAATAGATATTTAGCAAGAAGCAGAAGGCTATCTGGCTAGAGAGTGATGATTATCCTGCTCCCAAAGATTGAGATAAGATAGATTGGTTGGATTGAATAAAATTCAACCGGAACTGCTCTTTACATCCAAGATAGAGAGATAAGGCGTCCCAGGCTTAGGCCACAAATATCCCAATGACTCAAGCAGAATCCATCACTTGACAGTTCCTTGTCTTCATTTCTTACACCGATCCTTCAGTAGGAATCAGTAGCCATAGGCTCTATGAAGCAGAAAGAGCTTAAATTAAGAAAAGATGACATATAGCGTTACAGTTGCACTTAAGTTCATTGATATTCAAGAAGACCATCTAGACTCAGATTAGGACACTTCCTAAGGAGGATTGTAGCTTAGACCAATTGGCTAGAAGCAGTACTGCCACTCTTTGCTGGGGAGGGTTTTTATTCTTTTTGGTTAGATACTGTGTATGCCAGTGTAGGGATATGTTTGAGATTTAGAGAAGCACTACATAGTTTGTCCTGTAAGACAACTTGAGCATTGAAATGAAATTAGCCCAAATAGAGCAAAACTGATTCAGATACCCGACCCCAACTAGTCTGGGATGGAGAGGCATAGTTATTTGTGTCGTTTGCATTAGTTCTTATGGGAAAGCATGCAAACAAAGGGCAGGGATCCGATTCAAAATATAATGGGAGGTGACACTGGGGAGGACAAGAAAATGAAAGAAGATGGCGACCAACTTTTCCCTCTACAACTAAGTAGAAACTACACAGGAAACAATATTACACAAGGAGACTGAGGGTCTCTAAATATATGTCCTCATGGGGCTCAAAGAATGAATTGGCTTTTTTCTTTTTGCACATTTTTCATGGCAAGTTCTTTCTCCAAAAACAAAAATAGAAGTCTTATGCAGGGATTTCATGCTCACATGACAATTTAGGAAACTAAATCAACCAAGCCAAACATGCAAAGATTATTTTTCCTTAAGAGTAACTGAACTAAAAGAACCATCACTTGCTTCCATAGATCAAGTCAAATAACATAGACAGAAGAAAATGCAAAGACAAGACGACCCAACTAAGAATGTATTGAATCAGAGACCACTTGGTCATGAAGCCTTAAGCAAGTAAATGGGTTTCCCATAATGGAAAAACAAGAAACTTAAAAAAAGTCCTCATGGTAACTCTATCACTTCACAAGAGTAATTCAAAGTATAAACAGTTCAAAAACTTCTCCCATTTTTCTATATAGTTGATGGATAACTAGCAAAATAGTACTCCAATAGAAGGGGGTTTATAGTTCACCCAAATCCCTCAGATCCTATATGACACTATTACTATTTACAAAGTCCAACAATTTTCCTTTAACTACAAACTTTTTCATATAATTTCAAGTAATTCTATTTTTCTCACCAATTCTTCTATGTATACTAGTTATACAAGAAATTGGCCTACTTTTCCTGTAGCTTCTAAATAGGCGTTTGGCCATAGAACCAAATATTTTTCACTTTATGTGGAATTTTTCAAGTTGAAGAGGGAGTGTTTGGTTATAGATTTCGCAAAGAATATTTTGTTGTTTGAAATGTGCTGAAAGTGAAAACATGGTATTAGGTGCTTTCCAAATTCCAAATAACTTCAAGTTGTATTTAAAATTTTCATGGTCAGACGCTAGGACCCGTTTGGCCATGAGATTTTTTCACTTTTTTCCAGAAATTTGTTTAACTTCATTTGAAAATCAGCGTTTGGCCATAAAAATTCCAAGTTGTAAGTTGTATTTGGATTGGAAAGCAACTCAAACCCTGTATTCACTTTTTTCACTTTCAGAACATTAAAACAACCAAATATTCTTTGCAAAAAACTATAACCAAACACCTTCAACTTCAAAATTTTCAAATAAAGTTAAAGAATGTTCTACTTTCTATGGACAAACGCCTACTTAGAATTTTCACGCCAAACACTAATTTTCAAATAAAATGATTAAAAAAAAAAAAAGTGATTAATTCTCATGGCCAAACGTTTCCTCATGAATTGATTAAATGACCTTCTACAAAATATAATAGATCGCCTCTCAGTTATTACATAATCGCCCATGCATACCTAAATTCATTTTGTAAAGACCCCTTTTAACTAATTTCCTCGCAAATTAATCCCATCAGCATATTTCGCGCACAAACAGGAACAACACAAAAGCGGAAAAAAAAAAAAGAGGGGCGGACGTAAAAGGAGTGTAGGGTTTATACTAACCCAAATCACCACCACGTTTGGCAGAATTACAATGAGAATAACTCTTGGCTACATCCTCAAACTTAGCTTTACCAGACACAATATCTTCACGTAGAGATTTCAGTTGAGATATAGCAGCATCTTTAGTGGTGTTGGAAATAACACGACCTTCTGGATCCTTCCACGATGCCTTACGACGAGAACCTTGATGCTTAATGAGTATGTGTGATGCCTTCACTTTTTCAGATGAGGAGGACATTTTGGACTTTTTCTTGTGCTTATCTGGTGGTCGATCTGTTGAAGAGATCGATGTCTTCAACTTCCTTTTCCGATCTGACTCTATTTTTACTGACTTTGTGGTATACGATTTGTAAGAGTGGAGCTGAGAATTGCAAATTATTTTGGGGTTTTGTTGTTGCTGAGTCTTGAGAACGCGTATATGACTGTACGTGTATATATAAAGATTAAAGAGTCATTGTGGAGAAAAAAGGTCAATTAAAGTTATTGTCACTTTCCTCTTTCGATGATCACTAGATTCACAACATTTCCGCGGATCTAAAGAGGACAATTGCTGTAGTCAATTTAAATTAAATGTCCAAAGATCAAATTAGTATGATTTCCTTTTAATTAATTTTTTTTTTTGTAATGACGTAGTGGTTGATCTATTTATGACTTGTGAACGTTGTGAGTACCTTAATTCATCTAGTGCGGAAAAAAGTTAATTCCAATTCATTTGGATTAGCTGAGGGTAAATGGTGAGTCTCAAAGTGTTGAAAAATGTTTTAAAGTGTAGCAATTGATTTTATAAATAAATAATTACGTACATTTTGAATATAAGTATTTAAACAGATAATGAGCAGTTGATGTGTTTGTTAAAAAATACTAACGAACTGTTCCTTTACTAACATGACTAAGATACCCTTAAAAATTTTACGAAAAGATTATAAGTTTAAGGGTTTAAATTACACAGGGTAACGAGAAAGTCAGAGATTTTTTTAGACGTATTTTGAGAATTAAAAAAAATGTTAAAGATAAAATAGTAAAAGTAAACTTGAATAAACTAAGAGCTTGCTTGGTCAAGTAGTTAAAAATTGTATTTATTTTGAGAATCACTTTTGTCAAAACAACTTTCAAAAATTATTTCCGGAGAAAAACAGTTTGTGTTTAGCCAATTCATTTGAGAAATACTTTTTTCAGTATTTGATTAGTATATTGTATTTGATCAAGCTTTTTTAAAGTGCTTTTGAGTGTCAAAATATGAAAAAGACAAACATGCTCATAGTACTCGCCCCGTTCAAATAAGTGTCCACTTACTATTTTTATTTTGGTTCAAAATAAGTGTCCACTTACATAATCAAGAAGGATTTAACTTTATTTTTTCAGATTTGCCTCTATTTACTCAAGACAGTATATAAGCAAGAGTCTTATTAATTAAGAGTAGTTTAGTCAAAACATCTATTTTTTTCTAAGAATTAATGTTTTCTTATAAAAGTTAGTGTTTTTCTTAAGGAATGTGAAAAAGACTAAATATACACTTATTTTGAACGGGATGGCTTACTAGTTTGGAGACCCTTTAGCACACGAAAACATTATTTCTAAACTTCATCCGCACACTTTTCTACCATTTAGAAGAGGGAGTTTGGGGTACTTTTTCGTCGTCCGTTGTGGACCCCCCATAAATAAAAAAAATTTGGGCCCAATATTAATCAAGCCCTAAAAAAAAAAAAATTTTTTTTTTGGGCCCCATATTAATCAAGCCCTAAAAAAAAAAATTGAACCCCATATTAAAAAAAATATAATATTAAAAAAAAGAAGTGCAGACTTTCTATTCGTAGCAAACACTAATATAATAAAGTTTTAGATACAGAACACAAACTACAATGTTATATAAATCGTGTTTTGAACATAATATATGTATATATATTATATGCATAAAAAATAAGTAAACTAATAATGTCCAAAAAAAAAGCACCTTATAAAGGGTGGACCCCATACTAAACAACATCAAGCAATATATATTAAAAAAAAAAAAAGTAGAACCCACCATCTCCAAACTCACGATAAAAAAAGTGGACCCCTATATTAACAAAATCAAAGCAATATAAAAAAAAAAGTGAACCCCATAAAAAAAAAATAATGTCAAAAAAAAAGTGCGGACTTTGTATTCGTAGTAAATACTAATATAATAAAGTTTTAGATACGAGTACAAACTACAATGTTATATTAATCGTGTTTTGAACATAGTGTATATATATATATATATATATATATATATATATATATATATATATATATATATATATATGCATAAAAATAGTGCAAATTAATAATGTCCAAAAAAAAAATGCACCCCATATTAAAAAATCAAACAATATTCATGTAATGTCCAAAGTATCTCATTAAGTCAATAATGATGGATTCATTCACGTGCGTATCAATCCATTAGTGAGCAAATGAAATTGCTTTTCTTCAAAAGGTTAGGTAGTCAAACCATACAATTTTTTTTTTTTTATATTAGCCCGAGATCTAATCTAGCTATTAAACTGTTGTATTTGTTATTCCGCCATGTCATTTATTTGTTATGTTTACTAAAATAAATATACTTAAAATATTTATATTTTAAAATAAGATAGAATTTAATTACTTTTTTATTTTTATTCTTACTTTAATTACTTTTTTATTTTTATTCTTACTCCAATAAATGTGAAAAGCGATTAATGTCGTAGAAAAATATATATCAAATGGAAATCAAATAATGAATAAGGTAAATTAGTCAAATTATAATTCTAATCGACGTTTTCTTAAAAAACCATGTAAAAGACAACATGACAAGTAAAATGAGCTAAACCGAGAATATTTACCAAAAATTAAAAAATAGTATTTCTTCGTTTAAATAGAAAATCAATTTCTACTTTGTTTTGTTTTAAACATATAAAATTAATTTAATAATTTAAATTAGAATTATCCAAATCAAAATTTGATAAAAAATAATAAGTATTTTACACTTTTAAATTAATCGAATTAAAATTAAAAGTATCAATCGATGCTTAAATATTCTATTGTTTTATCTCAAGAGAGGAAAATAGTTTCTTTTTAAACAAGTCTTCTCTTTTAAAAAATATTAATAAATTTGCCGATTTTGTATTCGTAGCAACCATTAATATAATAAAGTTTTAGATACGGAAAGACAAACTACAATGTTATATTAATCGTGCTTTGAACATAATATATATATATATATATATAATCACCATTCAAAGACAACTATATACACATACGCACTATAATCTAAGTGTTGGTAAGTGCAACAAAGACGGCATAAACCGCTAGTTGTACTAATTATTACGAGACTTCCATTTTTACCCTTTCTCGAAAATAAAAAGCCTCCAAATAGAAGACAAAAATAGCCAAAAAAGAAAAAGTAAAAGAAAAAGAAAAAGAAAATATAAAGAAGAGAAAGGAAAAAACCTACACAACAAACACGAACCGTTAGATCAAACTCGATCCATCGGCAGAGACACTGAAAGAATTAGCCCTAAGTTGTATTAAGTTCGCGGCACTCGTCTTGTTTGATTTCCCAATAATACGTTTACAGACTCCACAATTCACCGAGCTGCAAACTACAATCTAGCCAGAGTAGCATTACCTAGCAATGAGTCGTAGTTTGGGCATACCGGTGAAACTTCTACACGAAGCAACAGGGCATATAGTGACTGTAGAGATGAAGAGCGGTGAAGTTTACAGAGGAAGTATGGTGGAGTGTGAGGATAACTGGAATTGCCAGCTTGAAAGCATTACTTACACTGCTAAAGTATGGGTTTAGTATATTTTCGTTTGATTTCCTGTTTTAGTTGAACTTTCTTGTTAATGCCGTGTTTGCCTGTTTCTCAAATCTAAAACCCTAGTTCTTATGGTAATCTTTGTGTAGTTTTGTATTAGGTGTTTATCATTATTTTGGATAGTGAAGTAGTATAGCGCGAGGACAACTGGAATAACCAGCTCGAAAGCATCACTTACAATGCTAAAGTATGGATTTTATACATGTTCCTAATTCATTTGATTTCCCGACCCTAGCTCTTAAATATAAAACCCTTTGTTCTTATAATATTACGTGATTCAAAGTGTTCTTTGTGTAGTTTCGAATTAGGTAAGTTTGTTTTTGAAAAATTGAAGAACTATTCCAAATTCAGATGGAAAATTATGTCTTTATCATTGTTTTGGATAGTGAAGTAGTTGAGTGCGAGGACGAATGGAATAGCTAGCTTGAGAACATCACTTACACTGCTAATGTACGATTTTTTAACGTGCAAATTCCTGATTATTTGTCTCTGGCTATGTAAATGTTTAGTTAAGGAAGTGAAAGAGGGATATCCGATTTCACACAAAAAGTTTGATGCTTAAACCCCTGGTAGTCTTAGTCATCATATATTTGGACAGTAGGAGCAGTTAATAAAAAATACCTACTTGAGTATCAGTAAGAGAACATAGATCCGAGTTCAGTATTTTGTGGGAGGTAGTTATAGGCTTATAGCATTGGACCAACTTCCTTATTGTTACTGGGTCAATCACGGGCCACTGGGATATCTGGTTCTGGGCCAAAGTTAAAGAATCTCATTGACTTATATGAAATATTTCTCATTAATTGGATTAGTTTCAATCTCTTGGTGTTTGTTGTACTGTTGTTTTCTGTTACAAGTTAATATCTAGTTTTCTCCTAAATTTATGTTGTGTTCAAATGAAGGATTATGTAGTGTTTTCTGAAAACAAAAGTGTCTTTACTGCCAAAACAGCTCCATTTTATGAAAACGAAGGACTTTTTTTTTAAGCCAAACATGGCCTAAGTGCCTGTTTGGTTTATTGAAACATTTTCTGTTTCCATTCTTCAAGAAAGTTATTGTTTTTAATACTTTCTCCATAGAGTTGTTGGAAAAGTTGTTTGGTATTAGAAAACGATAACAGCTCTCCCGCTGATGTCCAACCATCTTCCATTAGCTAAACAGAAGCGGAAATCTTCAATGCATAAATGTTTTTATCGTTTAAGCAATTTTATTGGTTACCAGCAACAAGAGAATGCTGGTATGTGTTTACAAGGATAACATCATGACAAGTTGTGTAATGAGCTAAAAAAGTTAAATGTCTACCATGGCTTCTTCAATGCTTAATTTGGCACATGAAATAATCAATATCACAGGTGAAAGTGATTGAAAAGTGAAAACTAAGAGCCTGCTTGGCTGGGCTTGAAAAAAGTAGCTTATAAGCTGGAAATAGCTTATAAGCCAAAAAAAATATTAGTTGGGGTAGCCTAACTTATTTTTTTTGGCTTATAAGCTGTTTTCAGCTTATAAGCTGTTTTAAATAAGCTAAGCCAAACGGGCCTAATTATTTTTTTCGGCTTATTTTAAGCACAAAATGGCTTTAAGCTGGCCAGCCAAACACTCAAAAAAGCTGAAAACAGCTTATAAGCAACTTATAAGCCAATCCAAACGGGCTCTAAATATGGAAACATAAGCAGAACCATCTGCTAAACTTGTCTGATTTTCTAAAGTAATGAGGATCTTCGGATGTCAAGTAGAGATGGAGCCGTGGAGGTGAGACCAGTAGACAGTAGTTAGGATTTTGCAGGCTCTTTTCTCAAGGTAAATGTGGATAATAATCTGGTGCTCCTCCTTCTGTCAATTCCATGTAAACTGATGATCTCCCCCGTATTCCATTGAAAAACAAATGATGAGGAAAAAGGTGTAAATAGAGTTAGAGCTAAGATGTCATTTCATTCTATTTTATGAGTGTGCCTTATAAACATATTTTCAGCGTGGGAAAGATGCCCATGCTGGAGATTCTCAGCTCTCAGGTTCGTATTGAGAGATTTTAAGAGATAGAGGGAGAGAGTGGGGTGGAGAGAGGAAGAGAGAGGGAGGCCAGATGGGTTTAAGTTTGTATCTAGCTACCTATTAATGAATAATTACGCCCTTGATCTTATTATAAGAAATAAACAACTTCCAAGCTTTGTTTTCCAGGAATTTTCAGGAACTTGACCCCTTTACCAACGAACAGATTTTCCACAATTCCGTCTTTTCCTGGCAAAGGATTATTGAGGACAAGGAAATCTCTACAAAACACTATTAACTTTTCCTTTTTCTTTAGGTTCTCAAATACTCCATTGCAATGTACAAAAATTAACCAAGTATGTGAAGGCTTTAATATACTGAAAACTTTTGTTTACCAATATTTAATATTGTATTGCCCATGTCCAGCAGGTTAGAAGGCTTTTGTTTTCTTTTTCATACAGTGGTGTCCAAGTCAGCTTGCACACACCCCAACTAATCCCCACTAGGTACCTGCTATCTCCGTTTGCACAGATCACTTTAGTATTTGCCTTTGTTGGGATTTGAACCTTGGTTAACCCATGATCCATCTCAGTTTCATTGATCATTAGGTCACCCTTTGACTGAATAATGGCTAAAATTGCATTACCACAACTTTTCCAGTTTCATGCGTCTTAAAAGATCATTATCCAAACTTGCACCCCAGGAGGCTAAAGTACGTGCTACACAAATCATTTCGCATCACACTCTAAGGACTTGAATAGCAATTTCCAACACAACCCAACCATAAAACCATGGATTTATATGGAAAAAGGTCTCACATACCACACAATAAGGCGACAACAAGTCAACAAACAATAATATAAGTACGTCTTAGTCCCAAACAAGAAGGGTACGTTTAATAGAAGTTTGTCCTCCTTCCATATCCATTTATTTATTTTATGATCGAGAAATGCCCGAGGGTCATTGGTTTACTGTTTGAAATTCGGTGGATCATTGGCCCATCCCTCTATCCTTATCCACTGAAATACTAGGGTTTTTGTCTGCAATAGGATTCGAACCCGTGATGTGCACCTTAACCCACACATTGCGTGTTGCGGTCTTACCACTAGAGCAAAGCCCTATGACCAAATCCATTTATAAATATGGATGACCAGATCCTACTGTAAATAAGTAATACATAAATGACACCACAAACATAGCAACTATTCGTATATGAAACTTCTAGCTTCTGAGGTTAGTCTTATTTATTTGGCTTTCTGATGTTCTATTAGATCAAGTGTGTATTTCTGGTAGTAAAAGTGTGCGCAAGCTGACATGGACACCACAGTTTTTTTTTTAGAAGTGTGTAGTCCTGGTAGTAAAGGTGCTAAGAAGAGGTTTAGAATTTGTGACATTTTGCTGTCATGTTTTGGTTGCGCTTTTTCCATTTGTGTTTCGCAGGTTCTCCCTTTTTTTGTTTCTTCACTTCCAATTTCTTGTGGGGTGCAACTTACTCTCCAGTGCATTAGCAGTACAGGGAAACAATACCAAATAGGTTTTACACTGCTGTCCCTGTCCTTGATATTTTCTTTAACTTTGTCATTGAAGAAAAAGCATCAAGATATATCAGATAAAGCATCCAAATCTTACTGAACCTTTGCCAAAGAGAGAGTGATTTTTGCGATCCTTGTGTTGAAACTCTGAACCGATAATTGTTGATATGCCTGGCTACTTGAGAGGGTTTGGTAAAACAAAATAAGAAACCAGTAAAAGCTGATTTAGCAATACATCGAAGTCGTGTTTTGCATTCATAACTGCATGCTTGGTATTGGACTAAGTTACTCGGACTGGGGTGCGGGTGTCCGATACGTGTGCGGATCTAGATGTCGGATCCTTCATGATCTAAATTTTAAAATTCGGGGATACGGATCCAGTTATGGATACGGGTGCGGGGATTCGGCTAAAAAAGTTCAAATATCTAAAGAAAGAGTTATAAAAACTAAATTATGGAATATTATGTGGAAAACTTGAGGAAAAAATATTGATCAAGAGGAGAATCCCCAAAGGAGATAAAAGGAAACAGAGTGACATAGAAATTTTTATATACAAAGGTATTCCATTTTCTTCAATTTCACCTTAGCTTTAGTTTTGATTAAAGAAATCATTGAATCTGTCCAGAATTTCTATGTCGATTTAAGTCAAAGTACCCAAAATCGGTTGACCAGATTGGGTACGGATCCCACACCCACACCCACACCCATGTCGTGTCGACACGGGTGCGGCACCGAAAGTGAAGAGTCCGAGTAACATAGGTATTGGATGCATGATTCACCTTCTAAGCATTTGGTTCTTTCTCCAGTTACTCATGGAAAAAGAAATGTAGGTGTATAGGATCTTCCTTCTATGTTTTTTTTTTCTTTTTTTTTTTTTTTTCTAAAAAAATATTGACCCTAGTTTCTAATTTTTGATCAATGCAGGATGGAAGGGTGTCACAACTAGAACATGTTTTTATTAGAGGCAGTAAAGTCAGGTGTATAGAAATATAGATTCCTATTGCATGATTTTAGGCTGTTTCCTGGTAAGATCATAGCTGAACTTTAATATCTACCAGGTTCATGATAATTCCAGATATGCTTAAGAATGCTCCTATGTTCAAGCGCCTAGAAGCAAGAATTAAGGTACTTTACTATAGCATCCGTCTTTGTTTGTTCTTGTTCTTTACTTACTTTAAGTATTTTGCTTATGTTTAATTTCACTTTTGAAGGGCAAAGGTTCATCACTTGGTGTTGGACGTGGACGTGCTATGGCAATGCGAGCTAAAGTGAGTGTTGAAGCATCCCTTCTACTTATTTTTTCTGTTCGAGGCCAACTAGTAAAACTTAACCACATACTATCTCTCGTAGAATTCGGTATATGCAGTTAATTTGCTTGATTTTGCAAAATGGTGGGGCCAATTCCATGTTTGGTTCAAAGAAAAGGGAGTTTTTTTTTTTTTTTTGTGGGTTGTGGGGGGGTGGGAACAAAAAAAATTAGAAGGATGTCATGAAGAATTTGTTGTGGTGGCTCAGTTGGTTGAGCATGGGGCTTCCATAATGGAGGTCTCAGGTTGGAAACTCCCTGCCTACGACAATAGAGGATTTGCCTTCTGGGTCGACCGGTCGAGCTCGTCGCACGGGGCTTGCCTACTGCGGGTTATCTCTCCTGTGGTTTGTGGGCTATTGCACAGGAGCGGGATTTACCTTGTGGGCACCGGAAGGGCAGCGGCTGTGGGTTCTGTTGTCATAAAAAAAATTGTTGTGTTTTAGCTAGCCAATGTTGTACTCTTAGTGAGAAATGAAATGTACGTGATTATAAATGTCTCCTTTGCAGGCTCAGGCCGCAGGTCGTGGAGCAGCACCTGGTCGGGGTGTTGTACCCCCTGTGAGAAGATGATTGCCCCTTGCGGGATTTTGTATGATCTGGTTTTGAGTTCATAAATTCATTGTATTGGCAGTAAGCTTCTGTTCCCTTGTAATTCTAAGCAGTATGGAACATTCGGTGTAGAATTTTAACTTTTCTGGTCTAGATATGACTTGAGTGAGCTGGAAAATCGAGTGACTTTCGGAAGGCCGCTATAGATTATGGTAATATGGATTGGTCTAGTTTCTCATTCAACATTTTGTGCTCCAGGAGTACTTTGCTGTGCCTCTGTTTAGTGATGGGTTATGAATTTTTTCCTAGCGTTTTTAATGCAAATAGTCCCTTGTTGATTGGCTATAACCTCATCCGGTGCTTAGCTTGACTGGTTCGCCGGAATATCCTGTATCAATCTCTTGCTGTCAAGAAACCTTTTCTTAAATATTTTCATTAGGATGCTCTCATGAACCTTAATAAAATGTTGATTGCTTTTCTTTGTGAGGTCAATAGCTGTAGCGAGCAGACAAAATTATATTTTAGGACGGAAAAACAGATATTCAGGTTGAACCATTGGTAAATAACTTCTGGAACTTGAGTTGGATAGAGTTCTGCGTCAGTTTCAGTTGGAAATCCGTTTCATAAAGTGTCCTAGTAGAGCAACATGTCGCTTTTGTCCAGGAAAACATATATTCTTGGTTTATATTTTCTCCATATGCGGTTGTAGTAAAATCATGAGTAATTTTTTTACAGTGTGTTTAAGCTATAGCTTGTGCGTAGTAAATCATGAGTAAAAATATGGTTAGTTAAACAAAGAAAGCAGTAACTTATACACCTGTTATGCTAAAATTGCAGTTCGTATGGTTTCAAATGATTGTTTTACTGGCTTGATTGAAGCTCAGAGAGAGAGGGGGCGAGGGCGTGGGGTCTGGGGGGGGGGGGGTCGTCTGTGAAGCCTATATTAGTTTATAACATCGAGAGCCGTTTAAAAACAGCGTGAACCTGAACACAGGCTTTTGTAGTTGTGCACTTGTTAGCACAAAGAGTTATGCTAGCGGTCAGCTATGGGGATAAAAACTAGCGAAAAGAACATCAATGTCTATTATACGCAAAATATTTACCCTTTCATGCCTTTTTTACTTTCATACCCCAAAAATATTTATTCTTTCTACTCATTTGCTTTTGTAGGTAATTGTATCTTTTTTTTCTCTCTACTGATTATCTTTTTTCTCCTTTTTATTCATTTTTTTTTTCTCCAAATAATAATAGACTCGGATGTCCCCATAATAAAATAAAATAAAATAAAAAATAGTATTATTTCGAAGCAACCATCGACATCCGAGTCTGTCCCCATATCTCACCCTCCCTAGGCACGCAATCAGTGAGCCTAGTCAACTCCTCCTGATACGATGGCGACGGTTGAGGCTCCTCAGTATATAATGGGCGTCCATCTACTTGTAGCCCATACATGACCTCAACATTCTAAAGCGTGATAGTGTTCTCGCCAGTGCGGAGATGAAATGTGTGGGTCTCCGGTCGTCATCGCTCAACCATGGTCGTCACAAGAGCACTATCATGCTGTACCCGACTAGCAGCGACGAAATGTTAGATACCGACCCGATAAAGTATATCTAAGATGCGAGGATGTGGGGGTCGAGCTCCTAAAAGATCCCACGCGTGTTCCACCCTATGAGGACGGAACAACATACTGGAATCTATCAACTCATCCCATAATAGTTGGGACTTATGAGCAGTGTTTTAAAAGGCGAGGGCGTAAGGCGGGGCGTTTTATGTCTGCCTCAGTGAGGCGTAAGCCCCGAGGCACGGGGCGTAAGCCCCATGGGGTTTTAATTTTTAGTATTTTATAAAATGATATAATTATAATAAATATTTTTAAATAGGTGAAATAGCGTAAAAAATTGAAGAAAACTATAAATAAGTGATATATATATATATATATATATATATATATATATATGCTCCACTCCCCACAAAAAAAATTAATTAGAACAATCTATTATACGCTACTTACAAGTTCAAGTGACTGCTCGTTAATTTTTTGAGATAGTAGAGGACAAGGTAAATAATTGAAAAAGAATATATATTAGGCATTCTAACAGTAAAAAAAGGTCTTGACTTTTAAATTTAATGTTTCAGTTCCTTTTTAAAACATTTGATTAATTACATGTTGACTTTTGAGAATTTGGGCATTATATTAAGGACTTATTTAACAAATTTCGTTTTAGTTTGAAGAAGTTTTCTTGGCTTACGCCCCAACAAAAAAAACTCGCCCCAAACGCCCGGGCGTATGCCCCGAATTGCTGGGCGTACGCCTTTGGAGACTTTCGCCCCGACCCATCGCCCCAAGGCATTTTTGGTACGCCCCGCCCTAGGGCTCGTCCCGAAAACGCCTTTTAAAACACTGCCTATGAGTAGCCTGCAGATAAAGTATTGATGGATCGAAGGGCCCAGGATGAAGGTTGGGATCCATGGAGGTGTCATATTTGTATTAATAATTTTTAATTAATCATTAACATGCAATATTAATTATGTAATCCTTTATCGAAAAAATATACTAACTAACTAATCCTTTAACGAAAAATTCTATTAACTATCTAAATTTGCGAATTAATAATTGTTAGTTAATTATTATACTAACTATAATTAACTAACTAATATTATATTAATGGTATTTTTAATCCTAAACTAAGGATGTTTAATCCTAGACTAAGGATTAACTATTTCTAATTAATAATTATTAATTAATTATTACACTAACTACAATTAACTAACTAATACTCCCTCTGTTTCAATTTGTTTGAACCTATTTCCTTTTTAGTCCGTGTCAAAATGAATGACCTCTTTCCTAATTTGAAAACAAATTCACTTTATGAATGATTTGTGCTCACACAAATTTTCAAGGCTTATTTTGAACCACAAGTTTCAAAAGTCTTCCCTCTTTCTTAAATGTCGTGCCCAGTCAAATGGGTTCATATAAATTGAAACGGAGGGAGTATTATATTAATGATATTTTTATCCTAAACTAAGGATGTTCAATCCTAAATTAAGGATTAACTATTTCTAATTAATAATTGTTAATTAATTATGATTCTAACTACAATTAACTAACAAATATTATATTAATGATATTTTTAATCCCAAACTAAGGATGTTCAATCTAAACTAAGGATTAACTATTTCTAATTAATAGTTGTTAATTAATTATTATACTAACTACAATTAACTAAAAAATATAATATTAATGATATTTTTAATCGTAAACTAATGATGGTTAATCCTAAACTAAGGATCTTCAATTTTTAATTAATAATTGTTAATTAATTATTATACTAACTAAAATTATCTAACAAATATAACATTAAGGATTAACTATTTCTAATTAACAATTGATAATAAATTAGATAACTAATTAGCACATTAACACATAAAATTAGATAACTAATTAACACATAAAATTAGATAGCTAATTAGCAAATAAAATTAGACTAACACGCACAATTAGATAGCTAATTAGCACATTAATAATTAACATGGATTAAACAATTTTACAAATAAATAAATTAACAATGAGATAATTAACAAATAAAGATATTATTAGGAGATTAGTATATTTTCCTATAATCAAACAATTAACAAATCATCAACAAATAATTTAAAATAAACAAATCATTAACAAATAAAAAAATAAAAAATAAAAAAGGGGCCCTATTGCGCATTAGTCATGCTTAGGGTGCAAAATTCATAGTAAAATACCTAGATTAAAGGTTGTTTTTGAGTTTTTGAAATCGAGTTCTACGGTGCTTTATTCCAAAATTCAAGCTTCGAAACTTGTTTCTTGACTTGAATATACCGAGAATGTTGACTTTCGGGTTAAAAAATAACACAAAAATGACACTTTTGGAACGTGGGACCTCGGAAATTGTTTGTTAATGGCGAAAAATATAGGGGGGACCGATCGGGTGGGGAAGACTGTCGGGTGTTTTATTAAACCCCTATTGCGCACAAATTTTTGGCACAATAGGATTTAACTGTGACTGTTACCGTTAACTGCTATTGAGCACAAAATTTGTGCGCAAAAGACACTTTTGTAACCTTTTTTTTATGTCGGTTATTTTGTATCAAAATCCCACTTTTGGGATCATTTAAGTTGCGGACTCAGAAAAAAGGAGAATTAAAGTTATTGTCACTTTGCTCTTTCGATTATCACTAGATTTACATCATTCTGTGTATCTAAAGAGGACTATTGCTCTAGTCAGTTTTGTTTACCCTTAAAAAAGGTAATAATTATATTTGTAAGTGGTTGATAGGATATGTGGTTAGATTAATAGATTACGTATAACAATAGTATGCAAATGATAATATATTGATGAATGATAGTAAATAAAACTTAAGAAACCGAATATGTAAACTCTGAGAACTGATCCGGGTGTCATGACCCAACCGGAGGGCTATGACGGGCACCCGGTGCTAGCCTACTCAGGCACCTCTTATCGTACATTCATATTCACATCTAGGTGAGCCACATGGCCTACTCATAATTTCTATGCATCAACAATGCTAATCTCAGTGGGCAATGACACATTTATATCATCATCAACAACTATGCCCATATCCATATACACAAGTCGACGAGGCTAACAAAATAATATACGAAATATAAGCCGACAAGGCTAAAAGACATCTAACTATACACAACTGTCTACGAGCGTCTAAAGAGAGTATGTAACATCATATAGACGGGACAGTACCCCGCCATGCCCATATGTATGTACACAAAAGAATAATACCAACAGCTGCAGCTCCGGATCAAATGGAGCTCCTCTATGCAGTCTCTGAACAAGTAATCTATGGATCAATTCTGTCTCCCTGTCTACCTACGGGCATGACGCAGCGTCTACAAACAAAAGGATGTCAGCACGAATAATGTACTGAGTATGTAAAGCTTAATCAACAGCACAATGGAAGCATGAGAAAATAACATAAGATAGAAGAGTCATGGGAGGATAGAGCTATTTATACCTCTAGCGACGCTCATCGTATTTACTTACCCTTTTTCTAATGGGAACCTTCCACTTTATACCTTTATACTTATAGTAGTATCACACCCGACCATAGAGGTTCGGGGTCTTACATACTCGACCATGATAAGGTTCGGTGGTATACATACCTGGCCCTAATAAGGCTCAGTGTCATCCGTACCCTACTGCAGTGGTGCGCGCGCGATAGATATCATACCTGGCCATCTAAGCTCGGTGTTCTTACTAGTCATACTTATATATATATATATATATAGGAGTACATAAGTATCTTCAACATCTTCATCATCATAACCATTTTCATTATATCCTTCCTTAGAGCATCAACTATCATAGAATGAGACTAATGGCATCGTGATAATATCAAGAATCATGAGCTTT
The DNA here is from genome assembly GCF_029784015.1 of Lycium ferocissimum. Classification (NCBI taxonomy): domain Eukaryota; kingdom Viridiplantae; phylum Streptophyta; class Magnoliopsida; order Solanales; family Solanaceae; genus Lycium; species Lycium ferocissimum. Next base: position 32,450,961 of record NC_081343.1, on the reverse strand, counting down.
AGTGATTCTAGGAATGAAATCATCATGGAAGATACTATGGATTTCACATGAAGGTATACATCGATGGGATCATGCCTTAAGAAAGAAGGGTTAGCCTTACATACCTCTTTGTCTTCTTAACTACTTAACGTTCACTGTCGAAGCTTGGAAAATCTACATTTAAAGGATTCATACCATAGTTAAGCCTTAATGATACTCTTAAATTCAAACTAGAATAATTCGTGAGTTAACGAAAATTGGGCAGCATTTCCCCTATTTCATCGACTTCCACCATATTACAAAACAACTCCCAAACATCCATAATAACATCCACAATATCATAATCAAGTAATCACATTCCATTAAGTCTTCAAAATTCATTCTCATATTCAACTTATACTACCAACTTCACATCAACCCTTAGCACATTTTCATACAACGCTTCCTCATCATCATCATTACCTTTTATAACAAGAATATATCTATATCATAATAAAAATCATGATTCAAGTTGGCTTACTACTCAAAAACATCATGAAAACTATATTTAGACCTCATCTTCTACTTTCTCCTTCTACCCAAGTTGTTCAACAACTAAGCATTCTTAATAACATGAAATAAGCATGAAAACTAACCTTTTATCTCATAAGAATGAGCTTTGGATCTGCTATCAACTTATATGAAAAACCTAGCTTCAATGCCCAAGAATTTCTTGTAGTCTACTAACCCTAGTAAGACTTCTAACACATGGATATCTTGATTCTTGCCTTTTGATATTTGTTTTCTCTTGGGTAGGAGTGGAATATACTTGGAGAAGGGTTTTGGAGCTCTCCAAGACTTTTGGAAATGTGGGAAATGAAATAAAACAACAAGGGTCATCTATTTATACAAAAAATTAAAAAGCTGCCCGATGGACTTATACGGACCACTTATATGGTCCGTATAATACCACCAAGAAATTACCCCTCTCTTTAAGGGTCATGTTATACGGACCCCCTTATACGGACCGTATAAAGTTATACGGACCGTATAAGTGGTCGTATAACCCACAGCTATCCGAAACTTTCTCTCGTTGATTCGCTTGACTTACAATCCTTGTGGAACCTTCTTGGCACTTATATAACACTTCATTAACCATACAATAGACCCTATAGCAGCCCCGCAAGACATTACCAAATAAATATTAGCTCAATTATAGCGAAAACCTTTCCGAACACGACTTACATTTCACTTCCTTCAACAAACTAAATTTCACATATTCATATGACTTCAAAATCTTACAGTATGCACCTTAAGCCATCTAATACTTCCCTTAATCTCGCAAGGATTTCATAATCACCTTAAGCTCACGTTAGCCTACTCACAAGGCAACAATCCGAAATTTTCGAGATGTAACACCGGGTTTAGGAGATTGCCTCTTTAACCCGAGCCAAACACTAAGAATACTCCACCCTCTTTAACCCGAGCCACACACTAAGAAAATTCCACTGCCTCTTTTTCAGAATACAAGTGTGATGGATAATGAAAATCTAACCCTAAAATGAAGAGGGTACACCCCTATTTATAGCTACAAATAGATGGGCCTTAGTACAATCTAAAAAAGTCCTTTCTAAGAAAACCCTAAAATGGATAAGGCGGCATCTGTATGGGTACTCTGAAGAAAACCCTAAAATGGATAAGGCGACATCCGTATGGGTACTCTGACACCCATATTATTGTCAGCGCACATGGCGGAACGATCAGATGACGTGTGTCCTGGCCAATAACGGATACTCCGAGCCTATGTTGAGTGTCTTCGCCTCAGGCTCGGGTTTTCTGCGCTTATCAATATGCCCTCGATTTTGACACTCAGTTGGATGAACTCACAACCCCACGACCTCGTTCCCTTTGATGGCCAATGACCTCGTTCTTCTTCGATCTCGTACCGGATAGCTGTAACATTTACTCCGGTTCTTACCGAATACAAATTGCTTCAATTTTTACCATATACAGATAGTCCCCATACTTCTCGGATCGAAGTTTCAGCGAAGTGACGGGAAGTAGAACGATTACCTCGGTGCCTTAGTAAGCCTCTTCTTTGAAAATATACGGGAAATGAAACGTCCTTTCATGTTACGTCTCTCTGACTTCAGACACGTGTCTCCTTTTGGTTGGACGACTTCGGTAACCGCCTCAAAATTTCCTCTATAAAAGGCGTTACAATGATTTTATTTTTCACTTTTCACCTTTCACTTCTCTTTTTTCACTCTTCACATCTTGATCATCTCGCTTACCTTGTTGTGTTCTTGCTTCCTTTTGAATCTTTGTTCCGAAATTTTGTGTCTTCGAAAATTTGTTGAGAAAATTCATCCGAGGTCCCAAATCCTTCTCCGATTTCTGGAAAATTCTCTTCAAGTCTTCACAAGTTCATCCTTTCCGTCTTCAAATCTTCATACTTTCCTCTTCGAATCTTCAAATCTTCATATTTTCCTCTTCGAATCTTCAAATCTTCATATTTTCCTCTTTAAATCCTCAAAATGGCAACAAACACTGATCCTATTCACGAAGATGCCCCTTCAGTTAGCTCTCTAAATACCGACATTGTCGCTAGCCCTGGTGGCAAATCTGTCACGACCCGAACTACGGGCCGCGACTGGTACCCGAGGCTGACCACCGAGCACCACTCATTCTACTGCTTATCCTGCCTTTATTCATATTCCTTATCAATTTGTAAACATAGAAAACGTTTTCATTTAAAACATATTTACTTATATAACATAGGCCCTTTTGGCTATCAAAATATTAATATACATATACTTGCGTATACATGAAGACTATGGAACCATACTACCCACGCGTATGCATCTACGAGCCTCTACTAGAACATTGAACATATGGACGGGACAGACCCCGTCATGCCCAAAATGTATACATATATACACAAAATAACATCTCAAAAATAGCACCTCGGGATAAAGGAGGCTTCGCAATTCTGCTCGATAGCTCATGGATCGTACCGTCTCATTTTGTCTACCTGTGGGCATGCGCACGAGCGTCCAAAAAAAGGGACGTCGTACGAATATTGTGCGAGTATGTAAGGCATGAGTGAAATGAATATAATAGGGAAATCATAATGGCACGAGACGAGGATATAACCTTCGACTAGGTACATGTTATACATATATTACATATGGCATGTCATATAAGCTACCATGTCGTATAAGCATCATTATATCATACATGCGTTTCCATATCATATATATATATATATATATATATATATATATATATATATATACATCATCATAGCATACATGCATTACCATATCATACATACATTATCATACCATACACACATCATCATCATCAGTTCACGTCCGGGTACCCATCGTATGCAGCCCACCAGTGGTGGTCATGTCCGGCCCTCTAGGCACGGTGTAGTCGCACGCAGCCCACTGGTGGTGGTCATGTCCGGCCTTCTAGGCGCGGTGGAATCATAGCAACAACCCTCATATGCGCCCACTAGTGGTGGTCATGTCCGGCCCTCTCGGCGCGGTGTAGTCGCACGCAGCCCACTAGTGTTGGTCGTGTCCGGCCAATTAGGCGCGGTGGAATCTCATCATCACACACATCATACATTCATCATCATACGTAACCTATGCTTATCATTACCATACATTTCATAGATACATAGCAGACTAACATCATCATACATATCATAGATTTACAATTATTAATCGTCATTACTTTCGTAATCATAATATATCTCTCATCTTTCTCTCGTATGGCTATTCATGAACGTAGGCTCTTATTTCTTCGGGATTTAGGAGATTTGTGGAGGCGGAGGAAAAGTCATGCCTTGGAATGAAAGAGGCTAATCATCATAAAATTGGTTTATCGACAAGGATTAATAGTAAGGAGTTATCAACTTTATAGAAATCTTGTTTTGTAACTTTAGGATCTCTAGACTCGGTTCATCATCACATTCATATCCTACTTCTTATTTCATCTCATGCGAGCTTTTTATAATGTAGATTCATCATTCCTGATACACACATATGTGTAGAAAGATCATAGAAGGATAGGAGGGTTTATACCATAGAAGCATGCCTTAGAAAGAAAGGTAGGGCCTTACATACCTTTGTCGTTTACTATTCGGTTACTTGCTCGTTCTTCTTTAAATGCTCGCGTCTTTACCTTCAAGAGGATTCATATCAACATTAGTTAGACAATCATGAGAGCGCACTTATTAAAGCTATAGAAAATTGGGCAGCGTTTCCTTTGTTTCTACTACATTTCCCATGTTTCATTTCAACTCCTCACATTCACAACAACACTCACAATATCGTATCAACAATCACCATTTATGTACATTTAGCAAAATCCACCATTTTCTTCCAATTAACTCACATTTATAGTTTGTAGCCCACCATCATAATTTCGCATACTTCATACCTATCTCATAGTCTACATGTCATTTATAACATATTTATAATCACAACGCTCCAACATTCATGATTCAATTCTACTATCCTTCAATTATGACACTATTCACTCTTGAATGACCCATTTGCTATGCTTTTCTATAATTCGGGTATCTTAACCTTCCAATACCTTAAACAACTCGAAAAGATCATGAAACTCACCTTGGATGGTGGTAAACAAGCCTTGAGTAAGAATACTCCTCCAACAACAAACCCTAGCTTCTATCCTTTGGGGATTTCTTGAGAGAGATGACTTCTAGATGGGTTTCATCCACTTGGGTTCATGAATTTGATGTTGTTGATCCTTGATTCCCTTGGTTTTCTTGTGTTGGAAGAGTTTTGAGAAAGTTCTAGAGAGAGATGGAGTCGTGTAGAGAGAAGGAGAAGTAATAAAAATGAAATGGGATCATTATTTTAAAACCACAAAATCTGGCCGACCTCCATTATACGGACCAACATACGGTCCGTACTATTTATACGGTTTTGTATGTACTGGCGTACATTTGGTCCAGTGGCTGGTCCCTCCTTTGGCCAACTATACGGCCAATTATACGACTGGTATCATTTATACGGTCCGTATATTGGACCGTATAATGCCCAGTGATTTCATTTTCGTTCTTGTCGTCTCGTTTGATCTCCGATCCTTATGGAGCATTATTGGAACTTGTTTAACACTTCAATATCAATATTAGGGGCATTATTAATCTTCTCTAAGACATCATTATGCCATCGTGGACTCGTTATTCAAAATTCTTATCCGATACACAGCGTATGTTCCGCCTTCCTTATCCACTTTCTATCCTTGCATCGTATGCCTTTAAAATCGCATTAAGGGTCATCTAATACTCTCTCCTACTCGTGAAAACATGGTATACGACATGTCCTCTCTTATCATATTCACTGTACATGTACGGGGGATTTTTCCAAGGTGTAACAAAATCACAAACCAGTTCCTTCGAGCCCCAGGCCAAAGACATAATTCCCTTGAAATATAACTTCAACCACGAGTTCGCCGTTGAAAAGGCTGTTGTTGACACCTAATTTTTGACATCCCATAATTTATGTCAGTCACTCAGAATCCTTGGATATCAAACAGAGTGAAATATGTATTTTTAGAAGCTAAATGATTTTATAAAAATTTATTCAGATAATATTTCACCATTCTTAATTGGTAAGATAATTTCTATAAATATTATAAATCATTTATTGTTAAAATGTCAATTTGCAAGTATTTTACTATGTTCAATGCAAGGAATTTGGTTAATTAAATAAATTAATCATTTTACCTCTCAATTCTTGTTTAATCAATCTATTATAATTTTATCATAATTATTTATGATTAATTCTGAAGATTGCCAATTAAATGGCTATAATTGAAATAATCAATCAATAGTCCAATTATGGCCCAATTGAAAATGAATTTCCTTAATTGGGGTCATTATTGCAAAATTAGCCTTTTTAAATGTTATTTAGTTTAATTGTAGCTTTATATGAAAGGGCCAAAATCATTGGTTTGAGTAATTTAGGTCATTTTTGCAAATGTTGCCCTAAGATGGCTAATTGGACCAAATAAGGCCATAAGTAAAATAGCGTGGTCTTAAAATTAAGCCAATTAAGGCCATTATTTACAAGATTAGTTTTAGTTTCTTAATTAACCTGCTTTAATTGTAAGTGAGAGTCTAAATTAATTAGTCTTTATTTAATTTTGGTTATTTATTAAAACGAGTATCAAAACCCGGCATATATACACATATATACACGGATATACATGTAATATACATGTATATCACATGTATATATACATGTATACGGCCAAGGCCCCTTTATATTTTAAATGGGATCGAGCCAACCCAACAATGAGGGGTATGATTCGGCCCAATACGGGTTATAAAGCGGCAAAACCCCACCTTTCTTTCATTTTCCTCACAACAACACGACTAAACGCACCCTATCTCTCATCTTTCCCCTTTCCCTTTGAAACCTTAGCGCCGCACGATTACTTTCTCTCTCCTCATCACTTTAGCGCCTAAAATGGCAACGCACAGAGCCCCATTGCTTTATTGCAGTGGGTGTTCAACTATTTTGAGTAAGCATTTAATGTCTCGTACCCGTTTCCACCTAAGTTCTACCAAACGAGGTATGAATATCCATTCCTTGATTACTTTTTCTGTAAATTCAAACGGGCATGACTGAGAAACCTTAATGGGTTTTGTTGTATTTGATTTTGAATGCTTGATTTCTATTGGATCTTGAAGGACCCTACGGATCGATTTTTTGTTGGCCTATTCCTAGCCTTTGATGTTTAAATTGATCGAATCGTAGCCCTACAATGCTATGTTGTGAGGAGCAAACCCTAAAATTGGGTTCATCCCACATCGGTGAACTTAGGGTTTAAGCGATTTGGGGATTCCTATATAAAGGGTCCTCTATTTGCATTTAATAGTTAGTTGAATATGTTTTCCTATATTAGTTTGGTTTAATAGTTAAGCCTATTTTATATGTTAGTTTTTAGTTAGTCCTGTATATTAGCTTAGCTTAGTCTTATTCATTTAAATATGTCTCATGTATTATCATAGCCTAATTTGTTTCAGTTAAGCATGATTTGGTTGTTAGTTTAGCTTGTTTTAGTTAAACATGCCTTAGGAGTTATTTTGGCCTAGTCTGTCTATGCTAAGCCTGTATTATATATTGGTTTTGCTCTAGTTAATCATGATTTATAGGCTGTCTTGTTAGTGTTAATTATTTAGTTATTGTATAGTGAGATTTAGATGTTGTTAGTTTTGAAATCTGGCTGCAAAGTAGATATTAGTCCAGTTCCTACCTATTATTTGCTTAAGTATAGTCTGTTATTAGTTTTATTGGTCCCTTACTGTGATAGATGTAGTGCTATGGTTTGATCAAATGAGCTAGTAATACTATGAATGGCTTAAATGTGCTAGTATAAAGTGTTTAGTCTGTTCTTGCATAATGTCATGTCTTATTAAAGTTGATCATGTCATAGCTTCTGTGCTTTTGTTATTTCCTTCTGGTTAAATGGGAGGTGATGCTATATGTCTCCATGTTGCGTACTAAAGATCATGTTTTAGCTTTGCTTGTTATCTAAATGTGAATCTAGATAATCTTGGAGTTAAGCTTGGAGTCATTTTGACCTATGGTGTCTAAAAGAATGAACTGGTTTTCTCAATGATATGTAGTTTGAACAAAATGTTGTTTTACCTCAAAAATGCATTGCTAACCTTAGAGTAAGACCTCTATGTTTACTAGACACAAAACTGCACTTTTTTGAGATTGAAATATCATGTAACTTGAGTTATTAAAGTGACCAAGACTTTACATGCTCCCTTAAAGGACTCTGTCTAGACTTTATGGCCTGTGCTATTTAACTTGCTGATTGTTGTAGTGTCTAAAGATCTCAGAATATGTTCCTTTAAAATGGGTAAAGGCATTTAAACTCAGTTCTGCTCCTTTAAAACTATATTGGTACTCTGTTGAAATTTGTAATGAATGTTTGAAATTCTGTATGGATGAAACATGCTAACAATGAATGTCTAGCCCTTGTTAGACTTTGTTGTTTGTCTTGTTTGAACTTAAACTATGTGTTGAATTAGAACCCTGCTAAAGATATTTGCTTAAAATGTCATTGGTCTAAAGAAGCCTGTCAATCATATTAGGTCCCCTGTGATTATTTGTTCCGCTGGATCAAGCGTGCTAAATCCCTAGTCATGTAAACCTGCTATATGTTGATCTAGATATGTGCTAGGCAGATTCTTAAATTCTTTTTGTTGATCAAATGTTGTGAGTGCATGCTGTGTGTGATCCCTTTCTGAACATGTTTACTCCCTTACCTATAAAATGTTGTATGAATATGCCTTGTATGAATTTCTCTTGTTTTTGGTTTAAAAGCTGTTACCTAAGGTTTCATCTAAAACTGTTTTACTAAAACTTGTATATTGTTGCATATTGGTCCTGCATATTGTTGGCTGGGCTTTGAGTCTATTATTGCCAGCCCACATGAGATTTTGAATAATAAGAACCCTCAGCATGTTTTCCTGTAGCTCTTCTCTCAATATGTTGGTTTTCTGCCTTATATACCAAGTGATATACCAAGGTATACAGAGTATATTCATCTCTGTACCCTCACAGGTGTATAGAGGTCGGTATATTCAGTATATCTAAGGTATATCACTCCTACAACTTATTAATGTGGACTAACATTGTGCCAGTTTGGTCTTCTGGGCCGCATGCTTTTATCTAATCGTTGGGTCTCCTCTTGTATGCTAAATATGCGTTGTACTTTGGCTGAATTTTTTTCCTGATTTTGTTAAGTGACCCATCTGGGCTTTGGACTTCTTTTTTGTTTCTTTGGGCCTTAGCTGTTTCTCCTAAATACCATGCTGTCACTTAATGACTTATTTGCTCAACTTGTGTGCTTGCTTAGCTTAAATGAAAATTGTTTATGCCTGAGTACCAATACTTAGACGTATACTAATCCTCTTTCTTTTATGTGCTCCATGTGAACCAATTATGGCCCATTCTGCCCGTCTCTTGCCTTAAAACTTGGTTGGGCCAGAGGCCTAACACCATTTCTTTTATCGAGTCCGAACGAAAACAAGGGAAGCTAATATTGTTTGAAGGCCCAGTCATGGGTGAAAATGACATGAAGGCCCAACTATGGGTGAAAATAGTAACTGGGGGGCTTAGGTGGGCCCACCAGCCTAAACCCTTTCCTTTTATATATTCATTTTATGTGAAAAATTGTATTTGTAAAAAATACTTGATAATTATTGAAACCCATGTGAATGCTATAACTTAGGAGATGATTAGATAGGAAAGTCGCCAAAATTGATTTCTAAACTCGGCTAATAACCATTTTAAAACTTAATCATAAACGATTTTAAATTGTTTCAAAATCACGATAAGGCATAAGAACAAGGAAGTGGGATTTAATTAAGTTAAACGGGTTTGGGTTAAATAAGACAAGTGTGTTCTTTTTCTACTGATAAATAACGGATTCTGGGTCTTAAGCCCATAATTAAAATATGAAACTGTTGGAAAGTTGTATTTGACAAAAACTGACTTTGAAATTGGACTCTAAACTACTTGCAAATTTCATACACTTTGAGACTTGCAACAGTTTGGCCAGCCTGAGAATTGGGCTTGGAAATAATTCTGGAAAAGTAAAAATCTTTGGGCTTGGAAGGCCAACACTGAATTTGGACCCAAAAAATCGGCTTATTGGACTGAACTCGAGGGTGAGATGGATTTGGACTTTAGAATTGTATTGACTTGGTGGGCTTCAATGTTAAAAACCGGACTTGAATTAACACTTGTAATTTTCTTTATATATCTATCTATATATATATATATACACATACACGTAATAAAAATCGGAGACATACTCCATATTTTTATGTCTACGAATAAATAAAATCCGTAAGAACTATACTCATTTTATTAGGACTAGAATAGTAGTGATTCTACTCGGGAGAAATCCCGGGTGTGTCCTAGTCCCAAGAATAAAGTGAGTTGAACACTTACGCAGATTTTCAAAACTTTTACACAAATAAGTACATTAATCACACATTGAAGCTCGTAGGTTAACCTTATTCTATGGATCTTTAATAGTAGGGTGCATAAAACCTTCACTTAGGGATGATCACTAGAACCCTTACCTTGAACTTTGGTCCAAAAGATTTTCTTTAAGAAAAAATCTTTAAATCAGGTTTTCTTAGTTTTCCATAAATAAATTAGTTGGCGACTCTAAAAATACTAAAATTTAATTAGAGTACCAACAACCTCGTAGTAACTTTTATGCCTTGACCCGCATAAAAGCGAACCGTAACAGGTGTTACGATGTGAGGCCTTACCCATCATCGATCAAGGAGGTGCACTTTCGCTGAGTCCAAACTGAGTGCGGATGGGATAACCGCCCCATAGAGATTATTGCTCCCGGTGATGACGAAGCAATCACCGACTTTAGGGAGGAGTTTTCATATATTTACATATACCCCTTCACTTTCAAGCTTAATCCTCTAATAGATCTAGTTATCCTTGAGATGTGCTGGACATATAGAGTGTGCCTCGCTCAAGTAGGCCCAAACATATGGAGGATCGTGGCCTGCCTCCCTCTTTTGGCCGATAATGCCAAAGTTAACTTCACCCTGCACCATCTGATTCGGCTATATTGCCCGAGGATCCTTGGTGGCGGAGTTAAAGCTCTCCAAACGGAGAAGGAGCCCCATTCTCTCCTGTGCCGATGAGAACAGGGATCAGGGCTGGTACGAGCGTTTTGTCCGGGTTAGGATCGCGGATATTATACCGGAGGAGTACATTCCTTTCCCCGAAAGGTGGAATAACAAACGTAAGTTTTATAGGACTTATCTCCCTTTTACGTACCTTGGAGCACTTTTTTCTAACTATTTTCGATGTTTCAGCTGATGGATGGCTTCCGGATGCGATCCCCGGATTTACTAGGTGGATCGAAAGTATTATCAACCAACATCCGCACCAAGAGCGGACATGGAAAGATTTGTCCCGCGACCGGTGGGCAGCACAAAATCATGGTATCTTTCTCTTCCTTTAGCTTCTTGTTATTTTCTTTTGTTCAACCTTCTTCTAGTTTTAATCCTTCTATGCACGGTTCATTGTCGAGGATGAAAAGAAGAAGAAAAAACCCAAGTCTAAGGGTCAGAAAAGAAAGAAGAGCTCGAAGGGTGGTGCAGGTACATCCGCAGTTCGAGGTTTGAGGGATGACCACGATGATGATATTTGGGTTGCGAGCATCGGATCAGACCCTTCTGTTGCTGCTGCTATCGGGGCTGAGACAACTTTGGTGGACGTCCCGGAGAGTGCTGCAGCTGATTTGCCGAGCTCTGCCATGGGTGGGGAAATTGAGATCCCTTTACCTCCGGTAACCGAATATCTCCAAGCCTCGGTTCCCATAAGGGCCATCGAGCTGATAGACGTTATGGGCGACACTTCACCCGAGGCGGTGCCTTTGGCAAAAAGGGCCGAAACTATTCCAGCACCTCCTTCTGATCAATCTACTTCACCACTTCCTCCTGCTCCATCCTCGGAGTAGGAGAATTTTGATGACATGTTCGCCGATAATCCTCCTGCAAAGGCAGAAGCCTCGGGGTTCGAATATCTCCTATTCCTCAAGCATCGAGGAGGCCTACTCGATTTACTGAGTCTAGTTTGAGGTCTTAACTTGTAGATATTTTTCCGACCCCCAAGTGCAGTAGCCGAAAAGGACCAGGTCGACCGTGGTCACCATACCTGAAGATTGCAGTTTTTTATCCCGCCCCGTGGGGGTGGCGGTGCCTATCTCCGACCTCTTGTGTCGGAGTCCGACAAAGAGAAGATGACAGGACTCTCGTGGCAGTGCCTTCTCAACGAGGGTATGCATGCTGGCAATTGGGTGAACATTTTTTCTCCCTCCTTCTAACGAGTTTTAATTTATTAGGTGTACCCCTTACTGTTTGCTGATATTTAACCTTGTTTCTTTTATTTTCACAGGCTGCCATACTCGTGAACGAAGGTTTTCTTCGAGCTTAGCACGAGATAGATGACTTACGGGCTCAGTTGGATGCCCAGGGTTGAGAAACTGAGAAGTTCAAGCTTCTCCTCCAACAAAAGAAAGATCAGTTGAGCCATATCGTCAGTCCTCCGACCCTCCGAACAAAGCTTGAAGTAGCTAAGGAGGAGAATCTTTGATTGAAAAAAGAGCTCGATGATTTACTCCAAAAAAATAAAGTCCTAGAAGAGGACAATAAGGAGCTCAGATGGGGCAACTCTGAATATGCGACAAAGCTTGGTGAGTTAAAGGCCACTATCACGCACTTGAGGCAGGGACTTGATTCTGTTAAAGATGAGGCTACAAAGATGGAGGAGAAGTTTGGGCAGCTCGAAGCCGAAAGGGCCACTGAGAAAGAAACCTTGAAGGTTACCCAAAAGAGGGTCGAGACTCGAGCCCGAGCCAATGAGAAACTCAAGAGTGAGCTCGAGATCGCTATTCGAGATAATGACGGACTTCAAGCCGAGCTGGAGCTTCTAACGAGGTTCAGATTACTCTGAGTGATATGAGGTCCTAGGTGGAAGAAAAATTAAAAAAGGCTCAGTCCGACCTGAAGGAAGCCCATGAAGAAATTGAGGCTACTGAGGCTCGATCCACCCTTCTAGCAAAATATGAGAAGTGGAAGTCTCGAAGGTCTACGCTCGAGGCGGCTCAACGAGGCATTGCGGATATTCATGCTCGGATTGCCAAGGCGAAGGCAATCGTGGATAGAGCCAAGAAAGCACTTGAAGATAGTTCTGAGGAAGACCCTAAAGGGTCCACCTCTGATGACTCGGACTCTTCTTCAGCAGATTAAATAGGCTCGTGGAACTTTGTATTTTGTTTGTAATTTTTACAAGTGTAGGCTTTGGCCCTTCATGACCAATAAAATTTGTATGGGCTTTTCTTTTGCCAGTATCTCTTTCTATCATTTCTGATACTTAGTAATGTGAGACTTCGAATAGATCTTTAAGTCGGATAGAATTTATGATATTGTTTCGTTAAAAACGACTGGGATTCGACCTTAAGCCCTTAACAATTTTTGTCTTACCAAATAAGCAGAAAAAATGAGGCAACTTAACTTTTGAGTTTTGGGCTTTACTTTAACCCATTCCTTTTCAACTGACATCTTAATGAGGGTTCATCCGCTGGAGCTTTTTATGCTTTGCGGATTCGGACATCTCTGAACCACTTTGGGAATTTGAGTCGAGGTCTTTAATTACTCGACCTTCTTTCGACTGTTTGAATTCTTTGTAAGTTAGGCTCGGTTAATTATAACCTTAGTGCCTTCGTCTAATTTACGACGGCAGTCCCCAGTTGAGGGTAAGCCCATGGGCTTTAATGAATAGTTGCCCTCGGGTACATTCATAAAAGGGCGCATTTGATGCATACTTTTACCGAAGTATTTTTCTTTATATTTCACATAATTGTCTCGTACAAGAAACTAAGAATTTCATCTGACCCCTTCTACCTTTTTGTCATAGCAATACTATCTAGGCACGATTCATTCGATCGTTTGGCTCTTACAATGAATCCTAATGCAGAAGGCTCGGCTAATACAAAAAAACAGCTTCTTTGGGGGGGTATCATAGTCCCTTAGTGTTTGTGCGTGAAACATGAGTGGAGAAACATTATAGAAAAATGATATTGTTGAGTACCACATCCCCAGTGCTTAGCTGGTCTTCGAGTTCACGGCACTTAGCCTCGGTTCTTGAATTCTAAAGTAACACGTTGTACATTAATGCCTCGTTAAAAACCTAGCGTAAAACTCACTTCAGGACCAAATCGAGCTAAGGAAAAGAGTGCAACACGTGTTTTCAGACCTAACTCTACAATCTTCAAATTTTACTCCGGTTTGACCCTGCAAAGAAAAAGAGTGAGAATTATTGAAATTCACCAAGGGTTAGTAGCTCGTACCTTAGCAATAATATTTCTTCAAGTGTACTACTTTCCATTTGTTGTGCAGTTGTTGTCCGCCTCCGATTTCCAATTGATATGATCCTTTGCCGGTTATTCCGATTATCTTATACGGTCTTCGGGCCCAGTTTTCCATCATCAAGATTCTTAGTATGCAGTGTGATTTTTCAAAGCACTAAGTCCCCAGCTTGGAAATGCCGAAGGTTCGTTCTTCGATTGTAATATTTCCCCATTTGTTGTTTTTGACAGACTAGCGCATTCTCGCGGAGTTCATCCGCTAAGTCAAGCTTCACGGCCATAGCCTCTTTATTTGACTCGCTTGTCGCATACCGGAACCTCAGGCTTGGTTATCTGACTTCTACGGGAATTAAAGCCTTAGCACCATAAACTAGAGAAAACGGTGTTTCTCCAGTACTTGACTTCGACGTCGTTCTGTAGGCCCATAGTACCTCTGGCAAAACTTCCTTCCACTTGTGTTTTGACAACTCTAGTCGCTTTCTTAGATTTTGAATTATGGTCTTATTCGTCGACTCCGCTTGTCCGTTTGCACTCGGGTGATACAGAGTAGACAAAATCTTCTTGAAATTCAATCCTTCAAGGAAATCATTAACCTTATTGCCAATGAATTGTCGACCGTTGTCGCAAGTTATCTCGGCAGGAATGCCAAACCGACAAATGATATGGTCCCAAATGAATTTAATGACCTCCTTGTTGGCACCTAATTTTTACCGCTTAAGAGTAGTATTTTAATATTCGCAAATTCCCGAGTCCAAGACGGAGGAAGGATATTTTTTAGAATCTTAAAGTAAGTAATATTTCAAAAATCCCGATAAAATTGCAAAATTGACGTTTGAATTACTATTTAGTGAAAATCGATGATTACGAAATGACGAGTTATTTACTTTACAATCATGTGTTAAAATTAAGACAAATATCGCGCTCCGTCTAGGGAAAACATTGATGCTAACCCACGTAGCCATTCAGACCGCCCTCCGAAGGGCTAAGAAGGCACGGACTGAGAGGGAGTAGATTTCGATCCGAGGAGTGGACTTCTTTTGATATTATTGCAATCATTTACTTTAAAGCATTATCATCCCACTTGGGAAAGATATTGTTAATGAAAAGCATTAGGATTTTTATTTTTGGGAAACAATAAAGTTGTTTTACATATGGCACAATTTTGCTTCATACGCTAGTAGCCTTGCAGCAACGAGGTATAGGAAAATGAATTATATCTTTGTCTAAATGCTTATCTGATATAACTGCTTTATGTGAAAATCATATATATTATTAAACTCTTGATTGGTTTGCATTCCGGACACTACTTAAAAGAAAAACCAAGAAAAACCCCTAAAACTAAATTTTGCTCAACTTTTAAAAAGTTGATT
>NC_081343.1:32395941-32435559 GCF_029784015.1 Lycium ferocissimum | reverse complement strand
GAAAAGGGTGTTTGGTTTGGGGTGAAGTTTGTGACCCAACCCCCATTTTCCCCTTCCCGGGTTCCCCATAAAAAGGTAATATCTTTTTCTAGCTTATTTCATTCCTGTTTCTAGCTTTTTTATATGCATTAACTTGTTTTATGTTTGTTTAATGTTGTTTAATTTATTGTTCCATAGAGTCTAGCTTACTTCTATGTTTTAATGTTATTTATGTTTGTTTAAAAGCTGCTTAGTTACTGTTTTATTGAGTTTATTAAGTTACTGTGTTATAATGCTAAAATGATGAAGGTTAAAGGTTTGTTTAAGTATTAACTAGAAGGTATCAAGGTCAAACAAGGTCCAAAATGAAGTAGATTTGTTTGTTTGATCATTGGTTATTATTCTATTGGCATGGTTGAGGTTCGAGGCACTTTTCCCATTTTTTGTGTTGTTTAAACTCGCCATCGTCTAAGGATCCTCGTGTTCTTTGATCCGTGTCGAGTTGTTTTAAGTTCAAATTAGGTCATTAATCTAAGGCATAATGATCTTTAAACAAAGTATAGGCATTATGTTTGGTTTATGGATGGTTGTCAGATGTTCTTTGTCCAAAATCGCGTGTTGAAAACTTAAAATGAGACTGTGTTCTTGTGCTTATGGTTAATAGTTGAAATCAAGTCCAAATGATGTCAACATCTTTTGAAATGATTAAATAACCTTCAAATCAAAATTGGTTTAAGTATGGAGCCTGAGTCTATATTTTTTCTTTTGGTTAGCTTGTTTGTGCATATTTTTAGAGTCTTCAAGGGATCTTTACATGTCGTGACCTTATATAGTCCTCTTGAATAAATTTTGAGCTAAAAAATAACTGCAAAACTGGAATGTGTTGTTTGTTTCTGTATATTTTTCACATGGAGTTGGATTAGAGAGTATTTGAATCTTTATATTCTTGTGTTATCTGTGTCTAAGCTTGTTTTTATCCTTTAAAGACTTGATTCTTTTCAAAATTTGCAAGAAATGGTTCTCAAATATCTGCAAATCTATAAATTTTCTAAACTTGAACATCTGAACTTCCTACATTTTGACTAAATGATTATTAAAGGCTATAAAAGGGACCTGTATGTTCTTATGACTGCCTTGTCCCACTTATATACATTTATAACCTCTGAATCTTGCTAAAGCTCTGTGTTAAGCAAAAAACGAACCTCTTAGTTTGCTAGGTGTACTCTGAGATTGCTAAGTATGACTTGAAGCCTCTAAAACTGAAAATCCATCTAAAAATTAGAATTTGATGGGTTTATAACTTGTCTTGCTATTTTAGGGAATAATTTGAGTTATATCTAGTATTGCGATTATGTTAACCACTTGTTTTGGGAACTGTGATAGGAAAGGAGTAATGGGAAGGGAGAGAACCTGTTTTCTTGTTTAAAAAACTAAAAAAATAGAAAACTAGGCTAGTGTCTTTGGGGCTATAGTGATTGTTTGTGATCTTGCTGCAACCTGCCTTCTTTTTTAGCCCTTTTTTTTTTTTTTTTTTTTTTGTTTGTATGATTGACATTGGAGCTTGCATGCTCTATTCATTGCATTGTTTGAACCATACTATGTCTTGATAGGCCAAAAACAGAACCTAAAAGATTAGCCTGCACCTTCTTTGATTACCACTTGGGCATTTGGCCATTTTTTGCGCATTGTCTTTAGTTATCTGCCTACTATAAGCAAGGTGATATTGTTTCGGGCCGTATTGTTGACTACATGCTAAGTTCACGAGATTTGGTTATGATTGAGCTCGCCCTCTTAGGATTGATAGAACTTGTGACATCTACTGCAGAATCAGATTTGTGCCTTGATTTGTTCTTCGGCCTAAAAAATGAAATCTTGACTAGATAATGTATCACCCTGCCTTATTAACCACTAATTTTCCTAAAAACAACTAGGATTTTAAGTAGGGTGACTATGACTTTGCCTTGGTTTTTTTGCTTCACTCTTAATTTTGCATTGCTTTGGTTTTCCTTACTCCCATTTGCTGTTGTTGCTTGTTTAACCATCCTAAAACTTGTCACACCCTCTTGGGTATGCCATTGCTGTTTTGCCATAGTTATGACACTTGCTGCTTTCGCATTACTTGCCCTAGCATTACTTGAAACTGCTTGGTTTTCTTCTTTTTGTTGCTTGCTAAGTGACTCTGTATACCCTTGTTCTGTGTTCTTAACTAGTCCTGAAACTATGCTTGCTTGCATGGCCTTACTTAATAGTTAAAACATGAGTTGAAACTGAGGGACTATTGGGAGTATTTGAAGGGTTTTCTGTGAGATGTTTAAGGGTTAATATCAGTTGAGTATATATGGTATACTAAGGTGTATAGAGGGTATGCCTTCCTATGGGTTTTGCTCTCTATTTTTAGAAGTATATCAGCAGTATATCATGTATACCATGGCCTGACACTTAGAAAAATTGGAAGAAAAATGACTTACTTGTGTTCTGGGCCTATTGTTTTTGGGCCCTCCTTATTGGAGATAGCCGCTATTACGGTTCATTTCATATGGGCTTGGCCCAATAAAAATGTTGTAATTCATTTTTTGGCTACGTAATACTTATGTAGGCTTTTAATTTTGCACTTAGCTTAAATTATGAATGTGTTCTAATGTCATGTTTACTCGTTTGCATTTTTGTCCACCCAAACCCATTGGTGGTCCCCAACGGGGCCCACTAACGTATCTACATCGAGTCAACCTTTCTCTTGGAGCATACGTGGAGCGTACGTAATTTTGGACCTGAAGTTACCCCATTGCATAACATCTCTATTTGGGCTTGGTCGGCCCAATTTCCCATCTCTTTATTACTTATGCCTTTAAATTCTTATTTGGTATTTGTTTATAAATTGGAACCCTTAAAGAATATCCCAAAATTAGATTTTAAAACTCTACAAAACCGGTTTTGGAAATTTTAATATAAGTTGTGATTTTAAAAGGACTGATTTAGTATAATTTGGACTAAAAATGATCAATTTCATAAATTATGGGACTAATTTGAACATTTTTGAAACTTGTGGATTGATATGAACTTGTGAACTATATGGACTGATTTAAAGACTTTATGAACTGTTTTGACCATCTTAATAACTTGGACTATTTTGGACTAAAATTGGCTAAAAATATAAAATATGAATAATAATAGTATGCCAAAAACGATTTTATAAAACTTGAAACTAAAAACCTTTTTCTAAACTTGGGTGGGTTTACGTAGTGTTCTACTTAGGTTAATGCCTTTGGGTTTTAACCTAGGTGTTCTAGTCCGAAACCCAAAAACGCCCAATTTTGGGCAAAACTTTACCATTTTTATTTCTTGAAAAATGAGTATTTCTTGCATAAATGACCAACCTTGATTTGCGGAAATATAAATAAAAGCTGTTTTTATCAAAAATAACTTATATCTACAAGGCATACTGTTATAACCCGTAGGTCAATCGTGTTTTACGGATCCTTAATACCGGGGTGCCCAACGCCTTGTCCGGGGGATCACCAGAACCCTTACCCAAACTTTGGTATAGATTGGTTTCTTTTAAAAACTTAGCCGTTTTAAATGAACCCTTTCGAACTGATTTTCCAAACTTACCTATAAGTTAGGTGGAGACTCTAAAACGATGTCCATAGAGCACTATCCACGTAGAAGTATATTTTTTTCTTTTTTCCGGTACGATTGACAACCGTACTTTCCCAGGACACTTTCCTTTTTAATGAGGCAAGTGCAAATACGAATTGAAAAAAATATGACCCGCTACACTCCTTCTCTCTGACTTTCTCAAAAGCCTGCGCTTCAACCCATTTGGAAAAATAGTTAGTCATAAACAAAATGAACCGAGCCTTACCTGGAGCCCATGGAAAAGGATCGACAATGTCCATCCCCAATTTCATGAATGGCCAAGGGGATAGGACCGGATGAAGCAACTCCCCCGACTAGTGTATTATCGGTGCGTGCCTTTGGCATCCATCACATTTCGGACAAAAATTTTTGCATCTTCCTCCGTCTGATTCCAGTAATACCCTGCACTGATTATCTTTCGGATTAAAGATTTGGCTTCTGAATGATTACCACAGGTCCCTTCGTGGACTTCCCACATCATATAATCCGTTTCTCCGGGCCCCAAGCATTTAGCCAAAGGTCCGTAGAAAGATCGGCGATACAAATGGTCATTGACCAAGCATAATCTTGTAGCTTTGGTTCGAAGGGACCTCGATTCCTTAGGGTCTATTGGGAGCTTTCCTTCTCATAGGTAGTCTATGTATTTATTGCGCCAATCCCATGTCAGGCTCACTATATTTATGACAGCGTGGCCTTTTTCCACTGCCGAATTCATCAACTGAATGACCGTGCCAGAATTGAATTCCTCCCTTCCAACTGACGAACCTAAGTTGGCCAATGCATCTGCTTCATTGTTCTGTTCCCTCGGTACATCTTTGCATAGTCCATTCTTTGAACCGGTGTAAGATTACTTGAATTTTTTTCAAGTATTTTCGCATTCACTCATCTTTGACCTCAAAAGCACCATTGACTTGATTCACGTCTAGAAGGGACTCGCACTTTGCTTTGATGACTTCAGCCCCTAAGCTTCGAGCTAATTCCAAACCTGCAATCATAGCCTTATACTCGGCTTCATTGTCAGTCAATTTTAAAGTCCTGATAAATTGTTGAATAATATCACCTGTGGGGGCCTTAAGAACAATTCCCAAATCGGACCCTTTCACGTTCGATTCTCCATCCGTGTACAGGACCCGAGGTTAGCAAAAGCTCTTTTTCTACCTCGAGAACTATTACAGGTGTAAAGTCCGCCAAAAAGTCGGCCAGAATTTAAGATTTTATAGTAGTTCTAGGTTTTTACTCAAAGTCATAACCGATTATTTCTACGGCCCACTTCGTCAATCTACTTGACAATGCCGGTTTATGCATAATCTTTTTTAACGGGTAAGTGGTCACTACACATATGGGGTGGCATTGGAAATAAGGTTTCAGTTTCCTAGAAGCACTTATCAAGGCTAATGCTAATTTTACGAGGTGAGGATAACGAGTCTCTGCATCCCCTAATGTTCTACTCACATAATAGATAGGGAATTGCGTACCTTCTTCTTCTCGGACCAAAACGCCACTTACCGCAACCTCGGATACTGCTAGATATAAGAACAGTTGTTCATCTACCTTCGGTGTGTGCAGCAAAGGTGGGCTCGACAGGTACTGTTTCAAGTCTTCCAAAGCTCTTTGACATTTCGGTGTCCACACGAAGTCATTCTTCTTCCGTAGTAATGAAAAGAAACGGTGACTTTTATCCGAGGACCTTGAAATGAACCGGCTCAGAGCCGTTATTCTTCCGGTCAACCTTTGTACTGCTTTTACGTTGTTAACCACTTCGATGTCTTCAATGGCCTTAATTTTGTCCGAGTTGATTTTTATTCCTCGGTTCGACACCATAAAGCCCAAGAACTTACCCGATCTAACCCCGAAGGCACACTTCTCCGGGTTCAGCTTCATGTTGTATTCGCGAAGTATGTTGAAGGTTTCTTGTAAATGCTTTAAATGGTCCTCTGTTTCCAGGGACTTAACTAGCATGTTATCAATATAAACCTCCATTATTTTACTGATCTGTTCTTCGAACATTCGGTTAACTAGGCGTTGGTAAGTTGCACCGGCATTTTTTTAATCCGAATGGCATTACATTCTAGTAATAAGTCCCGTATCGGGTTATATAAGAAGTTTTCTCTTGATCCTCTGGGTCCATCCGAATTTGATTGTACCCGGAGTAGGCATCAAGAAAACTTAACATCTCATGTTCGGCCGTCGCATCAATCATTCGATCAATGTGAGGCATAGTAAATGAATCATTCAGGCACGCTTTGTTCAAGTCCTTATAATCAATACACATTCTAAATTTATTACCTTTCTTCGGCACGACAACGACATTAGCTAACCAGTCCGGGTATTTAACCTCCCGGATGGAACCTATTTTCAAAAGCTTCGTTACGTCTTCTTTGACGAAGGCATGCTTTACTTCGGCCATCGGTCTCCTTTTCTGCTTCACTGGGGAATTTTTTTATCGAGGCTTAACTTATGCGCCGTTACTTCCGGTGGCACACCTGTCATGTCTAAATGGGACCATGCAAAACAACCGACGTTAGCTTGAAGAAATTTAATTAATTTACGACTGAGCTCCGAGGTTAACCCCGTGCCCAGTTATACCTTTCTGTTAGGCAAGTGCCAAACAAGATAATCTGCTCCAGCTCCTCTATGGTAGACGTGGTTGCGTCCGAATCATCTGGTAACACGAACGATCTGGGCACACCAAAATCATCTTCTTCGAAGTTTGGGCTCATCTCTTCCTTTTCTTCACCCCGAGCAGACCGCGTCGCCATTCTTTAATTGCAATTTAGTATCTTTGCCTTTGGTTGATTCAACAACTTTTTAAACCGGTTCATTCTGAGTGAGGGGTGCTTCTTCGATCGCGAACACCTCCCTCAATGCGGGTTGTTCACCACAGACCGTTTTTATCCCTTCCGAGGTAGAAAATTTTAACATTTGATGCAATGTCGAGGGTACTGCTCTCATGCTATGAATCCATGGTCTGCCGAGCAATGCATTATACTTCATCTCACCCTCGATGACATAGAACACCATTTGCTGAATAGACCCTGCGATTTTGACCGGCAAAGAGATTTCTCCCTTAGTATTTTCGCTTGCCATTTGAATCCGCTGAGAACCCGAGCTACCGACACAATTTGGTCCACCAGCCCCAGTTGTTCTACCACTCTCTATCAGATAATATTGGCCGAACCACGTTTAACTTGAGATTTAAAAAAATGGATAGAAATTATCAACACATCATTGTGTGGTTGAATAATGCCTTCTGCATCCTCATCGTTGAAGAAAATAGATCCTTCGGGTACATAATCCCTAGTCCGCTTCTCTCGAACAACTGAAACCTTTGTCCTTTTCATCATCGGACCTCGTGGTGCTTCCGTTCCTCCGATTATCATATTGATCACGTGTTGTGGCTCCATGGGCTCGGCCTGTTTGTGATTTTCTCTGCCTTTGTAGTGTCCTTTGGCTCGGTCACGCATGAATTTGCAAAGGTGACCGTTTTTCTACAACCGAGCCACCTCTTCTCTCAATTAGCGACAGTCCTCGGTCCTATGACCATGAGTTCCAATACTCACACATTACGCTTGGATCTCTTTGAGCTGGATCAGATCTTAATGGTCTCGGCCACCTGGCATCCTTGATATGGCCAATGGCCAAGACAAGATCTGTGGTGTTAATATTGAAATTGTACTTTGATAACCTCGGGCTGTCCCCATTGTTGGCTGACCCACCAACGGTATCACTTCTAAACAAGAACCTCGACTGCTTGATTCGCGTTCAACTCGTCGATCACCCCTACTCGAATGATGACTGGGGCCGTTTATTCCCCTATCCGATCTAAAGCTGGACTTCTCCGATTAAGCATAGGGTCGGTATCTATCCTTCGATGGCCTTATTTTCGTCGATCACCACGCGATTACAAAGAGTGAAAGCTACCCGATCGGGTTGACACCTTCGCGATCGCTAAGCACCGCGACTGACCCACTTTCACACATGCATCCATGTGATCGCGAGACCTTACCACGTGATTGCGAGGGGTTGTTTCCATCAGGCTCACCACCGCGATGCTTTCTTCGTGATCGCAAAGAAGGACACCAGCAATAGTTGAAACCAGATTTTCTGGGTTTTGACTCCAATTCCCTTGACCACCCTTGTCTGAGTCTGGGGCAAAACCTCTTAATATGCCCTAGTTCACCACACTCGAAGCACGAACGGTCCAGCGTAGGTCGCTGAACCAAAGCTGATGAAGCGGTGTAGCCCCATCGCCGACCCGAAGAATGATAATTGGCCCCGTGGGCCCCCACAGACACCGCATAGCGGGATTGAATCCGGACGCCCCGAATACACCCGAGAACTCGACCCTAGAGAAAGAGTCACCACGAAAACTTCCACCCCTTTTGGGCCTCTTCTCTTGCTCGCTTGCGTAACCCCTCCGCCTAATCCTCGACAACATGGACATGCTTCACTATCTCCTGAAATGAAGCCCCAGTGGCTACAAGCTGAAGAGCTGATAGCTGAAGTCCAGTGTTCAATCCTTTCACAAAATGCCGGATCCTTTCCTCCTTAGTGAGCAGCAACTGAAGAGCATATCGGTACAAAGAGTGAAAACGGGACCCATAAACAACAACAGATGAGTTCCTTTGATCAATATTAGCAAACTCATCCTTCGTCATGTCCCTCAGAGTACGCGAGACATACTTCTCTAGAAACACTGAATAGAACTGAACCCAAGTCAACGGAGGTGACCCAGCTGTCCTGCACTCCACATATGCCCTCCACCACAACTTGGCATCACCCAAGAACTGAAAAGTCACAAATTCAACACCATACTTGTCCACCGACCCCATCTCATAGAGCCTCTCATGACAATCTATGATGAACTCGTACGCATCCTCCAACTCTGTGCCCTAGAAAATCGGAGGCTTCATCTTAGTGAACCTCCAAAATAAATCATGCTCCTCCTGGCCATCACCGCCCGTAACCGGCCCTCGAAAATGCCTCAAAACCCGAACTTCATCCAAGCGAGCCACCGCTCGCGCATGCCGAACTCCCGAGCCCGAACTCTATCCGAATTGGGTCGCTATCCTCGCACCTCTACCGCAGAACCACGGTAGATCGTCCCCCGGGCCAACCCATGTAACTAGTTCAAAGACTCGAGCCATCGCATTCGGTAACCGGAGTAGCCGCGCCCCCGGCGTGAGCCGGGCACCGCCCGGGGCCGAGCCGGCGGGCCGCATCTCCCGCGACCTCATCGGGAGCCACCGAGGCACGGTCGCCCGCCGGGACTCCGCCCCCAACCGGCCCCTCTACTCCGCTCCCCTCTACCTCCACCTCTACCTCCGTCGGCCGCGCGCATGTTCTCGCCATCTCGCGAGAACGAAGCGATGGGGCGTACACCACCTCAATCACCCGTGATACCAATTGGAATCGTTAGCACGAAGGAAAGAAAGAAAAAGGGAATTTTCCTAGTGTCTGGTAGCCTCCCGAAGATAAGTACAGACGTCTCCATACTGATCCGCAAGACTCTACTAGTCTTGTCCTTGTACGACGAGATCGATGAATCTAAGGCTCTGATACCAACTTTGTCACGACACAATCCGCCATGACTGGCACCCACACTAACTCCTAGTGGGCGAACCAATACACCTAACCATCTACTCCTTCAAAGTCCATTTTTATTTAACCAATTCCATCAGTTCATAACAATTTAAACACAAGATTAATCAAAAGTAGTCATGCCAATAAAACAATAATGTAAATGCGGAAGTCCTAACTATTACAGCCTAAAAATTCGAAAGTCACTGTACAAGGACTCTAATCCAAAACATGTCTAAGGAAGGTATACTGTCAGAAATAAATAAACATCAATGTCTGAAATGGAAATAGACATTAGATAAGGAAGATCTTCGGACGGCCTGACATGGATAAGCTCACTCTCATACGTCGGCATAAATGGCCTCAACGCTAAATGTGAGGTCGGGTAGCAGATCCTGGATCGCGATACGCACTCAAAAGAATGCGAAACGGGGTGGTATCGTACAAACACTATGTACTAGTAGATATCATAAGGCCGACAAAGATTAGTATCATGCATGAATCATAAAATCAATAAAATAGACAAACAGTCAACATCACATAATCAAATAGCCAACACCAAGTAAATCAATGGAATTAGCAAATCAGGTCAACCAATGATATTAACAACTAAGTCAACGGAACAAGCAATGGAATAAACCTCCCAATAACATTCTCACTTACTCAGCCATTGATCACTCATGTACATACATGATAATTGGTGTCTTTTCCCAATAGTCATGACCTGCAGGGGACTCATGGTGTCTATGTACCCCTCGTTACAGAACGAATCTAGGACAACGAGCTCACAGCTAGGCCACATCCTCACCCCTGTCAAATGTTCCTTTTCATATCTAGGCCACATCCCGCCCCGATCAAATGTGCCTTTTCGATATATATATTGTCACATCACTTTCAATGATCGATTATCAAGTAGTATCTCAATTTCATCAAGAAGATCATATTAACTTCTCACCACAATTGTCATCAAAATATAGATCACACATATCGAATAATGGCATTAAGCCCACATCATCACTCAATCAATAACATATCGGAATTCCAACCACACATTATGCCTGAAGACTATACATGCTTTCTCTTATCAATCTCATAACACATACAATCAACTAATTAAAGTCTAACTCAAGTAGACCGTAACCTACCTCAACTGCTGAGCTGGAACAATGCGAATCACTTCGCTATAGCCTTTCCCTTTCGTAATGCCTCGGAACGCTCAAAGTCTAGCAATTAAGATGCTAAATAAGTCACAAACACTCTAGTCAACAATATCAATACAATGAACACCTAGGCACCTTACCCCTTTTCCATGGGTGAATGATTACTAGGTGTAAATCATCCTAACATTGGCCTTAGCAACCATAAACTATCGATTCATAAGGTTATTCAACCAGGTTATCTCTTACAAGCAGTTTCTATGGTCAAGCTACCATTTTTATGAAACCCTAAGTCTCAAATCACTCAGTTCATGCCTCTAATGGTTCAATTCTTGATTAGAAAGTGATAACCCAAACCTTTAGATGATAATCACATAATAATACTCATAACCCACCAACTATTGAAGGTCTATTAAGTTCTAGGGTTACTATTCTCAATTCACCATTGTAGACCTATTAGAACGATGACAATCTTAGAGATGAAAGCGCAATGAAGGAAGGAATGGTTGAGACTTACCTCTCGAGAATATTCTTGCCCTAGCTTTAGAATTTCACCCTAAGTACTCCTTGGAAACTGTTTTGGAGTTTTATGAATAAAGAATTCGGAATTAAGTGTTTAAAACCCGGGATTCTGTCCCCATCGACCGCTGCGACAATCATTATGCCGCTGGAGCGGTCTCGCTAGAGCGGGCAAGTGCCCGCTGTAGTGGACCTAACAGAATGTTTCCCTCTGTTGTGACGAGCCTAGTTCCGCTACAGCACAAGCGCTACAGCGGTCCAGTGCCCGCCATAGCGGACACCCCAATTTCCTGTCTGACCGCGGCGACGAGAGGTCCGCCGCTACAGCGGTCCCGCCGCAACAGTACTTTGTCCGCCGCAGCGGTACCACTGAGCTAGTAGACTCGCTAATTTCCACAGTTTTTCACTCTACCACCCAGCACTTCATCCGAGGCCTCACAAACACAAACAAAACATACACATTAATGTAAAAACACCATACAGACTCACTCGTGGCCTCGGAATTCCCAATAGAGGTCTAATTTCCTACGTCAGCCCCAAACGGACTCAACACAGCCAAACAATAATTACAACAAGCCAATTTTTCAGTTCTTAGACTTTTACACTTGAGTTTCTATTAGCTTGTTCTACCCTTGGAAGGATTCTATTTGGTAGGGTGATCCTAGATTTTCCTTAACGACCAGGAGGGTTGTTACAAAAAGTTATTGTTTTTCTTAAGAGGTGTGAAAAAGGCTAAGTATACACTTATTTTGAAGGGAAAATGACATAGGGTACCTACTTAAGCCTCTGTGTTATAAAATATATAGATAGTTTTTCGTATTTCCAAAATATAATGATATTTTACGAAACATGACGGATTTTCATATATTTTTTCTTTTTTTATTTTTTTTCAGAATTTTTTTTTTACAAAAAAAATATTTTTTTTTAAAAATAATTTTTTTCAAAGAATATTTTTTTAATTTTTTTTAAATTTAATTTTTTTTTTTTGCTCAATAGCTTAAAACATTAGCTCAAAATTTTTTGTGTGAAAACGTATGAAGTGTGTATGTGAGCGAAATTTTAAATATAGTTTCATAACAAAATTGTGAGCGAAAGCTTTAAGCCTTGAATATTGTATGAAAGTTGTTACAATGTTGTTGTAGTTGTACATTAATTTTCTAGAAACCTAATATGAACTTTTGAGCGTTGAATAAGATATACACATTTCATGCCCTTTTCACACCGTAAATTTTGAGCCAAAAAAATGATTTTTTTAAAAAATAAAAAATAATTTTTTTAAAAAATAAAAATAATTTAAAAAAATAAAAATAATCTTTTTAAAAAAATAAAAAATAACTTTTTAGAAAAAAAAGTATTTTTTGTATATGATTTGTAATGTTATATTTTGTAAATAGAAAACTATGATCACGTTTCATAAATATTTTTCCTTAATATGTATATATACGTACTTTACCCAATTTTGAACAGGAGGGTTTACTAGTTTGTAGACCCTTCAGCACACGGAAACGTTATTTCTAATCTTCATCGGCGCACTTTTTACTAATTATTATGAGACTTACATTTTTACCCTTTCTCGAAAATAAAAAGCCTCCAAATAGAAGACAAAAATAACCAAAAAAAAAAAAAAGAAAATATAAAGAAGAGAAAAGAAAAAACCTACACAAGAAACATGAACCGTTAGATCAAACTCGATCCATCGGCAGAGACACTGAAAGAATTAGCCCTAAGTTGTATTAAGTTCGCGGCACTCGTCTTGTTTGATTTCCCAATAATACGTTTACAGACTCCACAATTCACCGAAGCTGCAAACTACAATCTAGCCAGAGTCGCATTACCTAGCAATGAGTCGTAGTTTGGGCATACCGGTGGAAACTTCTACGAAGCAACAGGGCATATAGTGACTGTAGAGATGAAGAGCGGTGAAGTTTACAGAGGAAGTATGGTGGAGTGTGAGGATAACTGGAATTGCCAGCTTGAAAGCATTACTTACACTGCTAAAGTATGGGTTTAGTATATTTTCGTTTGATTTCCTGTTTTAGTTGATCTTTCTTGTTAATGCTTTGTTTGCCTGTTTCTCAAATCTAAAACCCTAGTTCGTATAGTAATCTTTGTGTAGTTTTGTATTAGGTAAATTTATTTTAGGTGTTTATCATTATTTTGGATCGTGAAGTAGTATAGCGCGAGGACAACTGGAATAACCAGCTCGAAAGCATCACTTACACTGCTAAAGTATGTGATTCAAAGTGTTCTTTGTGTAGTTTTGAATTAGGTAAATTTGTTTTAGAAAAATTGAAGAATTATTCCAAATTCAGATGGAAAATTATGTCTTTATCATTGTTTTGGATAGTGAAGTAGTTGAGTGCGAGGACGAATGGAATAGCTAGCTTGAGAACATCACTTACACTGCTAACATATGATTTTTTAACGTGCATTTTCCTGATTATTTGTCATATGCTGCTATAGTTTAGCATTTTTCTCAATTCTGTGTTTGATGTTTGCTTAAATAAAGCACTTGGTCTTATAATGTCTTTATGGATTATGTAGTCTCTGACTATGTAAATGTTTAGTTAAGGAAGGGAAAGAGTGATATCCAATTTCACACAAAAAGTTTGATGCTTAAACCCCTGGCAGTCTTAGTCATCATATATTTGGACAGTAGGAGCAGTTAATAAAAATACTGAACTCAGTAAGAGAACCTAGATCCGAGTTCAGTATTTTGTGGGAGGTAGTTATAGGCTTATAGCATTGGACCAACTTCCTTATTGTTACTGGGACAATCACGGGCCACTGGTATTTCTGGTTCTGGGCCAAAGTTAAAGAATCTCATTGACTTATATGAAATATTTCTCATTAATTGGATTAGTTTCAATCTCTTGGTCTTTGTTGTCCTGTTGTTTTCTGTTACAAGTTAATATCCAGTTTTCTCCTAAATTTATGTTGTGTTCAAATGAAGGATTATGTAGTGTTTTCTGAAAACAAAAGTGTCTTTACTGCCAAACAGCTCCATTTTATGAAAACAAAGGACTTTTTTTTTAGCCAAACATGGCCTAAGTGCCTGTTTGGTTTATTGAAACATTTTCTGTTTCCATTCTTCAAGAAAGTTATTGTTTTTTATACTTTCTCCATAGAGTTGTTGGAAAAGTTGTTTGGTATTAGAAAACGAAAACAGCTCTCCCGCTGATGTCCAACCATCTTCCATTAGCTAAACAGAAGCGGAAATCTTCAATGCATAAATGTTTTTATCGTTTAAGCAATTTTATTGGTTACCAGCAACAAGAGAATGCTGGTATGTGTTTACAAGGATAACATCATGACAAGTTGTGTAATGAGCTAAAAAAGTTAAAATTCTACCAGGGCTTCTTCAATGATTAATTTGGCACATGAAATAATCAATATCACAGGTGAAAGTGATTGAAAAGTGAAAACTAAATATGCAAACATAAGCAGAGAGGCAGGACCATCTGCTAAACTTGTCTGATTTTCTAAAGTAATGAGGATCTTCGGATGTCAAGTAGAGATGGAGCCGTGGAGGTGAGACCAGTAGACAGTAGTTAGGATTTTGCAGGCTCTTTTCTCAAGGTAAATTTGGATAATAATCTGGTGCTCCTCCTTTTGTCAATTCCATGTAAACTGATGATCTCCCCCGTATTCCAGTGAAAAACAAATGACGAGGAAAAAGGTGTAAATAGAGTTAGAGCTAAGATGTCATTTCTTTTTATTTTGTGAGTGTGCCTTATAAACATATTTTCAGGGTGGGAAAAGATGCCCATGCTGGATTCTCAGGTTCGTATTGAGATATTTTAAGAGATAGAGGGAGGGAGTGGGGTGGAGAGAGGAAGAGAGAGGGAGGCCAGTTGGGTTTAAGTTTGTATCTAGCTACCTATTAATGAATAATTACGCCCTTGATCCTATTATAAGAAATAAACAACTTCCAAGCTTTGTTTTCTCTGCCAGCTTTGTTTTCCAGGAATTTTCAGGATTGACTCCTTTACCAATGAACAGATTTTCCACAATTCCCTCTTTTCCTGGCAAAGGATAACTGAGGACAAGGAAATGTCTACAAAACACTACTAATTTTACCTTTTTCTTTAGGTTATCAAATACTCCATTGCAATTTACAAAAATTAACCAAGTATGTGAAGGCTTTAATATACTGAAAACTTTTGTTTACCAATATTTAATATTGTATTGCCCATGTCCAGCAGGTTAATTTAAACTGGGGGTTTTTGTGGGGGGGGGGGGGTTAGAATAGCAGGTTTTTATTTTCTTTTTCATACGGTGGTGTCAGGTCGAGCTTGCACACTTTTAATAATCCCCACTAGGTACCTGCTATCTTCGTTTGCACAGATCACTTAAGTATTTCCCTTTGTTGAGATTTGAACCTTGGTTAACCCATGATTCATCTCAGTTTCATTAATCATTAGGTCACCCTTTGACTGAATAATGGCTAAAATTGCATGACCACAACTTTTCTAGTTTCATGGGTCTTAAAAGGTCATTATCCAAACTTGCACCCCAGAAGGCTAAAGGACGTGCTACACAAATCATTTCGCATCACACTCATGGACTTGAATACCAATTTGCACACATCCCAACCATAAAAACATGGATTTTCATGGAAAAAAGGTCTCATATACCACACAACAAGGCTACAACAAGTCAACAAACAATAATATAAGTACGCCGTAGTCCCAAACAATAAGGGTACGTTTAATAGAAATTTGTCCTCCTTCCATATCCATTTATTTATTTTATGATCGAGAAATGCCCGAGGGTCATTGGTTTACTGTTTGAAATTCGGTGGATCATTGGCCCATCCCTCTATCCTTATCCACTTAAATACTTGGGTTTTGTTTTGCAATAGGATTCGAACACATGATGTGCACCTTAACCCACACATTGCATGTTGCGGTCTTACCACTAGAGCAAAGCCCTATGACCATATCCATTTATAAATATGGACGACCAGATCCTACTGTAAATAATTAATACATAAATGACACCACAAAAATAGCAACTATTCGTATATGAAACTTCTAGCTTCTGAGGTTAGTCTTATTTATTTGGCTTTCTGATGTTCTATTAGATCAAGTGTGTATTTCTGGTAGTAAAGGTGTGCGCAAGCTGACATGGACACCACAGTTTTTTTTAAAAAGTGTGTGTTCCTGGTAGTAACGGTGCTAAGAAGACGTTTAGAATTTGTGACATTTTGCTGTCATGTTTTTGTTGCGCTTTCCATTTGTGTTTCGCAGGTTCCCCCTTTTTTTGTTTCTTCACTTCCAATTTCTTGTGGGGTGCAACTTACTCTCCAGTGCATTGGCAGTACAGGGAAACAAAATCAAATAGGTTTTACACTGTTGTCCCTGTCCTTGATATTTTCTTTAACTTTAGTCATTGAAGAAAAAGCATCAAGATATATCAGATAAAGCATCGAAATATTACTGAATCTTTGCCAAAGAAAAAGAGTGATTTTTGCGATCCTTGAGTTGAAACTCTGAATGGATAGTTGTTGATATGCCTGGCTACTTGAGAAGGTCTGGTAAAACAAAATAAGAAACCAGTAAAAGCTGATTTAGCAATACATCGAAGTCGTGTTTTGCATTCATAACTGCATGCATGGTATTGGATGCTTGATTCACCTTCTAAGCTGTAGTATTTGGTTCTTTCTCCAGTTACTCATGGAAAAAGAAAGGTAGGTTTCTGTATAGGAGCTTCCTTCTATTTTTTTTTTTTTTTTTTTTTTTTTAAATATTGACCCTAGTTTCTAATTTTTGATCAATGCAGGATGGAAGGGTGTCACAACTAGAACATGTTTTTATTAGAGGCAGTAAAGTCAGGTATATAGAAATATAGATTCCTATTGCATGATTTTAGGCTGTTTCCTGGTAAGATCATAGCTGAACTTTAATTTCTACCAGGTTCATGATAATTCCAGATATGCTTAAGAATGCTCCTATGTTCAAGCGCCTAGAAGCAAGAATTAAGGTACTTTACTATAGCATCCGTCTTTGTTTGTTTCTTGTTCTTTACTTGCCTCAAGTATTTTGCTTATGTTTAATTTCACTTTTGAAGGGAAAAGGCTCATCACTTGGTGTTGGACGTGGACGTGCTATGGCAATGCGAGCTAAAGTGAGTGTTGAAGCATCCCTTCTACTTATTTTTTCTGTTCGAGGCCAACTACTAAAACTTAACCACATACTATCTCTCGTAGAATTTAGGTATATGCAGTTAATTTGCTTGATTTTGCAAAATGGTGGGGCCAATTCCATGTTTGGTTCAAAGAAAAGGGAGATTTTTTTTTTTGGGGGGGGGGGGGGGGGCGGACGTGGGGGTGGGGGTGGGGGTTTACGGTGAAGGGAGAGACTTCTACTTTGTTCCATAGTTTTGCTTCTTAGAGAAAGTTGAACTTCTTTATCTCTCGATTCGTCCAATTTAAGAAAGTTGTCAACTCCTGTTACATTTACTTCTACCCGCCATTTCACCGAAACTATATTAGAAGTCCCTTGCTGGTTGCTCTAGGTTGTGAGTTGGGAATTGTTATCCTCCCAAGAACTTAAGTGGGATTTATCCGGCTTTTCTTTTGCTGGAGGGAAGGAGTGGAGAGGATGTTATGTAGAATTGCTCTATTAAAAAAAATTTAGAAGGATGTCATGAAGAATTTGTTGTGGTGGCTCAATTGGTTGAGCATGGGGCTTCCATAATGGAGGTCTCAGGTTCAAAACCCCCTGCCTACGGCAACAGGAGATTTGCCTTCTGGGTCGAGCTCGTCGCACAGGGCTTGCCTAGTGCGGATTCTCTCTCCTGTGGTTTGGGGGCTATTGCACAGGAGCGGGATTTACCCTATGCGCACCTGAAGGGTAGTGGCCGCGGGTTCCGTTGTCATAAAAAAAAATTGTTGTGTTTTAGCTAGCCAATGTTGTACTCTTAGTGAGAAATGAAATGTACCTGATTATAAATGGCTCCTTTGCAGGCTCAGGCAGCAGGTCGTGGAGCAGCACCTGGTCGGGGTGTTGTACCCCCTGTACGAAGATGATTGCCCCTTGCGGGATTTTATATGGTCTGGTTTTGAGTTCATAAGTTCATTGTATTGGCAGTAAGCTTCTGTTCCCTTGTAATCTAAGAAGTATGGAACATTAGGTGTAGAATTTTAACTTTCTGGTCTAGATATGACTTGAGTGAGCTGGAAAATTGAGTGACTTTCGGATGGCTGCTATAGATTATGGTAATATGGATTGGTCTAGTTTCTCTTTCAACATTTTGTGCTCCAGGAGTATTTTGCTGTGCCTCTGTTTAGTGATGGGTTATGATTTTTTTCCTGGCGTTTTTAATGCAAATAGTCCCTTGTTGATTGGCTATAACCTCATCCGGGAGTATATTCTTGGTTTATATTTTCTCCGTATGCGGTTGTTGTAATATCATGAGTAATTTTTTTACAATGTGTTCAAGCTAGCTTGTGCGTAGTAAATCATGAGTAAAATATGGTTAGTTAAACAAAGAAAGTAGTAATTTATACACCTGTTATGCTAAAATTGCAGTTCCTATGGTTTCAAATGATTGTTTTACTGGTTTGATTGAATGTCAAAGAGAGAGAGGAAGGGAGGGGGGAGCCTATATTAGTTCATCATAGCCAGAGCAGATAGGACTGATTTTGAACACATGATTCTGTTCAGACAGAACGGTCTCTCACACATAACGGTCTCTCACACATAACGGTCACACATAAAAAATATCTGCTCTCTCTCTCTCACATAACGGTCCTTTGTACGGTCCGCCCTTTGTTACAGCATTAAGACACTTATTCGACGATTAACGTCGGCGACCGAGTAATGCGAGTCCTTTTAAAACCCACAACAACACCGAGGTAACGGCGGTCACTTTTAGGTCGGATCTCTTTTCTTCTCTCTTCTCTCTTATATTGCTTATAACCTTTCTATAGAGTAGTTAAGATTCTTGAAGAGGAAGATTAATATAACTTGTGTTCGAAGACCAAATGGGTAGGCCACTAAAGCTAAGGAGGTAGACGGGTATAGCTTTGGTTCTGCGGTAGGTCGAACTATAGGAATGGGGTAGGCATTTTAGTAGATAATGATTTGAGGGATCGGGTAGTAGAGGTTAGGAGGACGTGATAGGATGATGTCGATTAAGGTGGTCGTTGAAGGGCTTACTTTGAACATCATTAGTGCGTATGCGCGCGAGCGGGCTTAGGCGAGGAGGAGAAGGCGATTTTGGGAGGTTTGGACGAGGTAGTGGGAGGCATACCACGCCACGAGAAGCTATTCGTGGGAGGTGATTTCGATGGGCACGTCGGGATTTCGGGGGGTTATGATGATGTGCATGGAGGTTTGGCTTCGGGGACGAGGAATGGAGGAGGAGTCGCACTTTTGGATTTCGCGAGCTTTTGGGTTGGTGATAGCCAATTCGAGTTTTCAAAAGAAGGAGGAGCACTTGGTAACACAGCAGTAGTTCGGTGGCTAAGCTCGGATAGACTTTCTGCTCTCTTGGGAAGGATGACAAGGTACGTACGAAACTATAAGGTCATTCGACGACGAACCTTACAACAGAGCATAAGCTGCGGTGATGGATTTAGGGATCAAGATGACGAGAAAGAAGAGGGTCGTGGGTGATCGGCCTAGGATCGGATGGGGGAGTTTGACCATGACTAGTGCCTTGGAGATGGGAGAGAAATTGCGGTGTGGGGGCGTGGGATAGTAGTGGGGATGCGACCGAGTATGTGGGATAGAACGGCTAGTTGCATTAGGGTAGTAGCTAGGGGAAGTCTTTGGGGTCTCGACGGTGGTCGTGGTGGGCATCGAGGGGATTGGTGGTGGAATGGAGGAGTGCGAGGAAGGTGGAAGAAACGAAAGGTGGCGTATGCGGAAGTTTATAGAAAACGAGGATGAGGTGGAGAAGTGGACGAATAGAGAACTTTATAAGATGGCGAGGAAGGAGGCGAAGTTGGCAGTTTCGACGGCAAAAACGGCGACTTTTGAACGCCTTTATGCGGAACAGAGGAAAAAGGCGGGGATAAGAAATTGTTCGGGCTGGCCAAGGCAAGGAGAGGAGGGCACGTGATTTGGATCAAGTGAAGTGCATCGGGACGAGCATGGCAAAGTATTGGTAGAAAGAGGCTGCGTTAGACGGAGATGGCGGTCATATTTCCACAAACTCTTGAATGAAGAAGGGACGGGGACATTGTGTTGGGAGATTTAGAACTTACGGGGAGGCGTCGCGATTTTGGGTATTGCGGGACTATTAAGGTTGAGGAGGTTAAGGGTCTTTGTTCGTAGGATGCGCGAGGAAGAGCGACGGGACTGGCGAGATTCTGGAGAATTTTGAAAGTTTGCGGGCTCGACGGGTTTGGAGTGGGTGACTAGATTGTTTAATGTCATCTTTAAGACGGCAGCGATGATGCCGAAGAATGGAGGTCGAGTGTAATGATCCTCATACGAGAACAAGGGCGATATCGAGTTGCGACTATAAGTATGTTTTGCTAAGCCATACTATGAAAGTGTGGGAAAGGGTGGTGGAGATGAGGGCGAGGAGGGTGTATCTATTTCGGAGAACCGGTTTGGTTATGCGGGACGCTCGACTACGGAGGCCGTCCGTCTTGTAGGGGCGGTGGAGCGTATAGGGAGAGGAAGAGAGATTTACATATGGTATTCATCGACTTAGAAAAGGCTTACGACAAAGTTCCAAGGGAGATCCTATGGAGTTGCTTGGAGGCTAAAGGTGTACCTGTGGCGTACATTAGGGTGATCGGACATGTATGAGGGGCAGAGACCGAGGGTAAGGACGATGGGAGGAGACTCGGAACTTTCGGTTGTGATGGGGTTGCGTCGGATCGACTCTTGGTCCGTTTTTATTTGCCTTGGCGATGGATGAATTGACGCGGCATATTCGAGCGAGTGCCATGGTGTGTGCTTTTCGCGGATGACATAGTCTTGATCGACGAGACTCGTGGCGAGTCGCCCAAAAAATTTTGGAGGGTTGGCGTCAAACTTTGGAATCTAAAGGTTTAAGGTGAGTAGGACGAGCGATGCACTTGGAGTGCAAGTTCGGTGAAGCGCCTCGAGGTGAGCGTGGAAGTGAGGCTTGGTACCCGAATCATTCGGAAGACAAGTAGTTTCAGTATCTTGGATCTATTACAAGGCGGTGGGGAGATTGACGATGATGTCACACGTCGTATTAGGGCGAGGGTGGATGAAATGAGGCTCGCTTAGGGTGCTATGTGATAAGAAAGTGCTACCACGACTTGGGGCAAGTTCTACAAAGTGGTGGTTAGGCGAGCCATGTTGTATGGGGCGGAGTGTTGGCCGATTAAGATGCTACCCGTTCGAAAAGATGAAAGTTGCCGAGATGAGAATGTTGAGATGGATGTGTGGGCACGCGAGTGTGAGGATTAGGAATGAGGCTATCAGGACAAGGTGGGAGTGGCCTTGGTGGAAGACAAGATGCGGGAAACGCAGGCGAGATGGTTTGGACATGTGAAGAGGAGAGACACGGATGCCCAGGTGCGGAGGTGTGAGAGGTTGGCCATGGATGGTTTCGAAGAAGAGGTAGGGGTAAGTAGAAGAAGTATTGGGGAGAGGTGATTAGACAAGATATAGCGCGATTCTGACTTACGAGGGACATGACCTTAGATAGGAGGGTATGGAGGACTCAGATTAGGGTAGAAGGCTAGTAGATAGTAACGTTTATCCTTTCATAGTAGTAGTCACATTTGTGCTTTGATTTCTGCTACTATTTGTTATCCTGTACTTTGATTATCTTATTATATCTGTGATAGCTACGCTCTTCCTACAAAGCTGGCTTCGTCATGGCTTAGTCGCTTTAGTTATTTGCATTTCTATATCGCTTTGGCTCTTGGCCTTATCGACCTCTTGTTATGCTTTTATGCTTTCTATTGTAGGGGTCTTTTCGAAACTTGCCCGTCCTACCTTGGTAGGAGTCAGGTCTGCGTACACTCTGCCCTCCCCAGACCTCACGTTGTGGGATTCCACTGGGTTGTTGTTGTTATCCAGAGCAGATAGCGTGAGCCTGAACGCAGGCTTTTGTAGCTGTGCACTTGTTAGCACAAAGAGTTATACTAGTGGTCAACTATGGAGATAAAAATTAGCGAAAAGAACATCAATGTCCACTATATGTAAAATATTTACCCTTTCATGCCTCCTTACTTTTAACTCCAAACTATTTATCCTTTTTACCCATTGTAGCTTTTGTAGGTAACTGTGTCTTTTTCTTTTTTTCTTTTTTTATTTCTCTACTTCTTTATCTTCTTCTTTTTTTCTCCTTTTTATTCATTTATTTTTTCCCCAAATAATACTATTTTTTGTATTTTATTTTTCACCATAATCTATTTCCATATTTACTTCTAGCTCCTTTCTTTTCGTGTTTTTTTTCCCTCTATTTTCTTTCCTTTTTTTTTTTTTTTTAAATTTCATTTCTTTCTTTTCTTTTCTTTTTTATCTCCATAATCTAATTTCATTCACCTTTTTTGCTATTTTTATTTATTCTTTTTTTTTTTAATATCTAGTGATTTTCATTTACTTTTTTCTCCTTCTCTATTTTTTTTTCATTCACCTTTTTTGCTATTTTTAATTATTCTTTTTTTTTTTTTAATATCTGGTGATTTTCATTTACTTTTTTCTCCTTTTTTTTTTTTTTCATAATCTAATTCTACACACCTTTTGGCTCTTTTTTTTTAATTTTTTTTTTATCAATAAAAAGGTTAAGTGATATGTTATCTTTTATTTTATTTTTTATTCTTTCTATATCTCAAAATCAATTAATTCTAGCATATAGTATATCAAATCAGCGGCAGTTGAAGTATAATGTTGCAGTATACCATGATACTTACATGGTATATATCATATACTGACAGGATATCATACAGGACTGACAGTATATTGCTTCAACAAAAACACTTAGTTCTCTATGATACCAATCTGGTATATATCTTATACTGGCAGAATCTCATAAAGGACTAATTCAATCCGACAAGAAAAACACAACTCAATCCTCTATGATACGCACATGTTATATCATATACTGGCAGGGTATCATAGAAGATCGATTTATTCCT
Source organism: Lycium ferocissimum (assembly GCF_029784015.1). Lineage (NCBI taxonomy): Eukaryota > Viridiplantae > Streptophyta > Magnoliopsida > Solanales > Solanaceae > Lycium > Lycium ferocissimum. The sequence continues at coordinate 32,412,606 of NC_081343.1, read as the reverse complement.
TCAAAAAATACTATTCAGTCTTCTATGATACCGACATGGTATATCATATACTGATAGGGTATCATAGAGGGCTGATAGTTCATTCCTTCAAGAAAAACAATTAGTTCTCTATGATACTAAGTTGATATATATCATATACTAATATGGTATCATAGATAACAAATTCATTCCAACACTACTTAATCCTCTATAATGCCGTTGTGATATATATCATATATTGACAGGGTATCACAGAGAAATAGTTCGTTTCTTCAAGAAAAGCACTCCTCAGTCCTCTATGATATACTGACAGGGTATCATAGAGGGGTAGTTTATTTTTTCAAGAAAAATACTCCTCAATCCTCTATAATACCCCCATGGTATAGTGTTGGGTATCATAGATGATTGGTTTATTCCTTCAAGAAAAACACAACTCAATTCTCTATGATATCACATAGTATATATGATATACTAATAGGGTATCATGGATGATTGACCCACATGATATATCATATATTGACAAAATATCATAGAAGACTGACTCATTCTTCAAAAAAGAGATTAATCGTCTATGATACCCACACGGTATCATATACTGATAGGGTATCACAGAGATTGGTTTATTCGTTCAAGAAAAACACAATTTAATCGTCTATAATACCCACATGGTATGTATCATATACTGACAAGTTATCACAAAAATTGGTTCATTCATTCAAGATAAAACACAACTCAATCCTCTATGATACCCCACATGGTATATATCATATACTAACAGAGTATCCTAGGGACTAGTTCATTCCTCTGAAAAAAGCTCAGTCATCTATGATACCCACATGGTATATATCATATACTAACATGATATCATGAATAACTAACCCCACATAATATATTATATGCTGACTAGATATCATAGATGACTGATTCATTCCTTTGAAAAAGAGTTCAGTTATCCATCATACCCACATGGTATATATAATATACTGACAGCGTATCATAGAGACTGGTTCATTTCTTAAACAATCATTTATGATACCCACATGATATATATCATATATTAATAGAGTATCATAAAGGATTGATTCATTCTTTCAAAAATGCTTCTCGGTCCTTTATGATACCCACATACTATATATGTTCTACTGATAAGGTATCATAAAGGACGAATTCATTCCCGCAAAAGGAAAAATTATTAAAAAAATCAATAAAAAGAGTTTAAGCTTAATTTTAATATTTTAATTTTAAATCATTTTCAGCAAGGTAGTTTTTGTAAAAAAATTTATAAAAAATTAGAGTCATATTTTAGATATAAGTTTTGTTTTTATTTGCAAAAGAAAAAATTATAAGAATATGTTTTCTATTTATTTATATTTAATAAATAAATAGTGATTTTAGTATTTTTCAAATTATTTCTTGTTATAGTTATTAAAATAAATAGTGATTTTAGTATTTTTCAAATTATTTCTTGTTATAGTCTATTTTTTTTAATATATTTTTATTAATCTGAAAAGGGGTTAGTTAATAAATTGGTCTTTCTATTTTGTTTTTATCTTTGAAAAGAAAAATAAAAAGATTAGAAAAAGGAAGAGAAAAGGCAAACTTAAGAAAAGATAAAAAGACAAATGGACAAAAAGAAGTATGTACTACTGTAGTACGAAAGCATGAGCTAAAGGTTGCATTAAACGGCCCAAACATAAAGGGCCCATAAGGGGGGTTGGGTTAGTTATTAAATTTTAGGGCATTTTACATAAATAGCAAACATTTGAGCTTTAACCAAGCCACATAACAGATGTTTCAATATTTACATTTTGTAGCAACAACTTAGCTACCAGCAGTTGTATACGTTTTTTTTCGTATTCATTTTTTATTTTTGATGTATTTATGACTATCTGTATTGATAAATTGGCTTGTTGTACTCATAAATACAACGAGAAAAAATGAATACACCAAAAATAAAAAAATAAAAAAAAAACATATTTTTCACTATGCATACAACAAATACAGGCGTATACAACATAGATACGCCAAAATATTAACACTGTATACAACATAATACACCAAAAACTAACGAATACACTCAAATAGTGAATACAAGAAATAAAATTGACTATATTCATCTGTATACACTTTAAAATCACTGTATTCATTTATATACAACAAGATATTCTTCTAAAAACACGAAATAAGATTGTATACAGTGTACGTATACACAGATCTGGAAAAAAACATCCGAAAAATATTATATACAATGTATGTATACACACAATCTGGAAAAAAAACTTCCGGTCAGATCTGAAAAATTCCGATCAAGTCTATGTATCAGATCTGAAAAATTCCGATCAAATGTATGTATCAAATCTGAAAATTTCATCCTTTTTTTTTTTTTTAATTTTGTTACTGTTTTTCCAGGTCATCTTCTCCGATGAAACGCACCGGAGCTCCGACGAGCTCCACCACGAACGAAATCATTTTCGCCGGAGAAAGACAAGGCGGTCGGATCCGAAAAATGGCCGAAAATTTCCTTGTAGCCGAAAAGTGAAGACAAGATTTGGGCTGATATATTGGAGGAGAAGAAGATGTTAGAGAGAGAGAGGGAGAGAGAGAGAGAGAGAGAGAGAGAGAGTGTGTGGAGAGTGTTGTAGATCTTAGAGAGTAAGAGAGGGGATGAGGAGAAGAAGTTATGTATTTTACTTTATTAGTTACTAAATGATATTAATATATAAATGTTTGCTATGGAAAGTAATTAAGTTAAACTATAGCTATTAAATGTAAATACTCACTATATGTTTGCTATATCACGTAGTTACTCCTAAATTTTATAGGGGCTGGCCGGCAGGGTGGATAAATATTTTGTTTTTATGGGTATTTTATGCTGTTTTCCCTAAAAACTAGAGCCATCAAAATAAACTTGGCCCATGAGGCTAGCCCAACCCAACCCGCTACTTGGTAGGGTTGGGTTAAAATTTTTGAGCCCATTTGAAACCAAGGTTTATAGACGGGATACAAGTTAGCTCATAGACCTTGAGGCTTGACCGAGACTGGACCTAGGCCGACTCGTGGGCCAAAATAATTTAATTCCGATTTAATAGTTAAAGAAGAAGTAAAAAGTAAAAGGAGTTGCTAATACTTAAGTGTTAGATATTTTCCTCTTTTGTTATGTAAGAGTTGATTGATGTTTTGTTATTTGTGATGTTAGTAGTTTATTTGATTAAAGTTTTGCATCAGTTTTAAAGTCTTTATACACTATTTAAGAAACTAAAGTTAGAAACTAATGCAACGTAGTTGAGTTTCAAGGCAGTATTTCTTTTTAAAAATATTATTTATATGATAGGGGATTATGCTACAAAGAAAACCCAAACTGGGTTGGGCTGGCCATTTTAAGGCCCTTTCAAATGAAGGGCCGGCCTCTCCTTTAGCCCATCAAATTCCTTTGCCCGCGAGGCTTGGGATGGGCTGACCCGTTTTGACAGTTCCAACGAAAACTGAGGAGACTGAAGTTCAAATTTCAAATTTCAATAAAATAAAAACTTGAGTGAATCCCACTTTACCCCCCTAACATTTAAGGGTTGGGAAACGCTACCCCCCTCATATATTGAATGAGAACGATAACCCCCATATCCAATATTTTTAGGTGAGAATAAGAATTGATTCCAAAAAAATAATAAAAAGTCACTAAACTAGCCATTGAAAAACTAGATTTAATCTTTGTTAAATCTTACCTATATTTTTTTATATGTCCAAGTTTTGAATTTTGTCTATATATATATATCAACAATTAAAATTAAAACACAAAATTTGGTGGATTGGAAGCAAAAGAGAAGATAATTTAATTGCTTATGTAAAATAGTGCTAAATAGTAATTATTAAATTTATCAATGTATTTTACGACAATTAACAAGAAAAAGTTTCTATTTATATTTTGGACGAATTCAAAATCACGACTAATAACACACATGATATTATTTGATTAAACGTAAGATACTAAATGAAGAAAAAAGTTAAATTATCATAGTAAGAAAAACTGAATGAGAAAAGGGTTAGAGAAATGTGTGTATATATATTCATTATGAATTAAATCTAAAGATCAACTCAAATAATATTTAAAAAGATTAATTTGTTTCCTTTAATTTCACAGAAATATCATTAATTTGAGTGTATTATATCGAAAAATTAGATGATACTTGACATTTTGTTAAAACAATATGATATAATGTACTCAAAAAAGCGACATCACAATTCAACATGATTAGTGTCTTTTAATATCATCCGTGCATTGCGCGGGTACTATTACTAGACTGTATAATAATTAAGATCTTGACCCTCTTGTCCCAAAAAAAAAAAAAAAAAACGAATGACACATAGCTTGAATTTTATTAACAGATTTTTTCAGGTAGTTGTTAACTTGTTATACATTATTTTCAGCGGAATAGGTGAATGAGACAATAATAAGAGATACTATATATTTTTGTATTTAATTCTAGGAAGAAAAGAAAAAGATCTTTATTAAAAATAAAAGATTCTCACCGGAAAATATTAGATAGGGGGTTATCGTTCCCATTCAATATGGGAGGTGGGTATCTTTTCCCAACCCTTAAATGTTAGGGGGTAAGGTACTCTAAAAACTTAAATCAATTTCTTTCATTTGCTTAACCTTTGCTAAGTAGAGTTAAATGAAAAGTAGCAAATACCTGTCAGAATACCTCCAGATATATGTAAAGAAGGAATGCTCCAACTTTTCAAAAGGGTTGACTTAGGGTAAGGTAAATGGGAGTTTACACTAGCAAAATATGAAACTGACCTCACGCTTTACTACTGAACTATGAAACTTCAAACAAGGGCACAAACTAGTAAAAGAAAGGAGGATACACAGAAGTGGAAACAGATTGTCCACTTGCTGTCAAGCTCATCCAAGACGAGGACATATAGTTTCAACCCCTTAAGGTTCTTCCTGAAGATTGTAAATACTTGCTGGAATTCAACAAGGTGACTATTATTCATATCTGGAGAGGCAAAGAAATATGCAGATTTTCTGGCTATGAAGGTCACAATCATGAAGAAGATTTGGTAGTATGGGAAGATGCGATCACTGAAATGAAGCTTTTGCTCTTGGCCAATTTAAGTAATGTAGTTATTCACGATTTTAAATAGTTTAATATGTCCTAATGGAACAAAAAAAGAAAAAAAAAGAAGAAGAAGAAGAAGAAGAAAAGAATGGGAGTTTAGTTAGTCAAGTTACTACGGTAAAGGCTGTAGTAGGGGTGGACGTTAGGTATTTTCAAAGTTCGGGTTCGATAATTCGGTAATCAGTAATTGAAAGTAGATATCAAATACTGAAGTTTCAAAGTTCGATTCGATTCAGTTCGGTAAAGAAAACTTCGGTTCGGTAAATCGATATTCGGGATTTATCATTCAAGAGAGCAACTATTAATAATAATTTTCTAGCAATCGGAAAAGCACATTTTATCAATTCTCCAGCCTATTCAGCCGATCCACGGTTCATCCTCCATCAAAATATCCTCTGCATTTTAGCTGAACAGGAAAATTAGCATGGGCTCGTAGTAAGACAATATTGCTGAAAGTTTATATTATGAGAAATCATCAATCAATCAATATATTTAATAAAGCTAGGTATAGACAATTTGATGTGGCACCTCTCTATGACATCCATTGACATTTACATTTTTTCTCTTTTTTTTTGGGAATTTTTCACTCACGCTTCTCATTTTATTTTCCAAAATTTACTCTTCTCATTCAGCAATTATCAAGGAATAAATAACTGGCCGAAGTTAATTGTAGCTCTTTAGTACGTAATGCGTAATTATTACTCGTAAAGAAAGAAATAAAGCATCGTTTCAGATTCCTTCTAAAGCCAATCGTTTCAAACCAAGGAATATACAAACCGCTATATGCAATATAATCGTTTCTTTTAAGAGGATAGCAATATTATGTACTTATTGCCATTATTATGAAATAATCAATTCATTGGTATAATGCTTTGAGAAAGTGGAACCTGAAAAGGCAAAAACATGGACAGTAAATTTTTGGTCCTTAAATTCTTAAGAATACAATGACCTTATAATGAAGCTGTTGCCATTATCTTGAAGCTATACCAGGAATTTCCCTCAGAACTATGGTATGAACATGATTCGCATAATGATTGCGCGAAAGGGAAGGTGCGATTAATATAATTTAGGTAGACTAGCTACTTTAATTTGGATGTCAGTGATGCAACCTAAAACAACAATCACGTAAGAACAATAGTTTTTTCTATCCATTTTGTTCGCCCTCTGTGTCACCTACTTCTCCATAAATATACCTTCTTCTTTTCTCATTTTAGTTATGTTGATTGGGAGGTAATTATCCTTTGTCTTAAATCTCTTTACTTGTGCTTATGGGCTTGTAAGTTTTAAGAAAATTGATATTCTCATTTTTTTTCCATTGTGCTTATGGGTCGAATGTTTTGAAATTTTGATCTTCTCGATTTTTTTTTTTTTTTTTTTTGTTTTAATTTTTTTTTTATGGGTTATAATAAGGTTTTGAATTTTGATCCTCTTAGGAAAGATGGTGTGGACTGCCGTGAGGATGGTAGCATGTGGAGCAGTTGGTGTCTCTGCCAAATTGCGTTGTCGTTTCTAGGGAGCACGCCGTGTTCGTGGACTAAAAAAATTAGACTTTTTAAAGAACGTCTTTCCACCTTCAGCCTAAGAAAAAATGAATTAATGGTTAGTATCTTTTTTCTCTTTGTGTCTCCTAATTTTGTATGTAAATTTTAATGAGAATGTTTTTGTTGTATAGTCATTATTTAAAATTGTTTGTTAATAACTTTTAACATAAATTCGCCTTATGCTTGACGAGATTAGCTACTACTTTGTATCCCCATTTCATTACATACCCATGAGAACTTTAAGCTTTGTATCTTAATTTAAAGAATTGTGGAGAGTTTGTAATTCAAGAACTCTATTGGAATTGATATAAAAGAAATCATTACAAAATTGGAATATTGTATACTCAGTCCTTCTTTTTTCATAAAATGGATCTGCGATTGCAAGATTTGAATTTCAATACTCATAAACAAAATTATGAAAATGTGAGGAATTATTAATTTCCTTATTAACTTTAAGGGGAATATTTATGATTTATTCTTATTTTGGCTTGTGTTGGATTTTTCGATAAATATTTTATTTCGATATTATTGAAAATCATTTATAACAGAATCCAATGACAAGTCCATATTTCTCAAAAGAAAGAAAAAAGGTACTCCAATAAATAGAGAGAAAATGAAAGAAAAATAAACATATTTTTATTTCACTTAGTTGATTAGGGTAGCTGGATCCAGTTCTGTGCTTTATCCCCACTTAAGCAAAAAATGATAAAAGTACGAAAATTGAACTCTAAAATGATGGAAAAATTATTTGCATATAAACTATATACATTGTATCAATTATTCTACAAATTCATTTTTTTCTTTACATACTTTTTAAAGAAAACCAGTTTCTTGACCAAATTCTTTTACGAGCTTCACCTATACTTTACGAATACGAAACTCAAAGTTAGAGAAATGCATTCAAGTAAGTGTGAATCTAATCCATTTGAATTTGAAGAGAACTAAGTGTTAGTAATGTTTATAATTTAAAAAATCTCGAACTCCAATATTATTAAAAAAATTGTAAATTCAAAAGAAGTCCTTATAACCGCGTGAAGTGCAGACCTATTCATTAGTTTTATATTAAATGGATAACGAGTAGCAATAACTATGACCAAATTGGTTCAGGTTATAGTAAAAGGGCAATTCGCACGATTGCCCTATCTTGGGGCAGTCTTTAATTTTTGCCCCTCAAATCGCTGGTCTTTAATTTTCTCCCTTCGACACTTTAAGTAATAAAAAAGTGATCGGAAATACTCCTGACATTCTGGGTTCGAACCCCAGCAGAGTAAAAAAAATAATAATTTCACAAGCCAAGGTTTCATAGAAATATGCCTATTCGGGCAAAGTTACATAAAAACTATGCCTTTTTCGGCGTAGTTCTGACGGATAACTTAATTTCTACAGAACTATGCTGGACAAGGCATAGTTTCTATGTAATTTTGCCTGAATAGGCATAGTTTCTATGAAACCTCACAGTGCGAAATTGCATTTTTTTTTTTTTGACTCTGCTGGGGTTTGAACCCAGAATCTCTTATTTCGTAGACCAGTGAATAAAGGTACTTTGGCCCATAAATTTTCATCAATGAGAAGTAGAAACAAAAATTAAAGACCAGCAATTTGAGGGGCAAAAATTAAAAACCAATCCATATGAAGGGCAAGCCGCACAAAAACTTGTAGAAAGGGTGGCAATAGGGACGTTGGGCTTGTACTTACTACTGATGAGCCTGTTGATATTGGGTTATAGTTTATAATTGACCTTTATTCAATAAATAATTCGATATTCAGTATCTATCGAACAATACTAATGTCTCGTACCGAGCGTGAAACTGAAAATATGTAATTATGAAATTTTACTTTCGAATATCGTATTGGATACCAAATTACCAAAACTTTCAATTCGGTTTGGTAATTTGATTTTCGGTGTTTTAATCCCGACCCTAGCTGTATGGCATCCCCATAAGGACAGTCTACGAGTCAACGGGTAAAAAGCAACAATTGGAATTTTGAATAGTTAGTCAATAGCTAAACAGTCTCAGCCCTACAGGAAGGGATATGCATGGCTTTAGAAATATTCTGAATATTTCTTTTTGTATCCATCTAAATTCTGGAAAGGGTCCATCAACATATGAGATAATCTTTAAAAAATAAAACATTTTTGAGGTGGCTAAGGTATGACTAGTGATCATCAATCATCAATGCTTGCTAATTGCATCTTCGTACGATGGTACTCTTTCTGTCCCATGTTGTATTCACAGGTACAATACAATTAATATTCCGTTCCCATTCATTATCAATTACTAACAGTTTCTCCAAAATATTCGGGAAGGTCAATGTACTTTTTCTCTTAACACAAACAGTCAAATTCTACGTTGAAAATCTTGACAAAATTCGTCTAAGACATAGTAAAGCTTGACTATATGAGCAAATTATGATTCTTTAAAATACATCCCAACCTTTTAAGCTCAATGCTATTAAATGTTTTCATCGAACTTAATAGTTGCTGAGTTAATTAAAAGAGTCTCCAAGCTACTACAATTCCTAATGAGTGCAGCACTTAGATCATATGAGCAAAAGGCACGGCAGTATCTCTTCAACTATTAGCTTCTACTGCTTCAAATTAATTAGTAATATTTTGACATTTCTCCCTTCAACTCTCTAGGATCCCTTTGTCACATCATTCACACCAGCCATTAATTTAACGAAAATTTTATATAAAAATGAGCTGCAGAGTAATTAGTATTGATAATGTTTCACCCGTCAATGAAACGGCAAGCTACAATTTGTTATGCAGAGGTCTCTATTTACGGTACGCCTTTATTCCCAAAGCTAGAACCTTTGAGAATTTGTTTGAGGGCTTCTGTTTGAGTTGCTTTCTTTAGAGCCATTTTTTGGTTTTAATTTGTTTTCTAGATAGGAGTATGCTGGAGAGAAGTGAAGGGCTTAGAAAAAGTAGAAAAAGCCACTATACTTGGTGTGAATTAATGTGTTTTATTTTATTTTATTTATAAGCCATCATCATGGTTGTGATCCCATTGGTGTGGACCCCTACCATGTCTATTAATCGCAAAAAAATACATATGTTAGAGGGGGACATGGACCAAACCTCTAACCATAGGAGCCATTCTAAAATCTAGCAAAAGAAATGAAGGATTAGCCTATACAATATCCTTCACTATACATCAGTACACACAATTAACTTACAAAAAAAATGCATTTCTCATATCTTTTTCTCATGGTAGGAAATTGCCACCTATCTAGTTGAATTAAACCTTTTATCTCTTGAGGTCGATGTTGTGAAGAGGAGAAAAATGTTTCATTTCCACTATTAGAGGCCATTTTAGCAAAAGAGTCTGCTGCCATATTGGATTCCCTGAGACAATGTGTGAAGCTGATGGATGAATTTCCAATAGTTGGCATCCTGTATGAGCCTCTTCAGATTGAGATTCTCTGTGGACTTGTTTTGGAGCATGTTAACAATAAACCAAAGAGTCCATTTCTAATGTGAAACTGTCAAATCCTTTTTACAAACGCCATTGCATAACAAATTTTGCTTCTGTTGCCTCTATTTGAATACTGCTTCTGCATTGAACAGATTTTGAAAAAGACAATATAAAGTTGCCATTGTGGTCTCTGATGATCCCCCCAATACCAGCTTGTCCATTCCCATGATTAAAGCTCCCATCCATATTCACTTTGTATTTTCCCATATCTGGGTTTTGCCTAGTAATCTATTGAATATTCACCGTGGGTTGAAGTCTTTCAATAAGGTGACACATCTCAGACCAATTCCCATTAATTGGCACTGTTGGGAATACACACTTCATTACATTCAAAATATTCCAAATGACTTGATATTCGATCTTGTTATGGTACATTTTCTTTTGTTCTTCAAATTTACAAGCTGTCCAGTGTTTCCAAATTTCTCAGCTTATGAAAATTGGCGTAATTTGTTTCACCATCTTGTGGACACTATTGGCAGTTTTTATACTCCATGAATTGTTGAAAATTCTTCTTATATGTCCTGGTTGGTGCATAATTCCCATAATTGCCCCAAAATATTTCCATATGTGCATAGCTGCCTCCCCTTGAGTGAAAGTATGCTGGAAAGGATCTGCCATTGGATTCCTGCAATATAAACAATCAGTATTAGTATGGATACCAAATCTAGCAATAGCCTCCCTAAAAGGTAGTTTTCCTTAGCACGGTCTTCATGCTAAGAATGAGATTTCAAATGGTACAGCTTTATGCCAAAGACTGTTCAAGAATTCATTCTTTTGGTTGAAAGTTCTACTCAAAATTCATGTTGTCTTGTTGGAATAGTGACCATCCTCTGTGATACTCCAAATAGCTTCATCCTCCTGATCTGCTGGTCCAATCTGAATGCTCATGATACTCTGAGCAATATGAGTAGGAAGAATACATGACAATATTCTTTCATCCCATTGCATGTTTACCATAAAAGCTTTGACAGTTTGTTTAGCTAGAAAACCATCACATTGGATACTTGGAATCATAGCCAAAGGACCATGATCATTCCATATATCCCACCAAAAGTTACAATCTTCCTTTGATAAGCTCAAGTGTATTCGTGTTTTGATGATTGTCAAACTGATTGTAACCAGATAGAGACCTGGTTTGTGATCTGCTCTCTGTGCATCTTGCACGGTAAACAGAGATAGCTGTAAAGACGAGCTACTCACTGCACACAAGTACAACAGTTAAGCTAGCCCATGCTTTAGGTCAAATATTGATGAGTGGTCTCTATCCATACTACATGCTTCCCACTATATATACAACATGTTGCAACATATTGTGCATCACTTGGAAAACCTAAAAATCACTCAAAAGGTGCAGCCGTCACAAGACTCTCTAAGTGTTTAACAAAGCTAATCACAAACTGAAGGACCTATTTCCAACACCGAACATGCTTTATTCTCTTAGTTTGTTTTAAGCTTTGTTTCATATGCTTTAAGTTGTAAACCTACTCTTTTCTTATACGAAGATGTTGTAGGTATTTCAAATTTTTAGTAGTTGTTAGGCAGTTTACCTTTCAATCTATTAAGTGGTACCCTTGGCTAGTTTAGTCTAAGGTGTATTAGTTGGGTTTGGCTAGAAGTTAGTCAAGTGGAGGTGTTTGCAATCAGTGTATTGCAAAGGTTGAGGGACTACGGGAGTTAGTTCTTAGGTTGCCACCATTGTAAAGGTTGAGAGATTATGGGAGTTAGTTCCTACCTTACGATGGGTTGTAATCTGAAGTTGCTCGTGCAGTGGAGTTGAAATCCTACTGGGATAGGTCGTGGTTTTTAATCCCTTGAACAAGGAGTTTTCCATGATAAAAACAATGCCTTCTTTACTTATTGCATTATATAAGGGAACTGGTACTCAACCAGGTCCCTCCATACATTGTTTGGTGGACGCATAGCCTACATCACCCTTGTTGATATGCTCCTCAGCTTTACTTTTAGGCCAAATCAGACTTTTCCAATCTTGGGAATTCCCAGATATCCATTTCTTTTATGCCACATGTTTATTGGAATAATATTTGCTTTTCATATAATTTGCCCGCAGAGATTGTTTAGTTCTCAATCTCCACCACCTTTTAATAGCAAGGGTGTTAGAGATGTCAGCTAAGCTTATTATGCTAATACCACCTTTTTCCTTTGTGCACCATAGATTGAACCAAGAACTCCAGTGATATTTCCTTCTTTCTATTGTAGATCCCCAAAAACATCTTATCTTTCCATGTGTTTCTCAATGGTGTTCATAGTTCCTTTAGGTGGATTAAGAGCTGATAGTGTATAAGTTGGTAGTGATTGAAGAATAGTTTTTATCAACACAGCCTTTCCTCAATAAGTAAGCATTTTACCTTGCCAACCATTTAATCTTTTCACCTCTTTAGAGACCATTCCATCAAATATTCATTCTTCTTTCTCCCAGAATATATAGGACATCCAAGAGGTATAGGGGAATAGTTTATCCATGTATCATGAACATTGTCTTAGCTTGTTGATCCTGTATGGACTAGTTTTGGATCCCACCAAAAAGATTTTTTTTTTTCATCATTGACCTTTTAACCTGAAGCCTTCCCATCCTTGCATATTTGCCTCTTAATTAGCTTTACAGACTTAGAATTGCCACTTGAAAAGATGACAATGTCATCAGCTTAAGCCAAATGATTAATCTTAGGCCCCTCTTATTCATTGCAAATGGAATGAACCTGCTGTTATTGTGCAAATTGAAAAGATGACAATGTCATCAGCATAAGCCAAATGATTGATCTTATGCCCCCTCTTATTCATTGCAAATGGAATGAACCTGCTGTCATTGTGCAAATTATTTAAGGATCTTGGTAGAACTTCAGCTGCTAAAATAAATAGAGTTGGAGAGTGGGTCTCCCTATTTTAATCCTTGTAATGATCGAAAGAAACCATGTCTTAATCCATTGACAAGGACAGAATACCATACATTAGATATAATCCTCCTGATAAGTCAATCCATTCAGCACTGAGTCCAAATCTGTGAAGGACCTGTAAAGGGAAAGACCAAGATAACTTATCATAGGCCTTAGCCATATCAAGTTTTATCACCATGTTACCACCTTGATTAGTCTTTGAGATATCATCAATTACACCTTGATTAGTCTTTGAGATATCATCAATTATCTCTTGAGACAAGCATAACATTCTCAGTAATTAGCCTAGCAGTTACAAAACCACTCTGATTCTGAGAAACAAGCTTGTTAAGTAGAGGGTTCAGCCTTCTAGCAAGAATTTTGTTACGGTTCACTTTTACGTGGGTGCATAAAAACTACTAAGAGGTTGGGGACTCTATTCGAATTTTATATTTTTAGAGTCGCCACCTAATTTTATAAAGGAAATTAAGAAAACCAAGGTAAAAGGGTTTATCAAATAAAAGAAAAATCCTTTTATAACTAGAGTTCGAGGTAAGGGTTCTGGTGATCCTCTAGGAAAGGTTTTAAGTACCCTAGTATTAAGGATCCGTAGAATACGGTTGACCTTCGAGCATCAAGTGTGATTAATTGTGATTATTTGCTAAAATGTTTTCTTTCTTGCAAAAATTGTCATATCAATATCATAACTCCATCTTTTTGGCAAAAATATTTTTAGGGAAAAAAGTTTTTTTCTTTTTCGGAAAATGTTATAAGGGGGTAAAAATCACTTCATTTTTGGACCAAAACACACTTAAGATTTTCTCTTAGGTAGAGTTCCTACTAGTTTGGTCCAATGTCATGATTTTGTCCTTATAAGTTTATATATATATGAAAAATAAATGATGTATATTCCCCCCTTTAAAATATAGAATAGGTTTTTATAGTAAAAAAATAAAAAGGAAAAGAGTTTACTTAATTATTCATTTTAGCCCATACCAAAGCCATCTCATTCTCAAACTAAGGTCCAAGTGTATTTCCTTTTGTTTTTTGTGCCTTAAGGTTTGGGCTTTTGGCCCAAAAGATTTAAAAATACCTTAAGTCAATATAAGTTAAAAACAAGTCTAATTTCATTTACATCTTTTCAGGAATCTGTTTTGCTTCAATTTGTCCAAAAGATTTAGCCCAAGTTTCCAACTTTGTAAATGAGGCCAAAATGTGTTTAAGCCCATATTTGCTTAAGTCCAAAACAACCCGTCTTCTAATTTTTTCTTGAAGGGCTTATGGCCTAAAAACAGAGTCAATTTCTTGTCCAAATTTTATTTACAGATACATATTACTAGTTTTAACACTTTGTGATATTTTTGCACAAAAATCTAGAGTTTATCAATCATGCAATTATAATAAACCGTATTTAACTTGGAAAGTCGTTTTAGAAAATATTTAGCTACTACACGAATTTTCCTAAGTTCTAATCGCATTAGGGTTTAAATATTTTTGTAATGACCCGTTGGTCATTATAGTCCTTCCGGCACTTTTGCCCATTTCCGAGCGTGTTTACCTCACTTTTGACCGAAGGGGACCGTTGACACGCTTTCCGAGGTGTCCAGATTTGATTCGGGCGAGCTTTTGTGAAATTTGAGCTTAAAGAGAAAAAGAGTTGACTCAAGGTTGAATTTTGAATAAATAGTCCTTTTTCGAAAATCGATGGATTCCGAGAGGTCCGGATGGTCATTTAGAACTTGTGTGTATATCTAGTTCGATTCCCAATGCACTCGGATGCATTTTGGGACATGGGTTGGGAAGTTGGATTTGAGGTATCGGGATTTGACTCGGTCAACGAGACCTCCGTTGGGGATTTTAAGGCCACGAGTGCGTTTGTAGCGTGTTTTTATGTTGGTCTGTGTATGTGGGTTGTTAGCAGATGGCCTCGGGAGTTGGTCGGGATTTCGGTTGAGACTTGGAAAATATTTGGGAAATTCTGGTACCTGATGTTCGCCAGGGCGGCACCAGTGCTGTCCCAGTGGCACCGCCGTAGCGGTGGGATGACCGCTGGGGCGGCCAAACTTGTTTGGTTCAGACCGTCCCGACGGTCTGAGTGGACGCTGGGGGGTGGTGGCATCGTGGCGGTCCCGATGCTGCCGTAACGGTATCGGGCCTGTTATTTTTCATTAAGTCTATCATTTATTACCATTACGAAAATTGAGCTCCTGGGAACTATTCTAGAGGACTCTTGGGGAAAATTCTTGGTGGTAAGTCCTTCTAATCTCCTTACTAATTTATTATTCCTAATCATCTTAGAATTTCTCTTTCCTTGTTAGTTCCTCAGTAATGGAAGATAAAAAGTGGATTTAATGGATATTCTACCTAGGCTTTGAAATGATGAAATTGATTGGGTTTATGCTAGATTATGATGTATCTAAGGTTATTAGTCATATGTCTTCCATTATTAGTGTTGGATTCTTGAATCTAAGAGTTAGGGTTTTTACCCAAAATTAGGGGTTTTGCTTGGATTTCAAAATTGGATGAATCCTTGGGTTAATATAGAAATTGGTTGATGGGTTTTGATCACCTAGTGTTTAATTGGATATTTTAGCCTCGAATTCCCCATTTTGTCCTTGTGGGCCCTATTTTCCCAAATTCTAGGGTTGGTTTTGACCTAATTTGAATGATAGCAAAGGTATCGATCTTCATGATTTCTAATCTAGATTTCGAATATACCTAGACTTCCTTGATCTTGAGGCTCAACGGAAGAGCAAGGCTAAAGAGTGATTGTTGGTGTATTGCTATTCGGCCATCTAGGTAGGTTATGGCTTACCCTTGGTGAGACTTCGTGTAGTGAAGCATATATTTAGATGATATTGTCTTATACAGAAGCATGTAAACCTTCGGGTATGAAGTTGGGTTGGATATTGTCTTAGGTTGGGCCCTGTTATGTGATTGGGGCTAGCCACCCCGTTGTGTTGTGACTTGATTATTCTATTATTGTTGGCTTAATGCCACGTGATGATAGTAGATATTGGGGACTGTTGTTAATCTTGATTGTGATATTGTAGTACTTTACTTGTTGTTGTTGATACGAGGATAGTGTTCTATATGGCTTGTGTAGTATTCCATGATATTGTTGGCGTACACGTGTTTGGTACTTGTGATATTGATCAAATATTGATGTTGACACATACATTGCACGCATTCTCATCCTTCATGATACACTGTTGATACATTATTGATACTTGATGAAATACTGTGATGAGCTGGGCTCGATTTGGGATGAGAGTGATGTGAGAGTCCGGTATCCGATATTTGTTCCGAAATCATGGATTGAGTGAGTGCATGGACTCCGCGGGTCCCCCGGGGTGGTGCTGATGAAAATTCTCTGTGGGCAAAGATACGGAGTCTCATCTGTCTGTTGGGCAAAGATCCGGAATGAGTAGCACTTAGACTTCGCGAGTCACCTTGGGTTGTGTTACCGAGGCGTCGATACTTCCGTCCGGAGTACATGTATACACAACATTGCATAGCATTGTATTGCATTTGCATTCATACATTATTGCGCGTTGGATTATGGCTTATATTGTGATGATCTGGTGATTTACTGTGTTATTTCGATTCGAATTGGATATGTGGTGAGCACCTTGGATTTAGATCTTAC